>NC_064813.1:26235216-26551394 GCF_023721935.1 Panthera uncia
AGAGGGGAGGAGGAAGAGGAGGAGGAAGAGGGGAGGAGGGAAAGAGGAGTAGCGGAAGGAGAAGGAGGAGGAACAGCAATCACAAACAAGGCAGCCTAGTGACCACGAAGCAGGAGTAGCCAGTTTCCAGATGACCTTCACAGTGAAGGTCATGTGGGGAAGTCACAGCACCCTGACTTGAGAGGGTGGCCAGTGTAGTCAGGGGAAGAGGTGGAAGGGGAAGAGCAAGGCAGCTCCACCGCGAAATGTTCCAGTCCCTCCCTGTCCAGCTTCCCAGAGAGCCCGAGCTCTTCCTGCTCTGAAACCTGGGCCTGGTGGCACAGCTCCCGCCACAGACCGTGTCTCTGGGGCTCTTCGGTGCCTCGGGATGTTGTGGCATATCTCTCCGAAGCATCACTTTTACTTGGTTACTTGGTGGGAGGCATTGTCTTGATTAAACATATAGGGACTTTTAATAGATGCAAGATGTATGTGGATTTTTAAGATGAAATGGGAGTATTTCAGAGATTTTGCACCTGCAGTTGTCTACCAACAGCCCAAGAGGCATTCACTGTCTCCCGTTGTTCACAGGTACCACTAGGATAGTGTAATGGGTATATGTGAGGGCTCTGGCGCCTGACTCCCTGAATTTGAGTCCAGACTCTGCCTGTATGACCCTGAACAAGTTATTCAACTGCTCTGTGCCTCAGTTTCCCCATCTGTGATAACGAGCCAGTATTAATAGCACTTGCGTCGTAGAACACATGCGTAAAGGACACATAATAAGCACTAGGAAAGTGTTGGCTATTTTATTGTTCCCAGTGGGAAAGCCAAGAAGTGCCATGACAGATGTCACAGCCCTCGACCATCAGATCCACGCCACCTTGAGCTACCTTCTCTCCCCAACAAGAGCACTGGTAACAGTGTCTGGCTCTCAGGCATGACTGATGAGGTACAGGCACCTGCAGCTTTCTCCCAGCCCCCTCCAGGGAGGTGGGAATGAAGGCTCTGTGGAGATCCCCCCTCAGGGCTCTGCCAACTCTACAGACATCCCTTACCTGGAAGGAGCTTCCTGGCTACCTACCATCACTATCTTCCCCTTTCTCACCAACTCCTGCATATCCTCAGGGCCAAGGCTGGGACTAAAGGAAAGCAAAGTAGATGTTCAGGGCACAACATTTAGGGAGGCTCTCACTCTCAGAGTTGTGCAAGTGGTCAGGGCTCAGTTCAAACATCTCCTCCTCCAAGAAGCCCTCCCTGAAACTCATCCATCCAAGTCTCTTTTTTTTTCAAAAATTTTTTAATGTTTATTTATTTTTGAGAGAGAGAGAGAGACAGACAGACAGACAGAACATGAGTGGGGTGGGGCAGAGAGAGAGGGAGACACAGAATCTGAAGCAGGCTCCAAGCTCTGAGCTGTCAGCACAGAGCCCAACATGGGGCTCAAACTCACAAACTGTGAGATCATGACCTGAGCCGAAGCCAGACGCTTAACCGACTGAGCCACCCAGGCGCCCCATCATCCATCCAAGTCTTCTTGGACGTCCCTGATAGCTCTTACCTTCAGTCAAACTTCATTGTAACTGCCTGTTGACCTGTCTGGCTCTCCACTGGGCATAAACTCCAGAAAGTCCAGGGCACATCATCCATTTTCCTCCTGTAGAGCCTCATGCTTTGTTGAGAACAGGGAAGGAGCCCAAAAAATGTTTGGTGAATAAATGTTGAATGACTCATTCTACAGGAGACCCAGCAGCCTGTGCTAATCACCCAGGTGGGGTGATGAGACGGAAAAAGAAGTGAGGAGGGAAGGAAGGGAGAAGGGTAGAGGGGAGGGAGCACTTGGATGGCTTATGATAGAAATGCCCTTGACCCGAGGGACACACACCCAAGAAAGAGCAAAGTGCTCCCTTTTCCTCCTTCCTGACAAAACATAGCACGGTATTCTAGAACCCACTCAATCATTCCTTCATCCGTGCAGCAATCCCATACAGAACACCCAAGCATTCCACCCAAGGTGAGAGACACAGGTGGATGGGGGCCACCATGGGCCCAGCTGTTTGTGCTTCTCACCATGCTGATTACGGGGCACCCAGGCATGGGCCCCATGTGCCTGATGCTGGCATACTGAGTCACAGTGATCTCACTGTAGGGCTTGTGCTTCAGGAGAGGCACAGTGAGGGGCAATGAAAACAGACAAAAAAGACCAGGAGGTTGAGTTACGGCACTTTGGGCACTGCTGATCCTCGCATCCCTGGTCCCCTATCCCCTGTTCCCTCCCTTGTAAAGTCCTGAGAGGCCCCAAAATGGCCCAAAGAGAATCCCCACACTGGAAAACCTGCCTCCAAAATGGAGGGGACACAGGAGGCATCGAAATAGCAGAGAATTTGTCTGGGTTTGAACCGCCAGTGTGGCAGGTAAGTGCTGAGTGACTATGGTTGTACCGTTTGGAATCTCTTATGCCCCAGTCCTGGCATTGTTGATGACATGCTATGACACAGTCCACAGTGGGCTTCAACAAATGCTGACTCTCTTCCCTTGAATAATGAACTATATGATTTTTCCATATAGCTTCGTAAAATTTCTTTTCGTAATTCGTATGTTGCAGTGTCTTGCCCACTTAAAAAAAAAAAAAAACGATTTTCTAAGGCTGTCCGTTTGTCAATAATCATCAGAATCATCATGCACCAGATCATTCTACTTCTGCTCAGCACAGACCCAAGTTCCATTCTGGGGACAGGTGGCACAAGGGAGGGGTAACTACCCGTAACTGGGGTGTCCGGAAATCTAACAAAAAGGGGGGAGGCCTGGGTTAGGTTGAAAGACATAAATGCGAGCAGGAAGGTGAATGGAGATGACTGAGGTGAAGGCCAGTCCACGAAAGGCCAGCTTGAGTGAGATCTGTGGTGGGAAGCATGTGGCACCCTGGGGGCCAGCAACAAGGGTAAAGAGTTAAGAGATGTGGCAACTACAATAATCAAGGCCCAGGGGCACCTGGGGGGCTCAGTTGGTTAAGCTTCCAACTTCAGCTCAGGTCATGATCTCGTGGTTTGTGAGTTCAAGTCCCACGTCAGGCTCTGTGCTGACAGCTCAGAGCCTGGAGCCTGCTTCGGATTCTGTGCCTCCCTCTCTCTCTGCCCCTCCCCTGCTCACACTCTGTCTCTCAAAAAAATTAATTAAAAAAAATAATCAAGGTCCAGTACAAAAGGGTCTTTTTTAAGTTTATTTATGTATTTACTTTTGAGGGAGAGAGTGAGCGGGGGAGGGGCAGAGAGCAAGGGAGACAGAATCCCAAGCAGGCTCCATGCTGTCAGTGCAGAGTCCACCGTGGAGCCCGAACCCAAGAACCATGAGATCATGACCTGAGCTGAAATCAAGAGTCGGACGCTCAACCCACTAAGCCACCCAGGTGCCCCCAAAAGGACCTTTTATTCAAAATAATGGGTTTTTGTTTATCCTGGAGGTCAAAGAGAGGCACCCTCCAGCAAAAGGTCGGGTGGGAGATGGTGGAGAAGGCTCCAGGCGAGGCCACTGTGGTGACCAGGCTGATCAATTCTTAGAGCCTGCATTAGGACCATACCATGGTCAGGAATAGAAAAGAGGAAATGGGGGCACCTGGGTGGCTCAGTCGGTTAAGTGTCCGACTTCAGCTCAGGTCATGATCTCGTGGTCCGTGAGTTCAAGCCCCGCGTCAGGCTCTGTGCTGACCGCTCAGAGCCTGGAGCCTGTTTCAGATTCTGTGTCTCCCTCTCTCTCTGACCCTCCTCCATTCATGCTCTGTCCCTGTCTCAAAAATAAATAAACATTAAAAAAAATTTTAAAAAGAAAAGAAAAGAGGAAATGGATTCAAGTGATGTTTGGTTGGTAAGAACAACAAATATACAAAGTATGGATGAGAGAAAGGGAGGCATCTAAGATAACTCCACATTTCAGGTGGCTAGACCAATGGCCATTTACCTGCACAGGGAACCCAGAAGGAGTCAATTATAGTGAACTTGGCTTTATATAAAATGAACTTGAAAGGGGCACCTCGGTGGCTCAGTCAGTTAAGTGCCCAACTCTTGATCTCGGCTCAGGTCACGATCTCATGGTTTGTGAGTTCAAGCCCCTCGTCGGGCTCTGCACTGACAGCACAGAGCCTGATTGGGATTCTGTCTCTCCCTCTCTCTGCCTCTCCCCTGCTTGTTCTCTCTCTGTCTCACTCTCTCAAAATAAATAAATTTTCAAAATGATAATGAAAAAAATAAAATAAAATAAAATAAAATAAAATAAAATAAAATAAAATAACATAGTTTGAAATACTTGAAGGTAGCACTTGCAAGCAGCACAGGGTTCAGTGCTGAGGCCAGTGAGTAGATCCTATGTACTCCCTTGCCTTCAAGGCTCTGTTCCTCATCTGTCAAATGAGGCTGATACATACCTCATAGAATTACTGAGTGAATATACACTAAATAAGATAGCCATGGGAAAGCACCCAGCCCCATAGCTGGCACATAGTGCCATGAATTTCACGAATATTTATTGAACCTGAAAGTGATCATGACCATCGATGTTTCTTTGTTGGAATACCATCACCACGAATGTGTGGGCAACTTGTTCTTTTCATCATGGTCTCTTCAGGGCACCTTAGGCTAGGGGGAGAGGACTGTGGTCAAGGTTGCCAGGCGACCAGCCACTGAACTGGGAGCTCTTCATGCCCACCTCCTCAGCTCCCACCCACAAGAGAGATATGCCTTGCGTCTTCCCACTCCTCCCCAGCCTCGCTGCCCCAACGGGATTCCAGAGAAAAGGAGGTACTCTCCAGCCTGACTCAGGCAAACAGAGTGCTGGTTTCTGACACGCAGGCCCTGAGGCAAGTCTTGCTGTGGGAAGATAAACAGGTTTTTATTACCTCCACCTTAGGACAAAGCCTCAACCTCTGGCTGCTGTAAGAGGCTCATTCCCAGGAAGAAAAATGACCTCCAGCTGCAGTAGGTGCATGTGACACCTCCCTGGCTGGACTGTGAGCTCCTTGAAGGTAGGAACTAGGTCCCTCGGGTCCCCATTTCCTCCTAGCACCTAAGCATCCTGCCCACCTGAGTTCATGGTCAAGGGAGGTTTCTTGAATTTCAATCCCTTTGTGTTTGGTTTCTGCTTCAGAGCCAGGGTCTTCCGCTTAAAGTGAGCAGACGCGCTCCTCAAAACTCAACAGAAAAATGTCATTCATGCAGAGTCAAGGTTAACAGGGTCCAGGGCCAACAGTTCCTGCTGTTTCATCTTGCCCCAGCCTATGGTGCTGAGGGGCTCCGGAGTAGATTCCCAAGTCATGCCTGCGACACTGCATTAGGTCCTTCAGTAGATAAATTCAGTTCACCAGCCACCAAATGATACCACCTTGAGCAGGAAATTGAGGCAGCTCCAAGAACTTTCTTGGAGAGCCCAGCATTCCTTTAACAAGACCAGCCTCCCTGGATCCCAAACATCATCTCTGGTTCTCTCAGCTCTGGACGCTCCCTGCCCCCACGCAGGTCAAGGGTGTGTGCCCAGAACTTCGCTCACATCCTTCCTCTGGCTTCTTTGGGGGCCACTCACAGCTTTGGGGAGCTTATCCCCCCTGGTCACAAACACGGGTCTTTGGAGCACTGGAGTAGAGCACAAGACATAGGGCCTGCTACCTGACACTCCCATGGGGGCTTGGCACTAGAAACAAGCCAATGAACACAAACCCACCCTCCTCCCCTGTGTCTTCTCCTTGCTGGGTCACCCCTGTACCCTCTGTAGCCAGTATAAAGCAGACAACTATGGGCTGATTCCCCAACTACCTAGGGCAATAACACATGCTGAGCCCCATAACAGCAAAAGGGCTGCTGGTGTTTCAGCAAAAGGGCTGCTCCAAGACTAGCCTCCCCTCCCCTGTGGTCCCCCAGGGCTGGCTGGGCAACCTCATTCAGTGACCAGCTCCGTCTATCTTTGCATCTGGACCAGCCTCTGATCCACCACCCACCCACCCACCCACCCCTACCCCGCAGGTTGAGCAGTCAGTGATCCAAGGTCTCCACTTGGAGAACAGTCCATTTAGATTGCAGAGGTTTTGGAGGCCTGGGGAGATATTCCCAAATGAAATCCTCTCCCACCCCCCACCCCCCACTTCCAGCACAGACTTCTAGTTGCCTAGCAACTGGAGAATGAGATCTGGGAAATCTGGAGCTGACTCCACAGCCCCCTGTGCCGTGATGAGCTCGGTGTGGCCCACCTAGGGGAGGGAATGTGCTGCAGCTGATAATTATCAGGGGTAACAACCATAATCCCAGACCTGTTATTATTACTGTGTTTACCAAGGAGCAATTGCTACAGAAGCTCACACCACTGGCCTTTCCCAGGCCCTCACCCTTCCCGCCCAGTGCTGACTAAGGGAGTAGAAATAGCCTCAGGCTGTTCCCAGGAGTAGAAGCCACAGCCTCAAAGTGCCCCAGGGTGTTCTGACACCGGTTCTACCACTTAAGCTGCTCCCCAAAGCTGTGAGTGGCCCCCAAAGAAGCCAGAGGAAGGATGTGAGCGAGGTTCTGGGCACACACCCTTGACCTGCGTGGGGGCAGGGAGCGTCCAGAGCTGAGAGAACCAGAGATGATGTTTGGGATCCAGGGAGGCTGGTCTTGTTGAGGGAATGCTGGGCTCTCTTTTTCCTTCCAGAAGCCGGTGGCCTGCTGTCTGCCCTCCTTTCTGAGTGGTCCACTCAAGGCCAGCTAAGGATGAGGAAGAGACGTGCAGTTGGGAATGTGAAGCCTGCCCTCCACCCCTTATTCCCTAACGCTTCTTGTCTCTTCTCCAGCTTTGTTACCTGTGGTGGGGAAGAGTAAGAGAGAATTCCGTCCAATGTCATGATCCCAACGAGGAAGCAGTACAGAGGTCTGTACAGCCAGCCCACTTGCTTCTCTCTTGGGCACCCCCCTATTTATGATCCACCAACCTAAGCTTCACTGCTGGGAAAAAAACCACCCTGACTTGCAGCAAATTTTCTGAGAATGACGTGTCACCCTTCCAGAAGGACCTCCAAGTCTGCCTTCTGTGTGAGTGCACCCTCCATGCCCTCGGTCGTCCATCCTGGCTCTAGCAATCATATCCTGGTGGGTCCCACCCCTTTCCTTTGATTTCTTTCCCCCATGAGGCAAAGACCGGAACATCCTAGAGCCTACTTGGGAAGGAAGACCATGAGGACCAACAAATCAAAGTCCTGGAATCTTAGACTGTTAAATTTTGGCATGGCATTAAATCTAACCTAATTTAATATTCCCATTTTATAGGTGAGGAAACTGAGGCCCAGAAAGGGAAAGTGGCTGTCCCATGATCACACTGCCAACCGGTTAGTGGCAATATCGAAACTGGAGTCCAAACTTCCAGACTTCTACGCAATTGTTCTTTCCAACCTGCCCCTCAATTCTGTTTGCACTTGGGGTTCAGATCACAGAAACATAAATTTTAAACAAGCAAACAAAAACCTAGCATTGTAGGATTAGATACCAAACACTTTGAACTTAAAAAAATAAAAACATTTATACGGGCCTTATCCTATCCTCAAAGCATTATTTTCAGGTAAATGAAGTTGATGATGTTACTCTCATTGTATAGATTGGGAAATTGAGGCCAGAAAGAGTCGCCCTAAGTCACAACAAAGATGTGTTGGGGGAAGAAGTGCTTGTGTTTCCTGACTCTATCCAGTGCTCCTTCCATTGTACTCCATGGCTCCGAAAACTTAGCATTGTCACCCAAATAACCAAACTAACCAAATGAAACTGTCATGGGGCCCCTTCCAGAGAAGACTGGCCACACAGCTGGAACAGCCATGGCATTTTAATGCTGAACTAACATGGTTCCTCATGCAAGTCACTGGTTCCCTGAACCTCCTTCTTGAGGTGAAGCCATTTTTCCCTCTCTCCCCGTTTCTCCAAGCCCTCGGAAAAAGAGCACTTCCACCTGATTCCCACTCCTCGTTGAGAAATGAGAACCGAGAACCGGCAGTGAGAAGTGCCCGCTCAGCACTGCTGGATGCCTCTGGTGCTGCTGTCAGTGGGTGGTGGCCTCCGGTACCTTTTGCAAGCTGTGGGATGCTTACCAGGAAGCCCAGCTGGTTAGGGCAGTGACCTGCCCCTGCGTTGGCCTCCCTGCTCTGGACAAGAGTTTCTCTGCTCAGACTCTTGTAGACACTGTGATAAGGCAGCGGTTCTCAAACTTCAGAAAGCATCAAAATCACTTGGGGAGGCTGGATAAGCACAGAGTGCTGAGCCCCATCCTGAGAGTTTCTGATTCAGTAGGTCTGGGGTGAGCCTGTGAATCTGCATTTCAAGTTCCCAAGGGATCCTGCTGCTGCTGACGCAGAAGTCACACTTTAAGAACCACTGAGATAAAGGACATGACCCATACAATCTGCCGTCAACTACACGGGTCTGGAGTGTAGGGAAGATCAGAGAGCATGGAAAGAAGGGTGGGGACTGGGAAGGAGTCTGACTGAGGACCAGCCACCTGCATTGAAATTCAGCATGTGCAAGTGGTGTTCCCATGTGTGACTATTTAAATGCTCATCCCCGATGAATGTAGCAATTTGGGATGGGAGCCTGAGATGAAAGGCCCTGGCAACTCAGATGATGATTCTCTCACTGCTTTCTCTCCCCCTTCTCTCCTGCATGCTCAGCTGCTTAGCTCCAGAGAAGGTCCCCTGAGCTCTGACCCCCTGGTGCCTCACAGGCAGCATGGGGCAGGGGGGAAGGGTGCAAAGCCACAGGTGTCTAAGTGCACCTATCCACACAGCATAGAGACCTCAGGGCGGGGTGCACTGAGGAGCTCAGAGAGCAATGACTGGTGATTTACTGGCCAGATGGGAACAGGACCCAGATGGATGGCTGAAGAGGGAGATGCCTGGTAGGAACAGGGAGAAGGCGGGGGCAGCCCAGCCCATCCACTGCTGTCATCTGCTGGTGACTGCCCCTCTCCCCTCCTGGGCTCCTTCAGAGGGCCCAGCCAAGGCCAGATGTCTGCCAGATTTCTAAAAGGGCAGGAATCTACCCCCTTGGGAGGTGGAAGGGGGCAGGGTGGCTCTGGGAGAAGGGGCCACCTCTGTGGTGGAGTTCAGACATTCATCCTGGCCCCAACCTCCTGTCTCCCCTGCTCCCTTGGGGTCAGGAAGCCTGGGAGAAGAGAGAAAGATAATCTCTCTGCAAATGGGTAAGCGTGGATTCTCAGAGCACGAGATGCCAAAGAGGGTGGGAAGCAGGGGCCTTACAGCTCAAAGTAGTGACTAAATGCCAAGAAAGCTGACCCAGCCCTCCTGAGTCATTTCCCAAAGAGCTTCCCAGTAGCCAATGCGCCTACTGTGCCCAGAGCCTGCTTTACCTATAGGCTGAGGAGGCATATAGTGTATAATCTAAGGGGGAGACAGGCAGATTACCTCCCCCAGGTGTCCCCCCAGGTCTCTCTCCCATCACCAACAGTAGGCCAGAAATTAGCATTCATTGCTTTGGGACTTAAGTTATTTCGGAGGGGAAGAATGGGGGGGGGGGGGGGGGCAGGAACATAAAAACCGAGATTCTTCTTTGAGGCAAAAGAATGCCATCTGGGAGAGAGTATGGGGTTGATAAGAAAGCAAGTGAGGGCAGAAAGAGAACTTGAGAAGTCCCTACCCTGCCCTGCCCCACCATGAGGAGGCCCTGCACATGTGGCCTCATACTTGTACCAGAGGAGCATCTCAGACATGCCGCCCCTGGCCCCGTGAGCAATATGTTTGGCCACCTCCCTGCCTCCACACCCTTGACTCTTTCCACCTCCCACCTGTCAGGCATGTTGCAAGACTCCCTTGACCAATGTTTACATAATGCTCCAAAGAATGACCCAGTTGCCAAACACCTGAGTCATCTGGCCTAGTCACCCTTTGCTTATCTGGTCTGGCCCTCCCACCAGAGTGGAGATCACACTCAGCAACATTTTTCACAGGGCCTCACCAACCAGGAGGCCAAGCAAGCTTCCTAGACCTGCCTTTGTACAAAGACAGGTGGTAGGAAGAGAAAGAAACCTTTAGTGAGTCCCTAATATACAAGCCACTGGAGCAGACACTCTTGCATATATTATGTTATCAAATATCACAGAACTTATGAGGCTCTGTGATACTCATTTTCCAGCTGAGGCAACAGAACCAGAGAGGTTAAATGGTTTGACCCAAAGACAGAGCTGGTGAGTAGGAGAGCCAGGAGTGGAACCCAGTTGTCTTTACCTAGGTCTCCCCAAAAGCAAAGCCTGAAGGGCACCTGGCTGGCTGAGTCGGTAGAGCGTGAGACCCTTGATCTCAGAGTCATGAGTTCTAGTCTGACGTTGGTGATAGACTTTACTTTAAAAAAGTGGTTTTTGTTTTGTTTTGTTTTGTTTTGTTTTGTTTTGTTTTGTTTTAATTACAAAAGGCAGAGCCTGAGACAAAGGCTTATATGCAAGTAGTACATTTGGGTATGTGACCCAAGAAGGCAGAAACAGGGAAGGAGAGAGAGCCAATACAGGAGAAGCTGTTCCTAAGGGTTGGCTGGTTGGCAGTCCTATGGGGGCCATCTGAGAATACTTGGAAACACATCTCAACATCATTCAAGAGGAAAAGTGGGGGAGAACATTTATCCATTGTCCACCGTTCTCCGTTGACCGAGAGTTGCCCCACAATATTAGCTCCTCTGTATCCTCTTTTTTAAGCGGGCTCCACACTCACAAACCTGAAATCAAGGGTCACACACTCTAGCATCCGCGCCAGCCAGGGGCCCCAGCTCCTCTGTATACTTGTACATACACAAGCCTGGGAGTCGTGCACAGAACTAGTCCCAGCAGCAGAGGCTGGAAGTAGATTCTTCACAGCACAGGCTTGAAGCGGTACCTAAGGGTGATGGTTCTGGAGACAAGCCCCACCACAGCACCACATCATCCTACGTATGATGAGTAACTTACACAGGGTCACCAGGGCACCCAGGGGAAGAGCCAAAATGTGAATCACAGTACGTGACTTCCAACTCTTCATTCAACAAATATTTATTACAGGCCCCCTATGTGCCAGACCCTGGGGTTCGGCAGGAACAAGAAAGGCAAGATCCTTGTGCTTATGGGGCGTAAATTCTGAGGACACAGACGGTTAGCAACTAAACAAATAAACAAGTGCTGATTGTATATCAGGCACTGTGCTGAGCACTGGGAAATCCCAGAAGAAATTGGTTTCTTGTCAGGGAGTCAGAGGAGCAAAGTACCATCATCTAATTTGGTAGCCTCTATGATTAGGGTATGCATACTCTCATCTAGAACACAGAGAAAGGGCATCTTACTCCAGACAGGTGAGTGGGGCGGGGGGGGGGGGGGGGGATTAAGAAAGGGCCCCGGGAAAAGGGGGGGACAAGGGTTCCCGGGGGGGGGGGGGGGGGGGGGGGGGGGGGGGGGGGGACATTAGGAAAGGTCCTCTGGAAAAGGTGAGACACAAGTTCTCCTGAAGGCCTCTCTGGAGTGGGGGAAGGGACGGGTGCATTCCAGGGAGACAGAACAGCCCAGGTGAAGACAGAGAGGAATGAGAGTATGCCATGCTCTGGAAAACCACAAGTCACTGAGGGCGACTGGAGGGTGCTGTGTACAGGATGGCGTCAAATGGTGAATGATTAAAGGTAGGCAGGAAACAGACCACAAAGACTTGAGTACCTACCACTGAAGTGTTTGGATTTAATTCTGAAAGTGAAGGCAAGCCTCTGTTGGTGCCCTAAGCCCAATTAGCTCTTGAAGGTCTCAGTCAAGACTGGAGGTAAAAACCAGTCAGCAAAGAGACAGGCCACAATGGCCTTGGAGGGCCCGAGAATGGCTGGATCTGAGCTGCCTGGGTTACATGGCAACAGCTTAGCTCTCCACACTTGATGAGGCACAGTGGGCTCACTCCCGATCATTCAGCCCAGTGCCCCAGCCTCAAAGTTCTTCGAAGGCTGCGGAGTCCACCTCTACCCCACCTCTTTCAGCTTCCAGCTCAGCCCCTCCCCTCCTCAGCCTTGCCTCTTGCGGGCAGAATTCCAAGGGCTGTTGCTCAGGGACACTGTGACATTGAGGACCGTGAGTTTAGATGAGGTGCCTCTGGCTCTCCTTTGGTTTGCGTGAAATACCTACCGGGGCTTTGCAGCTGAACCCCACCACTGAGAGCTAAAACCAGAAAAGCAACCAGCATCTGGCCGCATCCCTCGCAGAGGCCCATCACATCCATCATCTGGGCAGGAGAAGAGCTTCCTGCAGCCCACAGTGGCATCCCGCAACTCCCCTGCAGAGCCCTTGTCAAACTGAGCCCCTGGCTTCCGTTCATTCTTCAAAGCAAAGAACCCTGTGATGATCCGAATGCAGACACGAGCGAAACTCCCAGCAGCAGCCTTCCTGTCCTCAAATTCAGGACAGAAAAAATGAAATCCCATTCCAGCATCCTCCCATCCAAGAGAGGCTCTGACAGGACCCAGGCTCAGCCTCGGAGTCCTTCAGCAACAGGGGACGGCGTGAAGACAGCAAAACCAGCTCCTAACCCTAGCCCTGGTGTTTGGATTTTTCTCTTTTTTTTCTCCTTTGACTTGACCCTCCCCCCCGGCAAAATCCCCTGCTCCCTGATCCTGCTCCTTCAGGCCCTTGGTCTGCACTGGGTGGCCTTTTCCTGTGCCTGCATCTATTCCTTACAGCAGATGGTGATCCACAGCTTCATCATCCCCACAGAGAGAGTATTTGTCCCACCCAAAGATGCAGGCTAAGAGGAGTCACGGTTAGGGGAGAGTGGGTGCCCCTCCTCTCTCTCTGCAAGTCAGGTCCTTCCACAGCTACAGGACACGACTCCCTGAAGGACATTCTGGCCACAAGATGCTGAACACGTCCACGGCTCAGAAGGGGGTGGAAGGAGGAAGCTCTCCAGGGCTCACACAAACCTAAGCCAACAAGGCAGAGCTTGCCATCCCCAAGGATGCCAAGAACTCTAATGAAACGGACTCCTGAGTTGCTCTCTTGAACAGAGAAGCAAATTAGAATCCTTGCGACCCCTCCCTTCCTCCATTCACCATCCAGCAGTGTCGCCTGCACCCCACCCTGCTGCTGGAGGTCCTGAGAGTCTTACAGATGCAAAGACTCTGTGGCGGGGGGGGGGGGGGGGATGCTACTGAGCCCACCAACCCCCCGCCCCCCTCCCCACAGCCAGGGAAGGAGCTCCTAGGTCTTAGCAGAACTCCTCTTGCCAAAGATGGGAAAAGAAGAATGGGCCCCAGAGCTGATTCCAGGCCGCCCAAGGGCTGGGATATCATCTTTCACCACAGCCATGGCAAGCCCCCACCTGCTCCGTCCTCAGGCTCCTGATGGGAGCCAACAAAACAGATCTGTCTCTATAAGGCCTGGGCCCTCTAACTGACACGTCTCATCTTTTAAAAAGACCAAGAGAGATTAAACCTCCCAGTCTCTTCTTGGATCTCAGTGACAGATTTTTCTGATTCACCTCATTACCTCCTCCTACAGGGGCCCATTCATTTCCACCTCATTTTCCTCCCGGTTCTCATTCGTGTCCCCAGCCTAGCATATCCTGACAGGCGGGCTCAATCCTCACTCAGCTTTCACCCTCACAGACACTGCCCCACTCCCTCGGCACTTCTCTCTGGATTAATAAGGTTTCTCTTTTCTGCCCCTCTCCTTCAGATCAAGCCCTGGAAATCTTTCAATCCAGCATTTCAGCAAGAAACAGACCACAGGGCAACGGTGTAAGAGGATGCTGACCGCCAGGCTTTGACTGAGAACTAATGGGGGACAGGACCTCTCACTCTGGCCTGGACCTCTTCCAGCCTCGGTTTGCTTTGAGTGTTGGTGGCCTCTGCAAAGATTTTAAACCCCACCATTCACATCTCTGAATCTCCCACAGCATCAAGCAGAGCAGCAGTACGAAGTACACACTCGTAAATAATTGAAAAGAATCCCTATAAAGCTTGAACTCATTCATTGAACACTGCCTAGGATTATTAGTATATTCCAAAATTGCAAGCTCCTGGAGTTAGAAGGGACCATGGGAGTCATTAGTTCATCCAGCACCCCGCCCCCCTGAGCAGGTGCTACAGGGTTTCTGACAGACAGACATCTAGCCTAGACTCTTTGATCATCTCCAGGACCATGACTGCCTAAGGAAGCCCAGCCCCGTCATAGTTGAGGTCTCTGGTTATGAGAAAATCCTTTCTACTATTTGCCAGAAATCTCCCCGCCCCACTGCTGCATCCCATACACCTCCACACAATGACCACAAAACTGTTAGTAGGGCTTATTTCCTGGGAGAGTGTAAGTTCCCTGAGGCACTAACTCAGTGCCCCCAGTGAAGTGCCCAGGGAAAATTGGCTTGCAGATTGGTTTGCTAATTGATGGTGGTAGCAAATTCCCTCTAGAACGCCAGATGAGTAAGACAGGAGGAAAGGAAGCCAAGCCCCACAGCTCTGCCCACACTTGTCCCAACTCCATGGAGCCAGGTCTCTACTCCTTCGAATCTTCCTCCACCAATGAGATAGCAGCTTAAAACCAAAAGAAACACGAAAGGATCCTAGTTCTTGAGCCCCCTTCCTAACCCTCACCTGGGCCATCAGAGTGCTGTTGATAACACTTTCCCACTAGAAGGACACACTTAACAGACAGGGCAAGGATAAGCTTCCCCAGAATGAGCAAATGAAAACCCACTCCCTCTGGCCCCTGCTCAGTGTTCAGGACTCTGTTAACTAATCCAGAAAATGGGAACACAAACAGCAGGTTAACTTTGGACTACGTTTCAGACAAGCTCTTCCAAAGCACAAATCCATTTTTTTTTTTCATTCTGAGGCTTTCCCAGAACAAGATGCCACATGTACAGCCAGAAACCTGGTTGGCAGTTTTGTAGGCATTTGGATATTAAGTGAATGGGGATACAAAGACACACTATGCAAATAATAGTCACAGGACAAACCTCTTTCAGTCTATAACTAAGCACCTTGCCTGTGTTCCTGGGGCCTAAGATTTGGGCCAAGCTCAGAAAAAGAGTGGAGGAAATGGAGAGCAATACTGATGAGTATTTCTTTCCTAAGAAACAACTGAGTTTTAATGATAAAAAGGACCAAGTAGGGATAGTAATAATGGTTGAGATGAGGTAGTGTTAAGTGGCAGATCTTTACAAACTATAAAGCCCTATATAAATATGAAGTATTATAGACTATAAGAGCAAATTCACACCTACGAGTTCCTCCTGAAGTGTTAGATACGTATTCCTTACCTACAGGATAGTTTTACCCTGGGAAATACATTTTTTACGAAAATACATTAAAAAAATAAAAGCTGACTTTGTTGGACAACAAAAAGACAAAAGAAAATGGATACATTAAAAATGTATCCGCAGCATATTGAACTCTGCCCACCTCTCAAATATGTCCACCAAATCCTCTGACCGTCCCCTCCAGGCTAAGGCAGGCAGTCCCAGCCGGTTTCTCAGAGATGGCAGCATAACCTTGGCTCTGGGATGGCCTTGGGCATGGCTTCACCGAGCTAAAAAGGAAAGAAGTTAAAACAATGCAAAGCCCTCCCACCGGATTCCATTTCTTCTGTTGGCCACTTCCTTCCTTCCCTCCTTTTTCCTTCCCTTCCTGCTGGAGCTACTCTGCCCCACCTTCCTTCCTGGGGAGGAGGACCTGCCCTTTCCTCTTCTAGGGCTGGTGCCAAAGGGATGAACAATGTGATGTCGAGGGGGGCAGGGACAGGGGTGAAGGGAGTCCAGAGGTGGGAAGAGGCAGATGGTGTATGAACTAAAGAGTGACCAAGCATAGGTGGACTGAGATGTTTACTCAAGTTGCATTTCAAGGGTCTCTGGCCAGTTCCCAGAAGTTTCCTTTACTTGAGCTTCCAAGCAAAGATGCTAAGGGCAGTAGCAATAGAACTCCCACACTCCCAACTACAGCCACACCCACGGGACCCAAATAATGTGATTTCAGGGTCACAGAAAAAAGGGTGGTGTCAGAGAAATACAAAGGGGACTCAACCTAGGTAGCCATTCGCAATCTCTCTTCTGCTGTGAGAAAAGTGGAAAAGAAACTGGGAAAGGGGCAGATGTCAAGAGGATTTCTGGAAATCTTGAAGAGGCTGAGGACAGAAAGTAGGTTCTGATAGGAAGGGGAGTGGACAATAGAAAAGGTAATGCGAAGCTGAAAAATACGAGGGGGGGTGGGGTCAGTCGCCCTTTTAACAAATGTATTAAGCTACCAAATTTGATGACATAGTGGAAGAGGGTCAAGGTCAAACAGAGTCGGTTGTTTAGGGCAAAGCTTTGGAGTGAGGGCCAAACTTAAGGTGGCGAGCACAAGAGAGAAGGCTTTCCAGAAGGCAGTTGTGAGGGATGGAAGGGTGAGAGATGAAGGCGAGAATGGAATGAAATCAAAGTGTCCATCGAGTGAAGGGAGCGCCCGGCTTCGTCTAGCGAGGGCGGCGGCGGGGGCAGCACGTGCAGCCCGGAGCGCCTCAGGCAGCCAGGCTCCCAGCCGAGGAGGGTCCGGGAGGAGGCACGACGTGCGGGGGGATGGGGGGGGGGGTGGCGGCGGCCCGGGCCCTCCGATTAGCCGGGCCTCTTGCCTGCGGGCCCCGCGCTACAGAAGGAGTGCATTGTTAGGTCCCAGGCCGCAGCAGATTGCCGCTGTCCTGCAATACCCTCGCACCCTGGCACCGCGCCACTGGCACCGCCCGGGGTTGGAAATAGCTGCGCCGTTCCCATGGCGACGAGGCGGCGACGAGGCAGCGACTCCGCCCCCGCCCGTTCGTCCTCCCGGGGCCCTGCCCGCCCCGCCCGCTGCGCAGCCCCGCCGGCCCCTGCAGCGGCGGCCTCCCCTCCACCTGAGCGCCCCCCCCCCCGGTAACCCAGGCAACGGTGGCCGCGGCGCGCGGGAGGCCCCTCCAAACGCAGCCCGGCCCCGCCTCCGCCCTCACTGCCCGCGGCGCCGCGCGCTCCGCCCCCGCTCCGGCCGGCTCTCGCGAGGGAGGGGCGCGGCCGCAGGCGCCGCGGGAACCGACGCAGGAAGCCTCTCCTCCTCTCGGGCGGCCCGGCCCGGAAAGGCGGGAGCAGGGGAGGAAGCTCCGCGGCGGCGGAGGCTGCGGGAGCGTCCGTGCGGGCCGTACAGTCTCCCCCCGGAGCCTCCCTCGGCCCCGCCTGACCTCCCGGCCCCTCGAAATCCTCCCCAGATCTCCCCGCCCGTCTTCCTGGGACGGAAGGAGACCTTGGCGGAGGTTCCTCAGCCTGCTCGGCCAGATTAAAGAGGGGGCCGGAAAATAAGGCCCTCTCGTGCCCGAGGGCCGGGGTCGGAGAAACCGGGAAGTGTGGGTCAAGAGGGCTCTTGGCTGGAGGGGAAGGGCCGAAATGGGAATCGCTGTCGGGGGCCGGGGTGGTGCTTTCCAGACAGCCCCCTCCCTAAATGTACTGCATCCCGTGGGGGGGGGAGGGGGGCGGGAAACTGCCAGTTGCTCAGTGCTAGAATTACCGCTCCCCCCACCCCAAGGTTTCGACCGTGCAGGACCCTCGCGCATTTTGTTTGTCGGTGTGGTGAGAAGGAAGTGTTGCAGATCCCGAAAGAGTGTCTTCAGCTTCCAGGGTGACTGGGTCAGAATTGAGACTTTCTGACCGATCAAACAGCGGCGGGAGGAAAGGGGCAAACCAGAGAAAGTTCCATTTATCCCGTCTTCCTTAAGGGGCAGAGTCTACCCCTGGCTTCCTTGGAATGTGAACTCCTGCAGGGTAGAGCCCCTGGCACATAGAAGGTTCTGAACTAAATTAAGGTTTAGTGAATGGATCCGGTTAAAACCAGATCGTGCCTCCCCTCATTCAGTTGTTCTAGGTAGGCAGGGCATCTCAAGGAAATACACCAAGAAAGTATTCAGGGTTCCTTAAAATTTGGTCTCAAATCAAACAAACATAATAAAATAATAACTTTGCATTTGTAAAGTCCATTCCTCTAGGAACGTCACCTCATTCCATATATTCTACTCCAAACTCCATAAAATTGAGAGCCAGAAGGAAAGATTCATAAGGAGCAAATAAATCTAGAGTCTGGACTATCTATGGTCCTAGCAGAGGAGCTAAAGAGGTAGACTGTGGTCCTTAGAGCCCTGTGTTTTCTTTGAAGTGGTATGGCTATTACATTGCATGGTGGAGTTTGGGAGTGAACAGCCGAGGACCTAGGCATGAGATTTGCTGCACCCGTTAGGCCTAAGTTTCCTCATCTGTGAAATGGTTGTTGTGAAGATGGGTTGAGTTAATGTATTAGATATTCTTCATAAGCTATAGGATATGCCAAACAAGTGCTTTAGTTATTGGGACATCTATAAATCGGTATACAAGCCATGGTTCATGCAAAGTGCTTTCCCAAGCTTGCAAGATCTTTAGCTTGCAAGTGTAGCTTGCAAAGTGCTTTCCCAAGCTTTAGCTGGTTATTTCTGCAAATAATTCTAATAAGATACAGACTACCCCCTTCCAGTCTCCTCTGAATGGGACAATTCAGTCCGAGAGAAATTCAGTTGTTTTTGCAGTACCACTCCTACACCCTTGACTTAATTTGGCAAACACCAGAGGACTTCCTTTTTACTTCTTAGCCTAAAAGACAGCTCCAGGTACTATATACTCCAAGTGTAGGCACCAAAACACAAGCGCAGAAGAGCAGCACCAATAAGAGACAAGGGATTATAAAAGAGTAAATGTTGATACCGGACCAAAAAGACAATCTATTGTCCATAGAGCAAAACAACAAACAGGGTGCCTGGACTCAGGAGGGTGCCAGTTGGGAGACATGGGGGGCAGGGCTGAAGGGTTCTATATGCTATTGAATCTCCTTTAATGTCACTATGGACTGAATTGCGTCCCCACTAGCATTTCCCCTTGTATATGTTGAAGCCCTAACTCGCAGTGTGACTATATCTGGAGATACGGTCTTTAGGAGGTAATTCAAGTTAAGTGGGTTCGTAAGAACTGTAGTCCTATGTGAAGAGGAAAAGAGAGGGGCACCCCGGGGGGCTCAGTCAGTTGAGCGTCCTACTTCTACTCAGCTCGTGATCTCGCGGTTTGGGAGTTTAGGAGTTCGAGCCCCACATGGGGCTTGCTGCTGTCAGCGAAGAGCCCACTCCAGATTCGCTGTCCCAATCTCTCTCTGCCCGTCCCTACTTGTGCTCTCACTCTCTCTTAAAAATAAATAAGCATTAAGAAAAAAAAGAGAGAGGAAAAGAGAGATCTTCAACCACCACTACCATGCAAGGACACAATGAGAAAGCTGCCATCTGCGAGCCAGGAAGAGAGCCCTCACTGGAAGCCAACCGTGCCGTCACCCTGGTCTCAGACTTCCATTCCCCGAAACTGTGAGCAAATACATTTCTTTTGTTGAAGCCACCCAGCCTGTGGTATTTTGTTATGGCAGTCTGAGCAGACTAAGACAGATACGTGTTCGCTTGGAGCTGAGCACCCCTCCTACCACCCCCACCACCTGGCGTTTTGTTCAGCACTTCCACGGTTGTCTCCTTTTTAATTCGTAACCGTGTGAGTTGGAATTGGCAGGATTTATTTTCACGTGAGAAGCTAAAACTCAGAATGATTAAATGACTCGCTGCAAGTCATACAGAATGTGAATGGCCGAACCAGGACTTGAGTCTCCCCAGACAGCATCTAGTCAACTAATGCTAAGTACTTACCGCATGCTAGGTTCTGATCTAGATCACAGAGATGGAAAGATGAAGGTTGTTTTTGCAGTGGGGAGGGCACATGTGAACAGACAATTACTGCAAGGAGAAGGGTCTGCAAGGATTAATTGCCACCACAGGTATATGGGGAAAGTGGTCCAGGCAGAGGACTCTTGGCTAAACACCGTCTGTTGGGGAAGCCACAAGTATTGCTGACAGCAGGGTATGGTGGAGGGAAGGAAGGGGCAGAGATGCCCCAGATGCCACTGGAGACACTGTTCCTCCTACCTAAGGACTCTGGTTATCTCCCCAGGGCCTTGGCCAAAGGGGAGAACAAACTGGAACAGAGATCAAGGTGAAGAGTCCTTAAGGACCTAATAACCCTAAGGAGAAGCAACAGTAAACTAGGTTAGGTTTATATTGACATTCTATAGTAAATTATCTTTGTTTGTGTGTTTGTTTGACTTGAGGTCTCCCAAGGGTTAGTTTGTTGTAGCCTTAACCATTTGTAAATAAGTGATAATGTGCTTTAATTAGGAGAAGATATGAATTGCATACCTATGGCTTTTACTAGCAAGGTGTCAACGAATTCACAGGTCCCCAGAGGCACAAAATCTTAACTTCGGTCTATTCATGATCCTCCCTTGCAGTGGAAATGCAGATGAGAACCCTAGTGAATGAAGGGACTAACAGCCCTCTGTCCCCTTCCGGGAATATTAGTTTAAATTCTTGCCAGTTATAGTCAGATACAAGGATTCACTTCTCTTCTGCTGTTTTCTTCCTGAGCACAAGTTGCATATTTGTGTTTGTCACGTCTTTAGTCCACTCAGACTTTGGGGGATTTATTAAATCATAGCACTCAAATGCCCTCCCTGGGGGAGGGACTGTCGGTTGGGGAAGAAACGAGCCCAGCAGAACTACTTGCACTTCAAGCCCCTCTCCCAGAAAGCAGGTAACCAGGCCTGCCCCCCTCCCTGGGGTACCGGTTCTGAGCACCAGGCCAACAGCCAATTTAAGGGCTGGTTCTGGGATTTCAATACCTCTGTCTGCCTGGGACCAAATAAAGACTATCACCTCTACCTCACTGGAGACCTCATTAGAACTTGAACTCTGGTCTTTGTTCCTTCCCAGTGGGTTCAATGTGGTGGAGAAGGTGAGGGTAAAGGGGGGTCGGGAAGCCCACAGCTCCCAGAGCAGCGGGAGTCCGACAGCCTCTGAGAACTGGGAGTGAGTAAACAACCAATTACCTATAGGACAGCCAGTAACCAGAGAAGTGGCTGAAATGATGTGATTCTACTCACTGCCTGTGAGGATGGCTGCCTTCATTCAAGCCCTGCTCCCACCCAGCTTCTCAAGACTAATTTCACCGCCCTCTGCCTACTTTCCAAGTGAGATTCCGCCCTCACTGGAAGCAAGATTCCAGGGCTGAGAGGCAGAAGGCTCTATTCTGGCTACATTCTTCCCAGCGTGGCCATTGTCAACATCACTGCATTTCGTCTATGTTGTGAGAAGGGGAAAGAATCAGATGGCATTTCTACCCTCCCCACTCCAACACCCCTTAAAGCCTTTGAATCCTTTAGGGGAAGAGAATTTAGGAAGAAAGAGGTGATTCAGAATTTGCTTCTTAGAAACTGGAGTGGGAACCCAGCTGGGCTGCAGGAAGTGTGGGGTCAGAGCAAAAGAAGCCTCACATTCCTTTCTCTCTTTTGGCTGTGAGCTCCCTCCTACCTGCTGCCTCTAGGCTAGTCCCCACCAACCCCTCTTTTTTTTTTTTTTTTTTTTTTTTAACATTCTCTGGTTCAACTGATATCAGTGCAAATCCTCACCGAAAGGCCTCTACATATATAAGATTAAGGTCTAGCACTTATCTGCAAAGAATTTACAATCTGGGGAGGTAAGGAATTTCATGCAACTAAAAAACATGTACATAAATAGCAATATGAGGCAAAGTACAATAGATGTACATTTGGAGAATTGCCACTGTGGCTATTAGCCCCAGGGATTTCTCACCTGGATGACTGAGGAGCCCTCTATGTGGCCCCTGCCTCAGCCTGCCTCATCCTTCCTCTTCTTCCACTCCCAGTCCTGGCTCCACACTATAGCTAATGATGGATCTACATGTAAATCTGAGTGGGTCCCACCCCTGGTGGGACTCTTTTGACTCTCCCACATCTTTCCAGATGAAACCAAACCCCTCCTGTGGCATGCCTAGCCTTTTGTAATCTGACCTCTCCTAATCCTTGGCACCACATCCCACTCTATACCCATGTTCCAACCAGAATAAAGCATTTGCAATATCCAGATTCTACCAGCTCTTTGGCCTCAGGGCCTTTGCACATGCAGCTCCATCTGCCTGAACTGTTTTTTTCTCTTACTTTCCATTTGGCTAACTCCCAATTTGTCTTTTGGGACTCGGCAGACAAATAAGTTCCTCTTCCCAGGACTCCTTCCTTGACACTGTCTGGGTTAAGCATCCCTCATCAATATTCCTGCATCACCATAGTATTAAGCCAAATTGTAATGAGTCTTCCATTGCTCTTTCCCCTAGACATCAAATTCCTTAACTCAACTTTGTACCCAGTGCCAGGTGCAGAGCAGACAATAACTGATGGCTGAATGAAAAGCTGAATGGCAGACAGAGGAGTTCATAGAGAATGTGGAAAGTCATTAGAGGCTTTTGATTCAGAGACTGAGAACATCGCCAAAACCATATTGTAAGATGAGTAGTCTCTTAGCTACCAGGTTGGTGGGTGGGGGGAGGTTGTTGAAGGATAGGGGAGAATAGACCGAAGTAATAAGGGCTTGACGTAAAGAATAAAGAAGGTGACAGTGAGGAGCAGGAATGGAAATGAGCTTTACAGGAAGTAATGCTAGAAGCGTTAGCAAGTGTTTAAATGTGTCGGCAAAAGAGGGAGATGAGTCTAAGGTCTGCAGCCCTGGTGTCCAAGGGAACTTGAGAAGCACAGAGAAGCCAGGAGAAGGCTCTGGATGCAGGTAGCAGTGGGGAAAGGGCCACCAGGGAATCTGTGAGAGAAGATGATCCATTTGTTTTTAGAAATAGCTTCAGGGGCACCTGGGTGGCTCAGCCAGTTGAGCGTCTGACTTTGGCTCGGGTCATGATCTCACGACTCGTGAGTTCGAGCCCCGTGTCGAGCTCTGTGCTGACAGCTCAGAGCCTGGAGCCCGAAGCTTCGGCTTCTGTGTCTCCCTCTCTCTCTGCCCCTAACCCACTCGCATTCTGTCTCTGTCTCTCTCAAAAATAAATAAACATTAAAAAAAAAAAAAAAAGGAAAGAAAGAAATAGCTTCAGCTAATTAGGACAGAAAGCAACCGGACTGAAGGAATTTTGAGCTCTGGGTTGAATTTTATCTCTGGGTGGCCTAGGCAGACAAAGACTAACAAGTTAGGGCCTCATCTTAACCTTTCAGAAAATTGGGGTGATGGTCCAACCATGATGTTGCTTTGTGACTATTTTCGCTTTAGCATAAAACGATGCCACTACCAAGTAGAGCTATTAATTCTTTTGCATTCTTCCCCACCCCCGTTCCAGAAGACTTTGCTGGGGGATAATGCTGTTTCTCCATCTGGACAGGGCTATGTTTTACCAAACACACTGCACTTCTCAGTCCATTACCTTCTCCTCCTTCTCACATTCTTCCTGTTTTCTGACTCTGCGTTTATTTTAGTCTTGTGTTTCTTTTGAAATCACCACAGACATCTGTCTCTCTTGCCTTCCCCATGCGTCCACCCCTCTCCTCTCCCACTCCTATTCTCATCATTGCCTGAAGAGACCCAAAACTGCTCAGCTTCCCTCCTTCTTCTCTCAGTATCCGGAGCCTCTTTGTTGGGCAAGTCTCAACCCATTCTCAGCCTCAGACTAATCCTCCATAACACTGAAAATGACAGATGAGGTCAGACTTTGCTTGGGAGGGAAGGAAGAGAAAATTTCTTACCCAGGAAAACCACACTCATTCATAACTGGCTTTCCAAATGAGAACAGACTAGAAGGGTGTGTGTGTGTGTGTGTGTTTCTGCTGACAAGAACCCCAGATTCTGCTTTCCTCATAGCACATGCCCGCATGTTCTGATGTTTTGGACTCCTGATATGTAAAGAGGATGAAGCATCAGAAACGTAGATCTTTAGATGAGTAGCTGGCGGCACTAGGGTTTGGGAGAGTGATCCTTTACCATCCAGGATCCTCTCAGTTTGTCACCTTGCCAACTGGTATGCAGGAGTTTCAGCTGCAAGTCTTTGCCGGCTGGGAATGAGGAAGACAATGCAGGCTGCTGATACTAACAAGGTCCCTGGAGTGATTTATTAGTGTCTCCAGTCTCCTTTTATTTGACAGGAGAAGAAAAAGAAAGTGTTTCTTCCTTCTGATAAGAGATGCATACTTAGCAGTTTATATATTCAAACCCCATTCACCTCAGTTCAGTTGTCTCTGGTTGGTTCTGTCTTAAGAAATGTACAGGCCCTTTCAATTGACCTAACATCCTCTCTAGCTATCCTTCTCGTTCTCTTTTGCCTTTTATGCCAGATTTCTTGGAGGAAGCTGGAGCCTCCACATCCTTCCCTCCACACTTTATAATTGGATTTTTTCTTCCTGTCTTCTACCAGAAACTTTCTCAAAATTCGCCAGTAACTATCCTCAGTTTGGTGACCTTTTTCTTTGTTCTTGCTCTCCTTGACTGTTCTGTTGCCCATCTTCCTTGGCTCTACTCCCACCTTGCCACACAGTCCCTGCTACCAATGTCCTCTTCCTACTCCAGCCCTTACCTCCAGGCTTCCCCTTTATTACATCCTTAGCTTCTGCCCTTCTCTCTTGCTTGGAGAGTTTCTTTATGCTCTCAGGTTTAAGGACCATCTATAAACTTTGCTATGCCCTGGAGAGCAGCATATGAGCAACACACACACACACACACACACATGCCTGCAGGCAGTACCCTAAGGCATCATGAAGGAAGGAATAGCGTGGGGGAGCTAGGCCTTGAGTGATCTCAAGCTGAGAAGTTTACACTTGACCCTGAGATCAGTGGAAATACCTGCTTTTTAAACTTTAATGTGCAAATCACCTCAGAACCTTGTTAAAATGCAGATTTAGTAGTCTGGGGTAGGGCCTGAGATCCACATTTCTGGTAAACTCCCAGATGATACCCATGTTGCTGGTCCATGGACCATACTTTGAGAAGCAAGGGGCTAGATCACACTTCATACTGTCAGGTTTTCGGGGGGCGGGGGGGCGGTGTCTGTGTTGTTTTCATCTGGAATGAAATCCAACTTGAGAACCAGGACGCTATTGTTTGCATCTCTGTGTTCCCCATTGATGAATTCCTTCTGGGTGTTCCTGTAAATACTTAATTGATAGGACCTAGGGCTGAGTTGTTATCTTCTAGCTATGCTTTACAAACACTGATTTATCTTTAAATAACAATGGTGAGGCAAGTGGATAATTTTTTTTTTTTTTTGGACTATAAATAGAAACCAAGAAAAGTGAATGATTCTCCCAGTAGTAAGCCACATTTCAGATTCTGGTCCCTAAGTTTCTGGCTCAGAGGGGTCCCAAGGACTGGTCCAGGGTGAATTCTAACACTGCCTCTGCTTGGGTCCTCACTGGACTGTTCGAGAGGACCTACTCACTTTCTGGACCTCATCTACTCTTTCCTGACTGATAAGTAGGAGACTCTCCCCTCTGTGTCTCCTTGTCTCATAGGCAAGTTCAGGAGCCTTAAGGAGCTGCAAGCTCCATGTTAGGAGGCCAGATGCCTGACGCTGAGGTGACTTCAAGTTTGGGAAGCTGACAGCTGGGCCAGCTCACATGCCAAAATCACCCCCACACCACATCTTTACAAATGCTCTTAGCAGTGCAGGGAAGGAGTGCCTTTTAAAAAGATATTTTAAAGAGGAAGTGGGATGGTGGGGGAGAAAACCACAGAAATCATAGAGTAATAACAACCTCAACATAGTATCCCGTGTACCTTAAGTTCAGCTTCTGAAACTGAATTTTTGCTTTCAGGGATTTCTCCCATAGCCATAAAAAGAAAAGCAACTCCAGTCTCTAAAGTAGGTCATACAGAGAGAGAACAAGATGATAAATGCAGATGCCAAGGCACTTTCACCCTTTTCCAAACCAAAAATAGAACTTGGAAATTATCTGAAGAAAATGGGTGCAGCTTGAGAAAAGCTGGGGAGAAAAAAGTGGGTGGGGTGCTCCTGCCCTGGATTCACTTGACCCACAGCAGACCTTCTGAGCAGGAGAACTTGACTCCATGGCAATTCCTCCCAATGATGGCCCCCCACCTCCACCCACGCAGTATCTCTTCACACCGTCTAGCTCACTTCCTACTGGTCACCTCAGTTGCAGGATTCCAGTGGGTTTTGACTATTCCTCCAGTAACTCACTGTAAAAAGTTTATATTAATCAGTCAAAGCCTAAAGGGGGGACGTGGGGAGAGACAAGGCAAAGAGGCACTTTTGGATTTCTTCATCAGAGCAGCTCTGTGATTCATTATCTGTTCTAAAACGCGGCACTTGCAGTTCCAGGAAAGGGGGAGCGGAAATGCTGTGTAGCCCAAGTTTGGGCTCCCCTGGCTTTGCCTCTCCTTCCCTCCATCTGGCCAAAAGCCAGGCTGTTTTTCGGCAGCTGCTCCGGTTTCTAGATGGATACTCCCATACCCACCCCCTGCTATTATGATGGAATTGGGGGTCTGGTGAGGCACCAGGATTGAACGACCCACTACTACAGCTGTGGCTTGATCTCCAGGGCGTAGAGTCTCCAGATTCTGCAGGGTTCAAGGTCAAGAAATCCAACTCTGCTCCATCTTGCAGGAGGTAGCACTCCCAATCACAGTTCTTCCCTGAGCACTCAGACTCTTCCCCACAGGTAAACAATGAATGTGAGCATCCTCAGGAGAGGGTAGAGGGACGGAAGACTAGCACCCAGACAGACAGATAGGAAAGACATAACTACAGCACTGAAGGAGGTATCTAGGCCACAAAGGGCAGGGTGACGCTGTGGCTAGAAAGAAACAGCCACGCAGATGTGGATCAGCCTGAAGAAAAACTTGAATGGGATCCAGGAAAGGGACCAAGTATGAGGAGTAGCCAAAGAAAATTCTGCCCCTCAGAGAAAACCTCAGTGCTTTGAGCAGGGAGAACAGAGTAGTTTTCTTTTACCTCAGAGAAAGCAAGCTTCCAGCAGCTGTCCTGCCCCAAGACTTGAGACACTGAATAGATAGAACAAGCAGGTGGGAACACATGGTGTTTGGCACATCCCTGAGTTCTAGAAAAACTGAAAGGAGCCTTGCCTTGGCATCTAGTGCAATGATGGGCTGGGGCAGCCTGGCAGGGGCCCAGGTCATAGGGAGAAAGCAGAGGGTGACCAGATCTGCCTTGGTGCTAAATGGGTAGAAAGGAGGAAACTGAGTCTTACCTTCATTGTGTAAGTTAGTGATGTGGCTTATCACACAGGCATGGGGGCCTCTTGTGACCAGGTCCCAGAAAACTTTATTATATAAAAAAGTAGATTTATCAAGAAATGTCACAGGCCTACTGTATGCTAGACCCTTAAGAGATTTACCTGTGGAAGATGCTTGGTGGTAGTGACAGGCATCAGCCCTTCCTCCTGCAACTTTCAAAAGCTCATAGCTGACAATGTCTCACCTGCCCATAAGTGGGCAGTATCCAGTGGGGGGGTGGGGGGTGGGTTGCTGTGGATCAGGAGAGTAGGGGAGAGGGAGAGGCGCTTGTAGGAATGCAGTCCCAGGAGGCTTCTCCCTCCCTGCTTGTGAGATTCCAAAGGTCTGAGATAAACCCCAGGATATAGTCCAGCAAAGACGCTTTGGGCTATGTTCTCTGAGAGAGAGCTAGAGAAGGGTTTTATTTTTAAAACCCTCATTCCTGTCGGGGGAAGGGGTGGTGGCAGGCATGGGGAAAAACCGTGTTTGGATCAGGAAGGAGGCATTCTACTAGATGTGTGTATCCTTTTACACTTTCTGCTCTCACACACTCTCTTCTCTATTATACCCTCAAGATCTGTTACTGAAAAACTCCAAGGACATGAGCTAAGATTACCATGATTCCTAACATCAATTCTACTTCTACTAGATTTTTCCTCCCAAGGCTTTCCGCTGAGTAGAATTTTAAATGTGAATAATGGTTCAAAGGCTGAGAAACAAACTGCTCATTACTGGAAAGAGTGCCAGGAATCCTGGGAAGCAGACCTCACTGCCACCGGAGTTCGGCACCTAATAGTAATGGCTTCTTTCATAGTCACGGGAGGGTTGGATCGCTGTTTCTTTTCATTCTCCTCTTCTTTCAGTAACTGCTGGGATTAAAGCGAGCTTAGAAGAATAAAAAATTCACAAACAGGACAAGAATATTTAGGGCAAGAGATCAGAATTTCTTTGGTTATTCAGTGAACTGAACTAACTCTACTTAAAAAAAAAAAGCACAAGGAAATAAATGTCCATCGAACTCTGTATCACAGTAGGTATTAGCCTTTTGACTCCATCTCACAGGCTCTAAGGGGAGTTACCTGCCTAGCAAGTTGAGGTAAGAGATTCAGAACTAATTCAGTGATAAAAAAGAGCAGTTTTGTCATCATTAATTCCATTCCCAATATTTACTATGTCTGTAGTCTGAGAAGATTTTTACCAATGTTGCTAAATAGTCCATTCCCTCCCACTTCTCATCCCCAAATCCAATCAGTGATAAAAGATAGGGATGGAAAGGTTATTATTACTCTACCAGGTGCCTTAGGGAAAATCTAGTCACTGTGCAGTTCAAGCTTTCCATCTTAAGTTCCTTTCCCCAAATACAATCAAGTTTCTGAGAGGAAAGACAGGTTTAAAGTAACCTGGTTAAGAAGTGTTGTACTAAAACTTATCACCTTTATTCACTATTAATGTGATCTTGAAGTACTCATCAAAAAGCACTTTTTAAACAACTAGTTTTCATGGGACAGTAAAAAAAAAAAATGTTCCCCCTAGACCACAGCTAAGGTTTCTTTAATCAAAAGAAGAGGTCCCTCCCAGAGTGGTCAACAAGTGGTTAGGTATTAAAAACTATTGGCTTCATTTGTAGTCACAGTGAATCTGATTTAGTTGTGTGTGATAACCTTATCCTGCCACTGGGAAGGCTCTTGTCCAAGACCTATCAATTAACATGGCCTAAGAAACATTCTATGCCCAAGCAATTCAAGCTAAAAATAACTCTGTGGGCTATTTTTTTTCTTTACTCACAGAAAGCGTTTGTATGTCAACAAGATCTTTGCTCCTTGAGTGTTTTCACTCCTGCTTACTCTTCTCTGAAAATAGAGTTGCTTGATACAATCAGAAAAGTCACAGAGTTGGTGTGAGACATACAGAACAGCAAAACCATGCTGATGCAACTAAGCTTTGTAACTGCCAAGTGTCCAGAGAATAAACAAACCCAGCATTCAGATAGGCTAAGTTTAAAATAGATTCCCCCTTACTTGCCTTTCTTACAAATATACACAATTTTTTGACAGTAATATATCTGATTTACACACAAAATTCACTTCTAAGTTAACAATAACTAAAAAACTGAGTGCTACGTATGCTCACTTTTCTAAGAACTTTTGAGGCATTAGCTCATTAACTTTCACAACCCTACAAGATTGATACAATTATCTCAATTTCACATTTGGAAAAACAGGCAGAAAGAGATGAAGTCATCTGTCTAGAGTTCCTCACCTAATTCAGTGGCAGACCCAAGATACAAAATCAGAAGTCTCACTCAAGAGCCCAAGCTTTAACCATTACACTATACAGCTTCTGCAACAATTCTGCAAAACCAATCATGATCTCTTCAGATTTCCTACAAAGCTAGGTCTCCCTATCAAATATATCCACTTACGTTCTCTAAATTAAGTAGAAACATGGTCCCATGTTTTCTCTTAAATGTGAAAACAATCAACAGGAACTTCAGTCTTACCCAAAGCGTACCAACTCTCTTAAACACATCAAATGTTACCCCCTTTCAAAAATAAAGATGCACTGAGATAGCTGTTCAAGCATAATTACTTTCTAGCAACAGGAAATGTTTGCAAAAGTAAGGCCCTGGACCCTTTATTCAGTTTAAGCAGTTAGCACTCAATGGATCTCTTGTGGCTAGAACTGAACTTAAATAGCTAATCTCTGAAAGAAAAACATGTCAATTTTAATAAGACTCTGATTAGACAAGGTTTAATTCTATGAATATATTGTTATGGTGATGGAGCATAAGGCCAAAAGTTCCTTATGCTTAATGAATCACTAATAGAGTTGCAAAAAATCAAAGCACTGGCCTACTGAGCTATGACAGAAGTTCACATAATCAAGACTTTAGGAATACCAAAGCACCATTCATTTGCTCCCCCTGTTCAAAGGCCATAACCTTTACTTAAAAGCTTTGTCTAATCTTTCCTCAATTTGTTCCATCTCTTAAATACTCATTTATAAGCTGTTATAGACCAATAACAGCTTTTAAAGTACTAGCAACAATATTTTAAAATAGCGTTCTAATTGATTTGCTTCTGAACTAGATTAGTGAATCCCTTTCACATATCGAATACTTGCCCGACAAAAAGCTCTCTTAAAATGCAGTAATTATTGTAAAACCAACTGATGACATAGCTGTCATCACCTAAGTGTTTACCATGACCCAAACACTGAGCAAATTAGGAAGTTTTGCTAAGCTGAATTTGCCTAGCCCTCCTTCCTTACCTAGTTTGACACAAGCAATTTCCTTTCACTTTCTACAGATAAGACAATAAGAGAAAAAAAAAAAAAAACACTGAAAACTCCATCCACTGAAATACAGAGCAGAATCAACCAACTGGGCGGGTCAGTCTCATCAGCTGCCCTCATGTGTCTGTTTTTTTCAATAACAAAGCTGAAAGATGACCCATGTTATATAGTTTAACAGGATACTAAAAAGAAGTTTTTGTGAAAACATATTTGCATACGGGAAGGGCTTCAAAAGTTGGCACTAAAGTTAATTAATATTAGACACCATCAGATTGAGCTGCAGAAAATCAAACTGGGCTAAACGGACTTCAGAAAAGGCAGTTGTAGTGACAGGTTAAGAAATTGGCTGACCACTGGTATCAGTACCTAATAGCAGTCCTCCATTGATCTAGGGGAGACACCTTCAACATCTCTCTCCATACTTAGTGAAGTCAGAAAACAATGTCCCCAGTCTGTGCATGACTGATATTAAGAACCACTTTTCCAGCCAGGACCATAGTTATCCTTCTCCCTCTTCCCTCCCAACCCAGACAGATGATTACAGACAAGGAGGCAATTAAGTTGCTTCAAAATATTTAATACGTGTTAGACACGTAAAGTTACATTTTTATACCAAAATCAATACAACGAAGGAGAAAATACTGTACAAAAACCTTGTCGGCTCCCCCAACCTTTATACAACAAAGACTGGAGTCACCGTATCTACAAAACCATAAGGTCTTTCCACTTAGGGCTTCTGTCTGTAAACTCTGTTTCATTAAACACTTTTTAAAAGCACTTGTAGTAGTTCCGATCTAGAGCTTTTAAAAATATATCTATTCTCTATAAACTCCATATTTCCAAGCTTGAACTCTTCTGTGAAGTTCATCAAGCTTTCTTTTTTTTCCCCCCCTGTGGGGAAGACAAGAGCCGCTCAGATTCCCTTTTCCCAGAGTAATCACAGGGTACAGAAGTTTCTTCAGAGAGAGAGAAAAGTGGGGAGAGCGAAATGATACAGGTCTCTGCTCCAGACTAAATCCCTCTAGTCTTAGGAAATCCTGTGAGGAAATGCCACTCCCGGCCCTGGTGCGGGGCTAGCTTTCATGTGAGGGGTGTGTGTAAAGTCCCTTCCTCCCCCGAGCACGAAAGGGGAACTCCCCAGGCCCGGCCCTCTCCGCCGCTTCCTTCTCGGGGCTGCCGGCAAAGGAAAGTCCCCGTCTGCCCCCGATCTCCTCAGCCCTGGGAAAGGGGTGGTGCATTCCAGAAGGACAAAATGGTCTGAATTCAACAAGACAGACGTACGTACACAGACAGAACACTACACAAAAGTTAACGATCGTCCTCTTCCGACAAGCCTCCAGGGGGGAGGCCGCCGAGCCCGAGGGCAGTCGGTGCTGCCCGGCGGCACCCACGGTCCCCGCAACGCGTCCAGCGCCCTGCGGTCTCTGGGCCGTCCTCGCAGCCCCACGTCCGGGCCACCCGCCGCTCAACCTCCTTCCGAACGCGACCCGGGGGCTCAGAAGGCCACGATGGCTGTGCTCCAAGGGTTAATGTCTCTCAGCACCGGCTTATCGCAGCAGATCTGCCCGGGCTCGGCGGCTTCCGGACCGCTCTCCTCTCCCTCGGCTTCCTCCCGGCCGCCCCCGGGGCTTTTCCGCAAGAGTCCCGAGAAGCTGGAACCGAAGATGCTAATGAGGTTAGCCACGTTCCCGGTCTCCATCTCCTCCTCCTCCTCCGCCCCGCCCGGCTGCTCCTCCGAGTTCCGGCGGGGCTTCTTGAGCGGGCTGGAGCCGGGCGCCGGACCGCCCGCGGGGCCGCCACCCACGCCCGCCGCGCCGCGCTTCCGGGGGCCGACGGCAGGCGGTGCCGGGGGCTCGTCCTCGGCCGGCCGCGGCGCGCAGCGGCAGTCAACTCGGGGGCAAGCGCCCAGCGCCCCCGGCCTGTCCTCCCCTCCTGGGGGGCAGCCGCAGTGGCGGCGCGCCCCACGGGGCCCCTCAGCTCCCGCGAAGACCCCGGCTCCCTCCGCCGCCTCGCGCGGTCCCTCCACGCGGCGCCAGGCAGCTTCCGCCTCCTCCATCTCTCCGGCCCGCAGAGCGTCCCCGGCGCCCGTCACCGGGGCCGCGGGCTCCGCGGCGCCCACCCGCGGCGGGGCCGGGTCGGCCGGGCGCTCCGGCTGCGGCTCGGTCTCCGGCCAGGCGGCACAAGCGGCCGGCGGTGGCGGCTCCCCCCAGCCCGCGGGCGGCCCGGCCGCCGGCTCCCCGGGCTGCTGCGGCGGCGCCGCCGGGCTCCCCGCGGGACCGGCCAAGTAGAGGCCCGGGCACGGGTCACTCAGGTAGACCTGGCGGGCGCTGCGCAGTACCAGCGAGACCAGCAGGTTCTTGTGCAGTTTGATGCCGCCGCGCTGGACCCGCGAGTTGTAGATCTTGCCCAGGGAGATGCTGACGATACGATGAGCCTCCAGCTTGAACTCCATCCTGCCTCCTTTTCGCAGGGCTGCCTCGGAGGTGACGGAGAGAGCCCGGCTCACGTTCGGAAACAGGGAGGGGACGAGAGGCGTCGACAAGTCCGGTCCGGGGGTGGACCTTCGACACCTGAAGACTCTGAAAAGAAACGACTCCCGTGACGCGCTCACTGACTCCCGCTCCTACTCACGACAGACAACAGCCCGCTCCCAGGTCCGGTCGCTAACTGAGGGCGGCCCGCACTCCCGGCGTCTTATATAGGCCCCTCGCCCGCCAATCGCGAAGGGCCGCCAACCGTTCCGGGGCTGGGCGGCGCGCCCTCGTGCGCCGCGCGCGACCAATCGGAGGCCGAGGAGGGGCGCCAGGGCCATTCGAACGTTAGTCCCGCGGAGCAGTCTCTTAAAGGGGGCGACGACGTGCGGCGGTGGCCGGACGGGACGGGTCGGGGCTTGTTCTCCGCCTGCGGGTCACTGAACGGAGGCTTAGCCACAGTGTGGTTTGTAGTTAAAGATTCTGGCTTGTGCGCTGGCTTGCCAGAACCAGAGGGAACTAAACCACTGGAACTTTCATCTGAGTATCCCCCCCCCCCCCGCCCGCCCCCGTAACAAATAGTATTACCACAAGGTATTTAGCAGATACTGATTTTGGATGAGTGCCTTGCCGCCCTGGAGTCACAAACACTCTTAGCATCTGTTAAATCTAAGAAAGAAAAAGAGAGTCCTAAAAGTTACTAAGTTTTTAGCTGCTTACCAAGGAATTGTGACTAGATACCAAGTTATTGGTTCTCTACTAAAGCAGTCATCTATCACTTTGTTCTCTATGAAACAAACACACTTGTCACAGGTTACAATGAGAGGTGGTACAGGTTCTCCACAGTGATTTTTCAACACAAGAACTGACTAGTCCACCTTGGAAGAATCTAGCAAGTTCTAAAAATACAAATAGAGAAGTCTTGTGTTCCCATCATGATGTCATAATTTTATTTTGTGTCAAGGTAAAAATATAGGGGAAGAGTGTTCCAGACTTTTCTGGTAAGTCAACAACTTAGTCCATCTACCAATCCTTAGTATGTGGCCTTAGGGCAGAATCACCACAGGATTGTCCAGGACTGGAGTTCAGTTCCTGGATTCCTGGAGAGTCAGTTTGATTTAGTTGGTCTAAGCTCCACAGACCCGCCTGATGATTCTGGTAAAGAACCTCGGGAGCTTTAGTTTCTCCACCTCTGAGAGGGAGAAATCACATACACATCTGTTCTATTATGCAGAAGATAACTAAAATATTCACCCATAAAAAAGAATGAAATCTTGCCATTTGCAACCACATGCATGAAGCTAGAGAGTATAATGCTAAGTAAGTCAGTCAGAGAAAGACTTAAATATGGTATTTACCATATGATTTCATTAATAAGTGGAATTTAAGAAATAAATAAGCAAAGGAAAAAGAAACCAAGAAACAGACTGTCTTTATTCTATAATTATTTTCTTAAAAAAATTTTTTTAATATTTATTATTTTGAAAGAGATAGAGCATAAGCGAGGGAAGGACAGAGAGAGAGAGGGAGATACAGAATACAAAGCAGGCTCCAGGCTCTGAGCTGTTGGGACAGAGTCTGACACAGGGCTCGAACTCATGAACCTCAAGATCATAACCTGAGCCAAAGTCGGATGCTTAACTGATGGAGCCACCCAGGTGCCCCTATAATTTTTTTTAACGTTTATTTATTTTTGAGAAAGAGACAGACAGACCGTGAGTGGGGGAAGGGCAGATAGAGACACAGGCTCCAGGCTCTGAGCTGTCAGCACAGAGCCCAAATCGGGGCTCCAACTCATGAACTGTGAGATCATGACCTGAGCCGAAGTTGGATGCCCAACCAACTAAGCCACCCAGGTGCCCCAAGAAATAGACCCTTAACTATACAGAACAAACTGATGGTTACCAGAGGAGAGGTGGGGTGGGGGTGGGGAGTGATGGGTGAAATAGGTGATGAGGATTAAGGAGTGCACGTGTGCGATGAGCACTGGGTGATATAGGGAATTGTTGAATCACTGTATTACACACTGAAACTAATATAACACTGTTATGGTAACTCTACTGGAATTAAAACGTAAAAAAAATGGCAACTCTCAGCCACAATCTGAATCCTAAAACTGAGCACAGCTTTCTTGGAATCCACCTGGAATAGTTAGCCTGATCCTGCCCCAGGGTTTGGCCAAGTGGGATATTTAATTAGGAGAAATAGTAAAAGGTAGGATTGATAATGGTCAATTCACAATCAAGAGTCTTCCAAAGGACGTGATGGCTCAGTAACATTACCTATGCCACAACTTATTAATGGTAACTGAGGAACCAGTCCATGAGACCCAGAGCTCCTCCCCTCTAGGAATTCTCAGCTTGCATAAAGGAGATAAAATAGTAACATGAATAATTACAAAAGCATGTCGTATATTTTGAGTAAGAATGTGAAATTTTTTTTCTTCTATTTTCCTTTGAGAGCTATTAGTCACTTTTTAAAAAATGTTTATTTATTTTTTTAACGTTTATTCATTTTTGAGAGACAGAGAGAGACAGAGCAGGGAAGGGACAGAGAGAGGGAGACACAGAATCTGAAACAGGCTCCAGGCTCTGAGCTGTCAGCACAGAGCCCGTTGCGGGGCTCGAACTCACAAACTGCAAGATCCTGAGCTGAGCCGAAGTCGGACGCTCAACCAACTGAGCCACCCAGGCGCCCCAAAAAATGTTTGTTTATTTTTGAGAGAGAGAGAGGGACAGAGAGAGGGAGACACAGAATCCAAAGCAGGTTCCGGGCTCTGAGCTGCTGAGCTGACAGTACAGAGCCTGATGCACACTTAACTCAGGAACCACAAGATCATGACCTGAGCCGGAGGTGGAAGCTTAACAAACTGAACCACCCAGGAGCTTAGGGAGCTATGGGTCACTTTAAAAAGCTTTAGTGCAGGCTTTGAAGGGAAGCTTCCTGAGTTGGAATCCCAGCTCCACTTTTCACTTGCTGTGTGACCTTTGGAAAGTTATTTTGCCTCTCTGTGCTTTGGTCTTTCCCATCTTTTGATTTTTTTTCCTTTAATGTTTATTTTTGAGAGAGACAGAGAGAGACAAAGCGTGAGTGGGGGAGGGGCAGAGAGAGAGGGAGACTGATAATCCCAAGCAGGCTCCAGAGCCTGATGTGGGGCTCAAACCCACAAACCATGAGATCATGACCTGAGCCGAAGTCAAACATTTAACCGCCTGAGCCACCCAGGCGCCCCTGGTCTTTTCCATCTTAAACTAGAGATAATAATAGTTTCCACCTCTTAGAGTTTTTGTGAGGACAAAACAAGGTAACACACGTGAAGCTCTTAGAATAACCTGGCATATAAGAAATTATCAACATATGTTAGTTAGAAAATACCACCCCCCATGAGACCTTAGAGTGGGCAAAGAGGCCAGGGAGGGAAGAAAGAGACAAGAGAAAGAAGTTGTACTTGAAGAGGGTGTTGAAAAAGCCTGAGGTAGGATCCACAAGTTGTAAGCAGCAGAGAAATAAAGTCTGGTGTAGGGAACATATCATTTTGTAGGTGTGTCAGACGCCTATAGTAAGTGGCAACAGCTAGGAACAGAGGCTAGAACTTCAGGACAGTGGGTCATGAATGCCTCAATGAGGAGATGGGGCCACAGGGAGCTTACCTAAGGTAGTTGAGTAAGAAAACCACAGATAGATTCTAGAACAGCCAGTGCTTTTAATTACAACTGAGCTATAAAGAGGATCACTTAATTATAAAGCTCTTGTGAGAGTTTAGGCAAGGGTCCTGAAGGCCTGAACTAGGTGGAGGTAGGAAGAATGAAAAACACAAAAACACAAAATCGGAACTGTAGTCAAGATTTGGGATGCCCCCCCCACACACACACACCCACCCAAGTCACTGATAGAGAAAGCATTAGGTGAAGCCCTCCTGATCCACGTGAGCTGGGAGTTTCACCATCTGCCACTGCACTTCTTTTCCTTCAGCATTGCTCTCATCACTTGCTCCTGTCATGCTCAGGGCCCCTGTCAAATTGTGCTGTCATTGGAGGCAGGAGCCCATCTCATGTGTGTAGCCAGAAGATAGTGAGAAAATTTAACAAATGGACGACACGGGTACTAACCACCAGAACAGAATCCTGGAGGCCTTTACAGTGCCAGGGGTTATGGGGGGCTCCTGCAGGAGGTGCTGAGTGGCTAGGAAGGGGTGTACTCAGGAGCCTGGAGCAGAGATTCTGCCAACTGGCATGGAACCATTTCAATATTTTAACAACTGGGGTGGCCACACCTGTGTATACTGAGTGATTGATTACGCACTTGATGATCGAACTTCTAATAATGATGTTGTCTACCAGGCACTGTGGTAGTCACTTTAGAGACATTATTTATGATCTTTATAAAGTTCAGAAAGTAGATCTCATTATCTCTCTTTACAGATAAGGGAACTAGGACTCTGAAAGATCTCGTCGTCACACAGCTATAGGTGGAGAACCTATATAACTCTACATAACTCTAAACCTAGAGTGCAGGGCTCTGGGACTAGGTTACCTCATTCTACCTATTACTTGCTGTGTGACCTTTGGAAAGTTATTTCACATCTAAGTAAAATGAGAAAACCATGCCCTAGTTTTGTAACATGTGCAAGTTATTCAACCTTTCTGTGCCTCAGTCCCCTATTATGTAAAATGGAAATAATAACAATACCTAAGGTGCTTACTATAGCCCCCAGCACCATACAGGCACTAAGTCAGTGTACTTACGGTTATTGTTAGTACTGTACAAGAGCCTAGTTCAGTACCCAGCACATAGTTAGCACTTGTTGAATTTTAAATACTTTTTCTACAACACCGCATAATAGGTGCTTAGTAAATATCTACTGACTTGAAACAGCATGACCACTACTATCATCAGGACTTCCTCTAATCCTGAGACAACAAAATGGAGCATTGAGAACTCATGTCTGGAGGGCATGGGCTCTTATGTTCTGCAAGCTTTATCTCCACCTATCGAGAGATGTAGAATATTTCCTAAACTTTAGAAAGCAGGTGATTCACAGTTGGTGGATTAGAGCCTCTGCACTGACAGTGCAGAGCCTGTTTGGGATTCTCCCTCTCTCTCCCACTTGTGCTATCTTTGTCTCTCTCAAATAAATAAACTTCAAAATAAAGTTTGGGAGAGAGAGAGAGACAGCACGAGTGGGGGAGAAGCAGAGAGAGAGAGAGAGAGAGAGAGAGAGAGAGAGAGAGACAGGATCCAAGGCAGGCTCCAGGCAGAGCCCAACGTGGGGCTCGAACCACAAACCTTGAGATCATGAACTGAGCTGAAGTCAGACGCTTAACCGACTGAGCCACCCAGGCACCCCAGTAAATGAACTTAAAAAAAATTTGCCATTATCAATCTTTGAGACTTTCTAAGTTAAGGCAGGATGAGAAACACTAGGGGTAGGACAAGGACAAGGACAAGGAAGAAACTGCTCTGGAGGAAGTGGCCAGGACATGTTCATCAAGTCTGGTCCGTCCCTCCACCCCCAAACTCTCCTCTGGACACACAGGAGCAGGTTAGCATGCTGAGAGGTGGCCACATCTGTTCCCACTCAGGCGCTCTGACCAGAGGATTCTTCTAAGCATGGGGCTTGTGTGCCCACTGCTGTTGACTTTATTTCGTGTTGTTCTCTATTTCTTGCATGACAAATGGAAGGCTGAGTATTATCATTAGGTGATTACAGACCTTATATTGCCTTAAGTCTAGTCTGTATAAGAACAATGCAAACCGACCATGGATTATGCACTCAGTACCTCTGTGAGAAGGCACCAGGAGTAGAAAGGAGTGGGTGAAGTAAGTTATCTGCACCAAACCTACCTTGCAATGTTAGGACACTTGGAAATTTTCAGGGGGTCAAAGTTGCTTATGTAAGTGAATAATCATTCGTATGAAATCCTGAGTGCTTTAGGGGAAAAGCGCTACAAAAATACATTATTAGCACTTTATGTAGACAATCCCGCTCTTGCTCTTGTGAGAACAAAGCCATTTTTAATGCAACTTTTTCTCTCTCACTGTTGTAGCATATTTTACATCTTTTTTTTTTTTTTTCTTTTGGCTGCTTGGCTACTAGAGAATTTCTTTTCAAATAATATTTGACTAGGAGTGGGCACCAAACGTTGCCTTTTTTTCTTTCTCCTCATTTCTTTTCCCCTAAAGCAGCCCTCCTTCTTGTCCTAAATTTTATATTTGGTTCAGAGAAACTTAGGTTGTTTTTATAACCTTTTTTGTCACATCTTTCTTCCTTTGGTACTCCTAAAGAACAAATTCCTCAATAAATAGAGTACTGAAACTCATGAAAATGAGCCTACAGCCCTCTCAAGCCACAGAATGAGAAACTACCACCATATAAAACCCTAGGCCTGCACTATTCAGTACAGTAGCCATGAAGCCAATAGGTCTAGGATGATTGAGGAACTGAATTTTAAAATTTGTTTACCTCAGATCTAAAAACTGAAACAAGATAAAATCCTTTTCCTGCAACCCAGCTTTATTATGTAATATTTTTGAAGCTTGAAAATAAAATTTTTGAAGTTTAAAATTTAGCATCTAAATTAATGCTGCAACTGTAAAATACATAGCAGATTTAAAGATGTAGTATCAAAAAGAGAACATAAAAGGTCACATTCATATTTTTAGAATGGCTTCATGTTGAAATGATAACATTTTGGATATATTGGTTTAAATAAGATATATCATTAAACTTAATGTAACCGATTTCTTTTTACATATGTGGCTCAAATTATATTTCTATTGGACAACAGTGCCCTAATGGTAATAAAGAGATAGGGTGGTGTGGACATATAAATATGCATGAGCATACTGTGAGCAATTAACAAATGTCCTTGATTGGAGAAGAGAGAAAGGAGAAGAAAGATAAAGTAAAAAGGAAGTAAGCCATAAAACACTTAGTTGTAGAGTTGAGAAGAAAATCTAAGAAAAATGTATAACACAGAGCCAATTGGCCAAGTTTCTTTCTAGAACTGAGAAGTAGCCACAAAGGTAGAGAAGCACAATTCTACTTTTCTGATTATGAGAACGCAGACATTATCGCAGCATTGTTTTAAAATTCAAAATACACACATGCAAACAAATTTCAGAAACTCACTTGGATAGCATCAATCTCGTGAGCCATTAGAGTGCATTTATTCTTTTCAAATTCTGATGTCCACCTGGAAGCTGCAGGGACCATTTGTTTTCAATATGCCATTTTCCTGCACAAAAACCTTCAATGGTTCCCCATGACCTTTATGGCAAAAATCCAACCCTCTCGCCTGGTCTCCGGAGTACTACACAATACATTGTCAAAGACAAACAGCCTGGAATGGTGAATAGAGCCTGGCTCCTCACCAGCTGTGCGTGGTCTTTATCTTATAAAATTGGGGAGTTGAACTAAATCAGTGGCCCTCAAACTATGGCCACACATTAGAATCACCTGGGGAGACTTTAAATATGGAGCTGCCCAGACCTGACCCCAGATGATTTAAATCAGAAACTCTGGGGTGAGACCCAGGCACTGGAATTGTTTTTAAACTCCATAGGTGATTACAATGTGCAGCCACGTTTGAGAACTAGTGGACTAGCTGATTGTTTTAGGATCATTTCAGGTCTAGAATTCTGTGATTCTATTAATCCAGGCAAACCTTTTCAACCTTTCTAGTACCCTGAGCAACATTAACACCCCATTTCTTTCCCAGCTAGACAGATCTAATCAAAAGCATACGTCTAGGGGCATTTGGGTGGCTCAGTCGCTTAAGCGTCCAACTCTTGATTTCAGCTCAGGTCATGACTTCAGGGTCCGTGGGATCATGGCCTGTGTCGGGCTCCCTGATGAGCGTGGAGCCTGTTTAAGATTCTCTCCCTCCCTCCTGTCCCTCCCCCACCCCTCATGCTCTCTCTCTTTCAAAAAAAGTGTACATCTGTCTTCTACTTCCTCAGCAGAATGGGCTCTCCCTCTCCTGCCCAAATTCTGCACAACCACTTCCTCCAGGAAGTCTTCCATGCCTACTGGTGTTTATAGTTTGCTCACCTGGGCACACACTCTAATAGTCATTTGCTACTTAAAACCACAATACCGCTTATTATCTATGGTAACTTTTGTATTTTTGTTTTGCATTTTATTTCCTTGCATAGTAATTATTTTTATGTAGCTCTATTTCTCATTTCCCAATAATATTCAAGTACTGGGAGATGCTACATTATACTTTCTTTGCATCATGCCTCCTCTACACCAAGAAGCCTGAATATTGTTATGTACATATCAAGGGATCAATAACTGGTTGATAAACAAATTAGTAATGGGTTCCCCAAATCTGAGGTTAAACTACTCAAAAGCAGCCAACCGTCGGGGAGAGGGGGGGAAGAGAACTCCACATATATTGCTCTAATGGCATATTAACCAAACTATCACATCAAATACATTTTATTTTATCCTAGCTTATTATTATTCATGACCCTAAGCTCCACCATTTCCCTAGAAAAGCTATTTTTCACATAAAATAAGTTGATTTTTGATAGCTTGCTTTTTACTGCCATGCTATTTACAAATGTGTGATTCTGTTACTGAAAAAATAATTGCTTGCCTACTCTGTTCTGATTAAACATTTATTATGGATTCATGATGTACTGAAAACTCCACTGGGTATCAGCACCTGCTTTAGGGGTAACCTATACATCTCCAGCCAATAAGAAAGTCTTGCCTCTTCTCCCCACTCCCGAATAATTGCTGTAGCTAATAGAGCAAATTCTAATTCGTCAGTCAAGTCCATTTTGGATCAACACAGCTGATCTAAATTCTAATATGAATGCTCATTCAGTTTGAAAACCCCAAATCACTAATCCGTCTCATGTTCATTTTGACTAAGCAAATTCTGAGTAAGTATTTATACAGACACATCCTGCAATGTAAAAAAGAAGTTTCAGATCTGCTGTCTAACCAGGAGCTGGTGTGTGGATTAGCAGATTTATGTTTATAAAGCAGTCTGAGCTCTTTTGAGGAAAATGATTTTAAAATAGGCAGCACGCTCATATCCTTCCCTGCATCATAATCACTTACAAAGTTCTCTGAGTCCAACTTCTTTCTTAATAAACGATAATTCCTTATGGCATTCCCTGAAAATACCAAAAAGATCATTGCGGCGGGGTGGGGTGGGGGGGGTGTGGATAAAAGGTGTCCTTTGAAAGTCCAGTAGGACTAGGATCCTTCCATGTGAGAATTGGTCGAAGAAAAACTAGTTACAAAATACCTCGTGGCATTGCCCTTTTAAGAAGCGTTAAGCATTTGGTTCCCAGTCTTTTTATCCGTGTTTCCTCGCAGGCTGACGTAATGCTTAGGAAGTTTCAGAGTCACGTGGGGGCCCCTGAGGTCAGAGTCCCGAGGAGCCTTTCCCCAGTCTGGGTCTTTCTCTGTTTGATTTTGAATTTGTTCGCGCCGTGATGGAATGAGTGCGTGTGACCGTGGGTGTTACGATTAGTGTCCCTGGGTAGGATTGTTTTCCAGTGTGTCAGTGGGGGGTGGCGGGGGAGGGGATCTGCTAAGTCACTTCGGCCGCAGTGGTTTGTAGCAAGGCTGCGCTCAGGTCGGGTCCGAATGAATGGCAGAACCCCTCAAGTCATTTCGGTCACGGTGGGAATTTTTGTTTGTTTGGGTTTGGGGTTTGTTTGTTTTGAGGCTTACAAATGATTTTTAAACTACTTTGATTGGTTCTCGAGCCATTGTTATGGTTATTGGTTTCTAACTGGGTAGATGAAATAGATTTATTTTTTAAAAATTCGTTTTTGTGCCTGTGCTTGAGAGGTAGAGGAGTTCTTTATCCTCCTCTCCTCTAGCAGATGCGAGAGTAAAATAGAATGAAGGGAAAGGGTATGACTTTTCTCTCTCTCTCTCTCTCTCTCTCTCTTTTTTTTTCCGGGAGATCTAACTAGACTAGAGGGTTTGACAAACAATTAACAATCCTCCCTACTCAGCTGCTGTTTCCCAAAATAGCATCTCCTTAGCTGCCAGGGTGGATGGAGGCCTTAAGGGGAGGAAGACACAAAGGTGCCCTCTTTTTTAAAGCCTGCATCTCTGTGAGATCTTGAAGGCACAGGGGGAAACCCAGGGGATTAAATTAGCAGGCAGCCTAGGCTCCACCTGGAAGGGAGATAGATAATAGGCTTTTAAGACAGGAAACAGCTTGTGCTCCAAAATAATAATTTTCAAAAGCAAGATATGATGGATGCTGGGAAGATTATCACCCCCCCCCCCAAGTTCATAATTTCACAATTTACCCCAATTCCATAATTAAAGGAAAATCGCCCTTTAAGATGCGGTTTGGTGAATGAGTCAGGTCTTCTGGTATTCCTGCAATTCTGCCCCACCTCGCCCCCATATTTGGAAGGACTGTTTCAGCCAGCCTGTCTCTAAAGCCCAACTCCCTGTTGCAGAAATTGCTCAACCCCAGGTCTGGGGAGATCTGATTAGGGTTGTGTTGCTTTTTCCTCCCTTTTCCTTCTTTCTTCCTTCTCTGTCTTGTCCTCTTCCAGTCTTGTTTCTTTTCCCCCTTTTCTGTCCTCTGAGCCTGCCATGTTTTACCTCTTCCTCTTCCTTTTCTCTGAAAGACTGCCTCTCACACTCCCACATGTTAATTTGTTCTGCCAGCCCAGGCTCTCTGGGGCCCTGAAATATCTCCTGTCACGAGTGGGGATGTGGATGGGAAGGGAAAGCGAACGATGCACTAAACAAAGGGAACAGACCAGCAACACGCCTTCAAGGAGGTCAGGAGCTTGAAGATAAAAGAGGAAGGCGGAGAAATATGCCCCCAAAGAATTGTACGTATCAAATTGGATTCTCGATTTTGCGGTTTTAAAATTTCCTTGAAAATATACCCAAAGGGAATTAAAGCAGCTATCAAAAACAGAAACCTGTTCATGAATTAACTCACAATCAACCTCAGCTGCTAGTAACTATGGGCTTGGTTCCTTTTGCACTGTATATATGCTTCCACTTTAAGAGTGACGTTCTGGTTCATGGTCTGATCATAGGACCATGTCCCTCTGAACTGGCCCTTCCCTGAGGGCATCAGGCAGGTCTCCTGTTGCATCTTCAGTGGGTAGCATAGCACTTGGTCTAGAGGAGGCAGTCCCATGTTGGAAGGACTCTTACAGTGTTGGGGTGAGTGGATGGATGGATGGATGGATGGATGGATAGATAGGAGAATAGATAGTAGAGCAAGACCCCTGGAATACTCATACATTTTCTTTTTCTCCTGATATTCCAGAAAGGGGAACATACAGTCGGCAAACTTTCTTCTGACAGGCAAAATAGAGAAGTAACGTGATTGACTTTGATGTTCCAACAAGACTTCTCCTCAAATAACCTTTTCAGCACTGAATGCTATACATGGCATGAGCAGGGAACAGGGTTACATGTTTGTTGAATTAATGATTAGGAGAGGAGAAATATAGCTATTCTTCCTTGAGGAAGAGGTTTCCAGGAAAGAGAGTGGAGGAGCAGTATATAGTGATTCAAATATAAAGCATTTTATTTAGTTATTTATTTTTAAGTAGGCTCCATGCCTAGTGCGGGGCCCAACACGGGGCTTGAAACCTGAGATCAAGAGTCGTATGCTCAACTGACTGAGCCACCTAGGTGCCCCTCAAATATGGAGCATTTTAGGCATATCTTCCCAACCTGAGTTCTGTGAAATATGTTAAAGAAGAAACAACGTCATGATGAGAAGGGGTATTTTGGAGACTACAGAAGGGCTTCTACAGTAAAGAGAGAGGAATGGGAGTATATATGTGGTATGATATTTCCAAAGGACCCACCTTCAAAGGTATTTGTGGCTGTCTCAAATGTTAAACATTTGGATCCAGAGATGCTTACATTCTTTTTACTTTGGCAAGGACTCTGCATGATAGAGGGATATCAGTTCGGAGCAAGGTCAATGCCAAAGCAGCTCGGAGAGCATGACTTCTGCTCTGTCCCAAAATGGGGTGTGGGAAGGGCCAGGGTGATACTAAGCAAGTGCATGATGATGCAGGTATATAATAACAAGATGGCTCACTCAGGTTTGTCACTCAGCTGGCTTTAAGGCCTTTCATTTATCCAAATCCTCTCCCTCTCCCCAAGCCCTCCAGATGCTTCCCCCCACCCGCCAAAAAAAAAAAAAAAAAAAAAAAAAAAAAGCATAGGAGAGCTGATTTACAGAGGCCAGGAGCTTTACCAAATTCTGAACACAGAATATGCCTGGAAGATATTAAAAAGGGTAGTTAATTGGTTGGCTCCTGAATGTGTTAATCCTGAGCAAAGCTGTGTTACTACCTCATTAGCACAGTAATTCTACTGACTATTCTCTGTAGTCCTGTATCACTTAATATCCTGGGCATTTCTGGAGGTTGTTTTACAAAATCAAGTTGTATTGACTAGAATTGCAAACTAAGACTCTTGGCTCAAAAGCTCTTATTCAGGAACATTTCAGAGTAAGAAAAGATAAGGTTGTAATTATGTGCCTGAAATACTGAGCCTGGTTCTTTCTTCTCTGCTCAGAAAACCTGTGGTTGGTCTGGGCATCGTCATGGTTCCTTGCTGTTCGTGTAAAGCAAGCACATAGTGAGAGGTGAGCAGCTGGGCTGGAAGTGGTCTCTGGGCCCAGTGAAGGATTCGATGCTCCCATCTCCACACACCCATATCCACTCTCCAAAGGACACTACCTTTACCCCTGCCACTAGCCAGTCAGGTGACCCTGTGTAAGACGTGGCATTTCAGAGCCCTCGGGATCTTAATCTATGAAATGATGAGGCTCCTCTAAGGGTCCTTCCAGTTCCAACAATCTAGAAAAAGAAGACTGAAAAAGACTTTGAGGAGCCCAATTTGTTTGCCAAATTGTGGGGGCAGTGGGAGAATATTTAAAGGAAAAAGGAGTTGAGATGTTTCCTAAATGTTTCTGGGTTTATTAAAATCCCTGCACTTCAGGTTCCAAACCAACAAAATATAACAGGGCAGAAGAGCCATCACAATATTCTATTTTTTAAAAAATGTTTATTTATTGGGGCACCTGGGTGGCTTAGCCAGTTAAGCATCTGACTTTGGCTCATCTTGTGGTTCATGGGTTTGAGCCCTGCCTTGGGCGCTGTGATGAGAACCTGTAGCCTGCTTTGGATTCTGTGTCTCCCTCTCTCTCTGCCCCTCTCTTGCTCTCTCTCAAGAGAGCATGAGGACAGGGGCAGAGAGGAGAGAGAGAGAATCCCAAGCAGGCTCCATGCTCAGCATGGAGCCCAACTTGGGGCTTGAACCCACAAACTGTAGGATCATGACCTTAGCTGAAATTGAGTCAGATGCTCAACCAACTGAGCCACCCAGGAGCCCTGAAATAATTATTAGCATTTTTTAGAAAATAAAATTATTCAGCCTCCGTCGGTGAACATTCCCTGGTTGTCTACTATATGGTAGGCACTATAGCAGGCCCTGGGGACACCAGGATGAGTATGGCCCATCCAGCGGTGACTTTATGCAGCTCACCTCCTTATAGGGGAGACAGGCAGGTAAGAATAGAAAGTCATCTATAACAGAAATAGTCATCATGATAAAGAGTCGTCATCATCAATAATAGAATGTCACTGAGAATCAGTCTTACAATACGACTATGTGCAAGGACAAGGGTGAGGTCAAAGAGGGCACAAGTAACTCTCCTGCAATGAAGGTCATGGAGGTAAGGGGAGAGCTGGGCGCCAAGGCTCATGGTGTCAGAGAAAGAGGCTTGAGCTACCTTTTCTTCTAGTTGCAAAAGTGAATAATGTACAGAAAAATGGAGGTGGGTGGGGGAGGTCTAGCCACCATCCACTCCTTAATGATTGCCCCAAGCATGCCAGGGCACCACATTTGTCTGTGTTGTGCACCGAGGTATCTCTAGCATGTAGGACAGTAGCTGGCATGTAGTGTGCTCACAAAATAGTTGCTGAATGAATAAAAAGAATAGGGGCACCTGGTTGGCTCAGTCAGTAGAGCACACAACTCTTTTTTTTTTTAAGAGAGAGAGAAAGGGCACAAATGGGCAAGGGGCAGAGAGAGAGAGAGAGAGAGAGAGAGAGACCTGGCTCACCTGAAGCAGGGCTCAAGTTCACGAACCATGAGATCATGACCTGAGCCAAAGTCAGATGCTTAACCGACTGAGCCTCCCAGGCACCCGAGCACATAACTCTTGATCCCAGAGTCATGAGTTCAAGCCCCATGTTGGGTATAGAGTTTACTCACTGCTAATAAAAAAAGAATACATTCAAACACATCCTCTGTTCTCTTTATCCTTAAGTACCTTTTTGACCAGTTCAGAAAGCTATATGGTGCCATCACAGAAGCCAAGGAAGGAGCTTTCAACAAAGAAAGTATATTCGGAGATGTTTAATTCATGTTATATGACATGCAGAAAGGACAAGTGAAATCATACCAAGAAAGAGATTGGACAGTTGAGAGTTTCCAGTGAATCCCCCAGCAACAACATGACTTGAGGGGTAGCGACATATTCAAGTCCTTCTGCAGACCAGAAAGAGTGATAAGAAAGTGAGGAGTGGAGACAGCTAGCAGATAGCTTGCTCTTAAGATTGTGAAGATGAGGGAAGGTCTTAAGTAGAAAGAGACATCCCGGAGCTTGGGAGGGTTTCTGAATCCAGGTGAGAGTCACAGGGAATAAGAGGAAAAGGACCCAACCAACGTTGAATTCCCATAGTATGTAATCCTCCTGACAACCTTTGGAAGATATGGGGCTTTATAGGTGAGGAAACTGGGGTTTGGAGTTGGGGGGGGTTGTTTTTTGTTTTGGTGAGGTGGAGAGAGGTAGAAGGAGAGAGAGAATCCCAAGCAGGCTTCACACCTAAAGCAGAGCTCTATATGGGGCTCAATCTCAGGACCATGAGATCACGATCTTGAGCTGACATGAAGAGTTGGATACTCAACTGACTAAGCCACTCAGGCACCCCTGGAGTTGGTTTCTAAAACAATTTTTTAGTGTTTATTTATTTTTGAGAGAGAAAGAGAGAGAGAGAGAGAGCGCATGCACATGAGCAGCAGAGGGGCAGAGAGAGAGGGAGTCAGAATCTGAAGCAGGATCTAGGCTCCGAGCTGTCAGCGTAGAGCCCGATGTGGGGCTCGAACTCACGAGCCATGAGATCATGACCTGAGCCAAAGTTGGATGCTTAATTGACTGAGCCACCCAGGTGCCCCTGGAGTTGGTTTTTAAAAACTTGCTTATGACATGCTACAACATGGATAAACCTTGAGGACATCATGCTAAGTGAAGTAAGCCTGTCACAAAGACAGATATCATGTGATTCTACCTACATGAAGTACCTAAAGTGTCAAACTCATAGGGACAGAAAACAGGTGATGATGGCCGGAGGCTGGGGAGGGGTGAGTAGGGTGGTGGTGTTTAGTGGGTATAGAGCTTCAGTTTCACAAGATGAAAAGAGGTCTGGAGGTTGGTTGCACAACAATGGGAATTACTTAACCCTACTTAACTGGACATTTAAAAATGGTTAAGATGGTGAACTTTATATTATGTGCATTTTACCACAATTGTTTTAAGAAAGTGCTTAGGATTGCATAACTAGTAAATGGAGGAGGTGGTATTCAAGACCTTGTCTGGCTGGCTATGTCTCTGTTCTTTTCTATATGCATCTGCACCAGTCTATGAAGCTAAAGCTGTAGTAGGGAGAGGGAAATTGGAGGAGAAAGTCTTGGGAGATCAGTAAAGGAAGGGATCTGGAGCTTTGGTGGGGAGCCAGCCCAGGACAAAGTAGAATACTTTGAATACATTCTCCCTCTATGGAGACTGTAGGGAAGAGGGTAAAGGGGAGAAGACTTGCGGGGCCATTTGTGGCTGAAGGGCTAAGGAGCTTCTAAGAACGAACCTTGGCTTTCTCTGTGAATTTGGAGGCAAATGGGGTGAGATCACTCAGGGAGCCTGAGGGAGTGAAGAGAGTCTGGAATAGCTGTTATAGACAAAACTAACCGGAGTTACATTTACAAATATATGCCAAGCAAGTTGAGATCCTGGCCATCGTGCCTAACCAAATATGTGGATGAAGTCCGTGAGGAACTGCCCCTAAGGAAATAAACAGTTAACAGAAGTTCATTCATTAGGTCGTCCAGCATAGTCACAATGAGAAGCATTAGTCATACCCCTTTGGTCACTAAGAGCCCCAGAAAATCAGCTATTTACCTGTAGATTCAGGCACAGCTCTGCCCATCTAGAAAACAGATATGCAAGGAAGCCAGCTTGAGAACTGAACAGTCAGAGTGGTTGAAGGGCAGTCAGTCTTAAGTGGTAGTCCTCTTGAATGTGCCAAAAGAGACCTCAAGTTCAAATCATCTTGAGCTGTTCACCACCCAGTGATGAGAGTTTTCAGTCATATAGGTAGGTAGATGATGCTCACCTTAGGTAGGGGCATCTTCAAATTATGAAAGACAGCAGCAAGGTCCAGACACCAAATACTTGCATTGAAATGCCCCCCATACTCCCCAACAGATTACTTTTAATGCTATGAGATTACCAGTAATGCAGACTTTTCTGATTATTCCACTGTTAATGGGGGTCCCTTACCTATCTTAATGTATAATCTACTGATTGCAAACTAAGTGGGATTTTTCTAAAATCCCACTAAGTTTTATCCATGGTTATACCTTACGCAATTATGGTGCAATATCAAAACCAAGAAGTTGATACCAATACAATATATGTGCATTGTTCTATGCCATTTTATCCACGTGTGGATCCGTGCCCCAACCACTGCAATCAAGATACAGGGCTACCATCCCAACAAAGATCTCTGTCATGCTACCCCTTTACTGTCACAGCTTCCCCTCTCCCTACAACCATCCCTAACCCTGGAAACCGCCAATCCATTGTCCATCTCTATAATTTTATGATTTTGAGAATGTTATAGAAATTACACGGTATGAATGATACAGTATGTGGCCTTTTGAGATTGGCTTTTTCCACTCAGCATAATGTCCTTGCAACTCATCCAAGCATATATAAATCGTTTATTCCTTTTTATTGCTGACTGGTATTCCATAATATGAATACCCCATTGTTTCACCATCATACATGGAGGACATTTGGGTTGTTTCCAGTTTCAGTCTATTATAAATAAAGCTGCTATGAACAATTGTGTGCAGATTTTTGTGTGGACATAAGTTATCATCCTTCTGGAGTAAGTTGCCATGAGTGCAATTGCGGGGTAAGTATGTTTTTAGTTTTTAAAGAAATAGCCGAACTATTTTCCAGAGTGCTTGTACCATACTATGTTCCCACCAACCATAGGTGAGTGATCCGGTTTCTCCACATCCTTTCCGGCATTTGGTATTGTCCCAACTTTTTATTTTCTCTGTTCTTGTCGGTGTGTAGTGATCTCTCACTGTGATTTTAATTGGCATCTCCCTAATGACTAATGATGTTGAACATATTTATGTAAAGAAATGATGTTTATAATTGGCTTAGGAGTTTCTATGGGCAGATCATTTTCCACTCTCCAAGCCTCAATATTCTCATCTGTAAAATGAGACAATGTTTTTAAGTTTATTTATTTTGATGGGGGGTGGGTAGTATGAGTGAGGGAAGGAGCAGAGAAAGAGGGAGAGAGAGAATTCCAAGCAGGTACAGTGCTGACAGCGCAGAGCCCCACGTGGGTCTCTATCTCCCTAGGAGATCCTGACGTGAGCTGAAATCAAGAGTCAGATGCTTGACTGACTGAGCCACCTGGCACCCCTAAAACAAGAGAATTTAACTATAAAACCCTCCGGCTCTAAAATTCTAAGTCCCACTAAATTTACCCTGGGTGGGTTTGTTTGCAAGACAAAGAGCTTTTAATTTTCCCTTTGTGCATCAGCTACTCCCATCTGCCATGAATTGACAAGTAATGACTTATCTATGGGCTTCATTCAGCATTTATGTCCCATTATCAAAAGCTAAGCAAAAAGATTCACACTTTCACAAATTTAAAGGGACTTTATTTTCTGATTCATTCATTGTAAAGTTGTTTTTATTTTGTTCCCAAGGTTCATTATAGAACAAGGTTTTGAATAGATGATACATTGCAATTCTCCTCAAGCATTGCTTGAGCGCCTGGTGTGTGCAGAAAGGCTGGTGTCTGGGAAGGAGCATACGCTGTATACGGAGGAGGACTTGGTTTTGAATCATGCCTCTGCCCCTTGCTAACTGTGACCTTGTCAGGAAACATAACAAGTTGCCATGAAAAATAGAGATATCTGTAAAGTGTCCAGTTCATAGTTAGCACTCAGTAAATGGTAGCTCTGAGGATGTGGGGCAGGAAGAGTAGTCCCAGCATGTACCCTGCCCTGTGCACGGACGCCTTCACCAACACCCACACACACATCTCACTCAGTTCCTCCGGTAACACTGGGAGACAGGTATTTAATAGCCCTGGTTTTTTTTGTTTTTTTGTTTTTGTAAAAGTGCGGCTCAGAGATGTTCGACAACTTAAAATCATCCTGATACTAAGTGACAGAGATGGAATTCAAACAGTGTGCTGTTGTTTTCTTCCTCCGAATGAGCAAACTGGGTTCTTAAGGGGTTAAGCCAGAATCTTGCCAGAGGGTCTAGCTGGAGTGATGACTGTGCAGAAACAGATAAATACCAACCCAGGGTAGCAAGTGTCCGTTGAGTGGCAGAACCAAAAAGCATTTAGGGGTTGAGAGAGGGAGTTCATTCTGAGGATTGGCCAGCTGGGGAATGGGGTAAGGCAAAAAGAAACGAGTGGATTACGACTTTCTCTGTGTCACCAGACATCTCTGAATTCCTAGATGTCACCCTCACAACTGCCTGTTGGTCCTGGAAGCCCAGCCCAGCTGCTTCTGGGAGGGAGAGAGCACTTGGCTCCTCCAATCCTTCCCTCTCTCCCTCCTCCCCTTCATTAATGGAATATTGATATGTAGGCCCTCCTTTTTCGCTCTGAAGTTTTATCCAACACGTGTTTTTTAGCATTACCACAGAGATCACTGTGAGAGTTGTATTTCTTCTATTAACATAAAACCCAGGGTCTGTCTTTTAGACATACATTCTAGATTACCTTCTCTAAAATCATTTTCCATGATGTGAGCTCGATTTGCTTAGAAGCATGTGTCTCAGCCATTTCCACCCTTGCTCATTTTCAAAATGTCATTGAGCTTTATTGCCTATATACCCTGGCTCATAGTAGGCATTACAGAAATTCATTTAGTCAGTGTGCATGTGTATTGAGTACCTACTATGTGCCAGGCACTAGAGAATCAGGCCTCATACAACATCTATTCCATGAAAAGCTGATCAATGTATGAAGGACAAAAGAATTTAATTTGAATGTCAATTTCCATGGCAGATTATTAATAATTGGAATAAATACAATTGGTGGCTTTTTTTAAATGTTTATTTTTGAGAGACAAAGACCGAGTGTGAGTGGGGGAGGGGCAGAGAGCAAGGGAGACACAGAATCTGAAGCAGGCTCTGGGCTGTCAGCACATGAGCCTGATGTGGGGCTTGAGCTTACAAATGGTGAGATCATGAGCTGACCAAAGTCAGATGCTTAACCAACTGAGCCACCCGGGGAGCCCCTAGAATTGGTGGTTTTAATGAAAATATAGTGTGTGTGTTGCCACACAGATAAACTGCTAATTCCTTTTGGCAGGGGACAATCCTTGACAATTTCATCACGGGGGTTACAAACAAGTCATCCTGCAGAATGATCTCAAGTCTGTGAAGCTGGGCAAGCTTACAAATCTTTGAAATTTGATCTCAAGTTAAGGCGCTACATTGGGTTAGAGTAGCTTGCTTTCGTCTTCCCCCCCTCCTTGATCCTCAGGGATCAATGACTAATTCTGTCTTCTAAAAGTAAGGTAAAGGGTAGCCCAAATATTCAGCCTCTGGGGGTTACATCTGGTTTGGCAACTTCCTGTTGTAACGCACAGACCACGTATTTGCAGCCGTTTTGTGAGTAACATGCAGAGTATGTACTATTAGATCTTTTAAAGTGAATCAAGGGGTTGTATTTTAGCAACTGACAGGATTCCAAATGTTTCAACCCTTCAAATTTCCCCAGAATTGTCACCACCTAAAGTTCATGTCTTCTCAGTGCATTCCCAGAATTCCCTATTTATGCCACTGTCCTGTCGCTCAGAAAAAAAATAGAGCTTTAACTCAGTTCAGATAACAGATTCACCTTAGAATCCCTACTGATACCTCAAAAGGGGAAAGAAAAAAAAAAAAAAAGCAAAGACTGCTTTAGCTTGGGGTTGAATGTCTCATTTCTCCCTTGGTTTCACTTCCTTTCCATTCGGGTGGCTTCCCATTTCGTCTGTAGCCTCCTGTTCCCTGAATGTATTTTCCATTTCAGAAACTGTTTTCTCAGAAGCTGTTTTTCTCCTTGGTTGTTCCCACTCTCTGGCCCCTGTTTTGCTCCTTCAGAGGTCTGGCTGCCGCCACAGTACTTGCCTGAGACCCAGGTCTGGGCTTGCCAGGGCTCCAGGCCAACTCAGCTCTCCAGCTGCCCCTCCGCCTTTCAGCTCCAACTGTCCAGCTCCAACCGACTCAGAACCTTCTGGTCTCAAACATTCTCTCACACCCCACCCCCACCAAGGGCAAATGCAGAAGTTCCTACTGGGTTCAGCCAACTCTGAAGGGAGGAAGGGGGAGAGGACACATTATACATGATCAGTTCTGCTCAGAACAAGCAGTTTCACACACTTCCCAGGTCATTGATAAGAATTGATGAAATTTGTATTTCAAGAACTTTTGTTAAGTAAATACCCATGTAACAATGCAAAGGAAAATTCAGATTATATTACAACTCTACTGGCCTTAAGAATAAAAAGATATATGTTGGGTTTCAGATATTTGGGCCCACAAGGTGGCTGGGAACTCATTTCTCGGCACCTCTTGTCAGAGCCTTCAAGAAAAACCGTGCCTCCTGTAAGAAACTCTGAATTCTGTTATTGTCCCTGATATGTGTGACAAAAGTATAGTTAGAATGTTTGGGGTCCCTCATCTCACAGACAAGGCAATAACAAGATGGAGTATTAAATAAAGTTAATGCTGCTGAAACCTTTGAAGAACTCAGATGAGTCTTTGCAGTGTTCATTCTGGGCCCCTGGAATGTCACACCATCTAGGGTGGGATATGTCCCCTCTCTGACTTCAGTTGTAAGATGACACTGTTCTTTTGCACCAGTCCATGAGGACTAGCTAATTAAAATACTGTACTGGTTCATTCAAGAAGTATTTACTGAGTCGCTAATACATACAAGGCATCGTGCAAACAGACTGTGTGATATGACATAAAATTTTAAAAATAGATTGCCATAAATAAACTCCAAGATAGGATTATGTAAAACCTTTCAGTTAATTTTAGCCATTTGAAAATACAAACAGGGCTTCTAGTTCTACTGTTTTGAATGAATTGACCTATTTTTTCCCACCATTGCTCTCCCCTTCCAAATCAATTCATTCATCTTAGTCCACAGCCAATTTCCATCTATTTTCTAATGGTATGACTCGAGCTGCCATGTAAGGTTGAGCCCTGTACAAGAATACCCCGAGTGAGAGGGAAAATCAGGTAGAAATCTACTCTATGTTCTGCAGGGCTAAGCCATGACCTGGCCTGGGGCTGTGTCCACCAGAGAAAAAGAACAACTTTCTAATTTTCACAAATGTCCCATATGGATTAGCTGTGGCTCTCTTTGTGTTCTTAGTTGGTTCATGAGCCAGAAATGGGCAGAGTTTACTGAGTTTACAGAGTTTATCACATGAGATTTACAACAAAAATACATTTGATGACATAGATGGCTTTTATCTTGCTATGTGGTAAGTCACCCCTGTAAGTGCCTGTATTTGGTGGTTTTTTTACTCAGCCATGCCAGCTGTGGGGAAGCAAGAAGGAAACTCGTTAGAGAAAGAGGCCACAGTGAAAGCTTTGATGAGTTCCCCTGGAGCCAGCCATAGTTTGGGTGGTTGGGCATGGGGGCTGGGGAGAGGGTTCCTCCTCAAGCATGGGGTTCCCATGCTCTTATGTTTCAGAAATCTTATGTCCAGGGGAGTCCAGGGTCCTGGGTTCTGAACTCATATTTAACTTACTGAAAGACATAAGCATCCCCCCCGCTGGTAGAACATGACCTTCTTACTGAGAATCAAAGATGGCAGGCATCAGAAGCCTCTGGCTCAAGAGGAGAAGCTGTTGAACAAGTAGATCAATGAGCAACTCATTTTACCATCAAGAGGCCACAAACACCCTTCCTTGTCCTAGAGGGGTTGCATGGTGAGCCTTAAAAATGGAAGAAAAGCAAGTGGTATGATTTAAAGAAAGCATCACTATTCTCCAAATTTCCCCAGACCCATCCAAACTTTCACCAGATTCATTTGACTTAACTCTTCTCATTCAAAGTTAAGAAAAGGTATACTACTAGTCAATCTCACGGTAGGGTGAACCCATTTAATTATTTTGATTTCCTAACTGCAAGCTGATTCTCTGGAGCAAAAGGAGCTTTGCTGGATCCTGTAGAGCCTTGATAGGGGTGTGCTGTAGGTTGAATTGTGTTCATCCAAAATTTATGTTTAAGTCCAAACACTCAGTACCTAAACATACGACCTTATTTGGAAATAGAGTTGTTTCAGATGTATATTACTTAAGATGAGGCCATACTGGAGTGGACTCCTAATCCAGTATGACGGGTGTCCTTATAAAAAAGGGAAATCCAGACACAGATACGCACAGAAAGAACACCTTGTGAAGACTGAAATTATACAGCCACAGGCTAAGGAATTACTAGAAGCAAGGAGAGAAGCCTGGAACGGCTCTATCTCTGGTGTCTTCAGAGGAAGCATGACCTTGCCAACACCTTGGTTTGTGAGTCTGCCTTCCAGAATTGTGAGACAATAAATTTCTGTTGTTTTAGAAGCCACCTAGTCTTCCTTACATTGTCATGGCAACCCTAAGAAGCCAATACAGGGTGGAATGGGGAGAGGATGGTGGGACATGGCAGTTGTGACAGATTGTATCATTCCCGAGGTGACCACAAGCATCTCCTGTCCACATGTTCTTCTTAGTGTGTCTTTGACAATCTTTCCATTGAGTATTGGGGTCCATGTCCCCTCCCCTTGAAACTGAGCAGAATTCTGAGACTTTGCCTGGAGTATGGCAAAAGTGACACTCTGTGACTTCCAGGGTGAGGTCATAGAAATACTAGGCACTTCTGCCCCGATCTTCTGGGATACTCACTGAGGGAATCTAGAGGCCATAACGCAGTCTCGCCACCCTGAGGCCACGGTGCCAATGTAATCTACACCCAGAGACCACACGGAGAGTCCCTGAGTTTACTTGGAACAAGAGGTGCCTGTCCCCCACCCAGCTCCTCCAGTCCTGCACTGTTTCAGTTCCAGCCAGTATCTGACCACAGCCCCGAGCCATAAGGGCCTAGCCAAGCCCTGCCTAAAATCCTGACTCACAGAGGCTACAGAAAATAATAAAATGATTGTTGCTGCTTTAAGCCACTCGTATTGGGATTTGTTACCAGAAGACAGAAGGACACTGGAGAAAGGGAGGCAGTATAAAAGGAAGATGCAGAGATGTCCTAGAGAGACAAAAGGCTAAAAGATGGCAAAATGTCCGAAGAAAGAGAAGTGATGGGGGTGTCTGGGTGGCTCAGTCGATTAAGCATCCGACTTCAGCTCAGTCATGATTTCCTAGTTCGTGGGTTCGAGCCCCATGTCCGGTTCTGTGCTGGCAGTTCAGGGCCTGGAGCCTGCTTTGGATTCTGTGTCTCCCTCTCTCTCTGCCCCTCCCCACTCACACTCTGTTTGTCTCTCTCTGTCTCAAAAAAAATGGATCAACATTAAAAGAAAAAATTTTTTTAAAAAGAGAGAGAGGTAGTGAAGGCGCTTCAGACAGGCTCATGAGGGTCTCTTCCTCAGTCAAGTGGAAAACACCTGGTCTGGGAGACCTGTACTCCCTTCTAGCACCGCTCGCTGCCTGTGTCTTCCAGGCGCGTGCCCTCTCCTCTCCAGAGAAAGCTCTGTGAACTGACAGACTGTGTGTGAAAGGAGGAGCAAAAGAGCAAGAATGTGTCCCTTGCATCAATTCTGGGGCCACCAAGCATGCTTTTGACCCTGACTCACTGTTCTCACGTAGGCTCTGCTGCCAGAAAATTTGCTGACCAGCTGAGACAAATATCTGACCCACTTGGCAATCGTGTTTCTCACAGTAAACGAATCCACTGGCCCTCCAAGGCATGCACTCATCTGATCAGCACGTGGAGACACCTGACCTTCATATGTGAAAGACAAAGACCCCCGATATGGGTGATCAGAATAAGGTGTGACCAGTCTGAGGGATCCTGGCAGAAAATGATCTCTGGCCTCCCTGGTCAATGACTATTCTTCGTGGTCACAGCTGCAAAACAATCTCTGGCTAAAAATAAGAGAGAAGAGGAAAGACCAAGCAGTTCCTCGGAATTAAGGGAAAACTCAGAAGAGCTCAAAAATAGTGCGAGCAAGAAGAGAAAGGCAGAGGACAGAGGCCAGCCCTCTGTTGGGACAGCTCAGGACCCCTGTGGCAGGGCAGTCTGGCCCAGAAAAACCTTGTCTCACCTTCACACTGCTCTCCAAACTGCTTGCCTTTCCTCCTGATTACACTGCCATGGAAACGAACTACATCTTGGTCTGTATGCACTTAAAAAGAAAACATAAATTGAGTGTAGTTGAAGGAGGAGAAGGAGACCAGGAGACGAAGGAAGACAAGGAGGAGGAGGAGGGCGGGGAGGTGGAAGAGGAGGAGGAGGGAGAGAAGGAAGGACAGGAGGAGGAGACGGAGGAGGGAGGAAGGATGAGGAAAAGGAGGGGGAGGACTAAGTTTAAAGATTTCTCCTCCAGTGTTCTTAACCCAAATATTAAGTGAAAACCCAAAGTCAAAATGTGATTCTAGTGACAGCACAGCTTGTTTTTGATATTTAGATTATGTTGTCAAATATTTCATAGATTCCATTTGTTGAGCATCTGTCTTTAGCAAACATGAGTTAAAATTATTAAGAAATAATGAAATTTTGAACCTCTAGTAAAACAAAAATTGTAAAATTTTAGGTCTTATTTAAAAGCGCCCCTTTATGTTACATGCATATAATAACTCTTAAATTATAAAATCCCCAAAGGAGAAACAGAAATGCAGCAAGCATATTACAGAAGGTCTTAGCACCACATCCTTGACCTTGTCTCTGCCCTCTCCTCTTCATCCACTGGGACATTTTAATTTTGTGTTAACTGTGACACGAAGAGGTTTTGGTCATTCCCACCTCTGATGAGAGCACCAGGCAGTTGGAGGGATGAGACATTTACATAGATATATCACCTGTATCACTGTAAGTGGTCCATCCAGAAATGTATTAAGTCTTAACTATTTTAATTGCGAGAAACTATTCCAAAAATAAAGCTGCTCTCTTCCCAGTGTAACACTGATGAGAAGACAACATAGGAACTGCCTACGGCGACCCTAAAATCAAAATAAGCAGACATCGGGGCACCTGGGTGGCTCAGTCGGTTAAGCATCCGACTTTGGCTCAGGTTGTGATCTCACGGTTTGTGGGTTCGAGCCCCGTGTCGGGCTCTGAGCTGTCAGCAGATTCTGCTTCAGATTCTGTGTCTCCCTCTCTCTCTGCCCCTCCCCTGCTCATGCTCTGTCTCTCTCTGTCTGTCAAAAGTAAATAAATGTTAATATATATTTTATATTTTTTGGATATATATATATATATATATACATATCCGAAATAAGCAGACACAGTTGTGCTCTTTTGCAACTCAGCTGGCACCAGGAAAGAGACACTTGCCATAGGAGCTTTATCCACGGAAGTTGGGTAGACGAGTGTAATTGACCTCGATCCTAGGATCAGCAATTCAACAGGACCAGACGTAAATGGTGGTGAGGATTTTAGGGGAGCAAGGAGGATCGTGGGGATGTTCGTTCTCACTGTGGGGCTTTTATTTATTCCCAGTGCATATATGGAGAATGAGCATATGCATAAAGGTGAGTCAGGCCCATCTACCAGAAGCCAATAGAGGACGAATTGAACCCTCTTCTGAGACAGAGATATACTATCATTTTTTTTCACCAAAGGTTGCAATTGGGTCTAGGTCACTGTAGTTCCACTGAAGTGATAGAATGTCTGATCATTAGTGTTCTGATTTTCCTACAAAAATCGGAAAGAATGAGATGACTTCCACAGATCGGGCCAGGCATACTTCCAAGATTCCAAGCTACCTGGAAGATTTGCCATAAGAACAAGGCACTTTCACTTTCTCTCAGGCCAGAAAATGTGTAAAATGATCCAGCCACTCACAGGTCATTGTAGAAACTCACTGACTAATCTCCTGGGCTGGTCCAATCCTGTCTGTAGGGTCACAGCAAAGGCATCTGTGATGTTCAAATCTCTTACATAATGAACATTCTCATGAAAGAAGAGAAAGACCGTGTCATGGTGTAGTGAGCTGCCCTGCACTGGTGGTTTTCCAGTGGGGGCTGGATGCTCAAGTCAGAGGCACAGTAGAAGACATCTCCTTCCCTGGATCAGAAGGTTCCCTCCAGCTCTGAGATTCTCTAATTTCACAAAAATTTCATGACTTCCTATATTTCTGCCATAAATACTCAAACCTGTGATATCCATGTGTGTATTGTGGATGTGGTCAAGATTTTTTTGTGCACTGGACTTGAGTCCACAGGGGATGGGGGACCATGCTTCCTAGAGGAAAAACTGGAAAAGAGCTATCTCCAATCATAGATCTGGTGTAAGAAGGTCGATGGACTCCATTTTGCTTTGAAAGGAAAAGTCTTTAGTCAGATATATGCAATTTTCCTTGTAGCTCAAAAACAAATTACACAATGTTCAGCAAAATCTGACAAGCCAGCATGGACATTTTTAGCCTGTTTTGTCAAGATTCTCTTAGTACTTGACAGATTTTAACTCGAATTCACAAACTCCACAAGAAGGGACTCAGTGTGTATCATTCTTGAAAGGGGTGTGTCATTGTTAATTTTTTTTTTCTTCAGCAGCTATTACTTCCTGGATTGGGATCACTACTATACTTATAAAGAAAACATTAATGACTCACCAACTCTCTGAGTTGATTTTCTAGTAAACAGGTTGGTTTTACTTTGACCTAATAATATGCTTTGTACACTATCACCAGAATTGAGATTGAAGTCTGTGGTTATGAAACAAAGCCAAACTCTTAGCCCACAGTGGGCTCAAACCCATAATCTAAGTGTCACCAATATTAAGCTGTGATCAATTTGTGCACCTAATGAAGCCAGAGGCAGGGGAATGACCTTATAAGACTAGTCTGTAAACTCTCTGACCACAGGAATTACATCTGTCCTTTGCTATATCCCAGCATCCACTATAGTGCCTAGCACATAGTAGGTATTAAATACATAGTTAGTGAATGAATTCATTTTTCCCCAAGGTATCAAGAACCTGTATATCTCCCATTTCTCCTTTCCCTTTTCCTTACCCTGAACCCCATTTTCCAAATGTATCTACTCTTCAACATTTCATGTGTTGAAAGATGTTTTTTTTTGTTTTTTTTTTTTTTAGAGAGAGAGAGTGTGCCCATGCACGCACGCACACACATGAGCAGGGGAGGGTCAGAGAGAAGGAAACAGAATCCCAAGCAGGCTCCACTCTCAGCACAGAGCCCGATGTGGGGCTTGGTCTCATGACTTTGAGATCATGACCTGGGTAGAAATTAAGAGTCGGTCGCTTAACGGACTGAGCCACCCAGACAGCCCTGAAAGATGATTTTAGAAGGAAAAGGATTTTCACATGATTTCAGGGAGAAAAGTGTTAAAATGGGAAAACTTACTAAAGTTTTGAAACAAAGGATAAAATCCCCTCAAAAGTTGGTATTAGTTAATAATAAAGATATAGTTTGGAAAAAGACAAATCAAGATTACCATATCTTCTCTGAGTCACCTTTTAGGAGGACAGTTCACCTGGACAGAAGCTGTGCTTCTTTGCTGATGTTTAGGCGTCAGGCATCACCTACCTGTGAAACAGACCACTGTCCTCACAAGCATCATCCATGGGAGAGGTGTTCCAGGCCCTCCTGTGATCACAAAGGAAGGCCCAACCCATTTCTAAATGGAGCTTGGGGGGGGGGGGCGGGTGCAGAAAATGAGCTGTGGGAGTGAGTCTATACTTTATAGTCCCTGCCTCCAGGTGCCTCACAGCTCAGGCCTTCTGCCCCAGGCTAGGACCAATTCCAGCTCCTAGGTTGGTGAACCCAACAACAGCTTTCAGCTGTCTGGTTCTGAACACAAGCAAGAGAGGAAAAATCCACAAGTCCCCCTCCCCTTCTATGCTAACTTTTGGGGACTTTTGTCCCTGTGATCGGCAGGTAGCCCAACACTACTTACTGTTACCTCTCACTTCACAGCTTCAGGTGGGGTAATAAATGAAAACAGAGGAACAACAGTTCCCAAAGTGTGGTCCGAATGCCCCAGGGGGTCTCAAGGCCCTTTCAGGGTGCCTATGAGGTCTACATCACAATTCCCCCCCCCCTTTTTTTAATCCTAATCTCTCACATGTGCACGGTGGGGTTTTCTAGAGGCTACCTGATGTGTGATGACATCCTCTCTCTGATGGCTTATAGATACGTACTTGTGTTTTCTTGTACTTAAAAATCTTTTCCATTTGTAATTGATAAGACAGTAAATAGCAATAGATATAACTCACATAAACAAAAGCTCCTTGGTGTCCTCAATAATTTTTAAGAAGAAAGGAGCTTTAAGGCCAAAATGTGAGAGAACCACTGATTTTAAAAAGCACATGGTGTTTCCTGCTTTCCACTGTTCCTCACTCTCAATCTCCAGATAGCCACAACCCATTGTTATCCTGGGGGACCTGAACAGCCATGCAGAGGCCACAATCTGCACGGGAAGGAGTCCTCAGTTGCTCTGAGGACCCAGCTCAACTGATACCCGTGTCTGATAAGTTCCATCCCCATCGGGAAGAATGTCTCCATAACCTCTTTCTTAGACAATTTCTTCCCCGTTTTTCAACCAGATCATGCAAATTTCTGGGGGGTGAAAGCCATGAACTCTGCAGAAAGCAGTTGTAACCCTTGGAAAAGTTGTGGTTTGCTCTGACCTATGGGGCTCTAGAAAGAAGAAATAAAGTTACATACAGTACAGGTATCATAGGTACAGAGCTTACAATAGTAGAAATTGGCAACGGGGTTTCCCAATTAATTCTCTTCATTGTAGGAAACATGTAAAACCAAGAACGACCCAGAGCGCGGGTCCATCAACAACAAACTTTGTTGTGTACCTTCCTCTAGGGCAGCGTGCTGGTGAATGACGAATGTGGAGGTGAGCCAAGTTCTGTCCTCTAAGTGGGCAGAGTGGAGTAGCCTCATAGCTTTGAGTGTTTGGAAAGTGTGTCAGGATCATTTACTGTTAACCTTTGAAATACTTTTATGAGTCACAGAATAGGAAAACTGAATTACAAAATGTGTGACTGTTTGTGATGAGTAATTCAGCAAAAGACTGGAGATTAGAACTCAGCCTTCCTTTTTTTTTTTCAACTCCATGCTAGTGCAAATAGATACCACAGCCACCTTGGCTCTGCTTGGGCTCTGAACTGCCTTGTGTCCTTGGGCCGGCACTTTTGTGATTGCTATGGTATGAATGTATGTGTCTCCCGCCCACCCCCCAGATTCACTTGTGGAAACCGTAACCAGTAAGGGTGATGGTATTAGTAGGTGGGACATTTGGGAGGTGCTTAAATCCTGCCAGTGGAACCCTTATGAATGGGATTAATGCCTTTATAAAAGAGGTTCTGAGGGGCACCAGGGTGGCTCAGCAGGTTAAACATCTGACTTCAATTCAGGTCATGATCTCATGGTTTGTGAGTTTGAGCCCCACATCAGGCTCTGTGCTGACAACTCAGAGCCTGGAGCCTGCTTCAGATTCTGTGTTCATTTTACTCAAGAGCCTGCTTCGGATTCTTCTTTGGATTCCCTCCCTGGCCCGTGGTCCGTCTTTTTCTCACTCTATCTCAAAAATAAGCATTAAAACAACAAAAAAGAAAGAAGTTCTGAGAGATCCCTGGCCCAGTCCTACCATGTGAGGACGTGATGAGAAGTCCACAGTCTCCAACTGAGACCAGGGACCTCATCTGAGCCCACTGATACCCTAATCTCAGACTTGCATTTTCCAGAACTATGAGAACTACATTTCTGTTGTTTATAAGTCACCCAGCCTGTGGTGTTTTGTTATGCAGCCAAATGGATGAAAACAGTGACCGCCATCAGAAACAAACATAGGTAATAAACAGATTGTGTTGTGGTTATGCCCTCAAATTCACAGAGATTCGCATCACAGAGGGGCACCTGTAGTGAAAGACAAAAAACAAAAACAAAAAACAAAAAACACCACACCCTGTCCCTACGTGGACTTCCTTCTCCTTGACTATTCTGCTAATTTTCCAGATGGTGCTGTCCTTCACGTTCCCGCCGAATTGGGTCCCATCCAGATGTGAGCCACGCAGAGCCGGACAACATCCTGGAAGGGCTGCCTCCCACCCATCCGTGGGCCTCACCCCTACACCCCACCTTGCTATCTGGTACTCTGATAAAAGGAGGAGCCTTGTCTCAACAAAATCTTCCTTCTCTTTTTCCTAAGGCTTGGAGGGGGAGCAGAGGTATCCATGCCATACTTCCAGTACTCTTCCCACACAACCCAGCGGTCCAGGTTCTCCCCTGTCTTCCCAAGAGCTTCTCATCCCAGGGAGAATCAACAGGGTTGGTATTAACCCTCACATCCCAACTTACAGCAACTTTGTTCCAGTTTTCCTACCTTCTCCCTCCCTTCCCTGAGAGCAGGAGGGCAGGCAACTAACAGCTCTCTCTCTCTCTCTCTCTCTCTCTCTTTTAGTGTTTATTAGTTTTGAGAGAGACAGAGCATGAGCGGGAGAGAGGCAGAGAGAGAGGGAGACACAGAATCCGAAGCAGGCTCCAGGCTCTGAGCTGTCAGCAAAGAGACCGATGCGGGGCTTGAACCCACGAACCGTGAGATCATGACCTGAGCCGAAGTCAGATGCTTAACTGACTGAGCCACCCACCCAGGCACCCCTGTTTGCACTCAAAGGTTATGCCACTCATCAAAATCTGGGAGTGGAGATTCATCTGGTCCCTCTTCCTATCTGCCCAGACTTGCCCTAAAATGTCTCCGTGATCAACGGTCCAGCACAACCCCAAGTCAGCCGTAGATTTCAGCCAGATCCTAAGCTGTCAGAGATTTTCCGGTCTGACAACAATGATGACATTTAATGTGTAAGCAGAGAACTACCGTGTACAAAGTGCTGCCATGTACGTTTTTCACACCAATGTCTGTGGTCTGGGCATTATCACAACTTTATTTTACTCAAGGTTATTGCTTTGTTTGCTTAGCATCTATTAGCTCTGCTTTTTTCTGATAATAAGAACCCCTGCTCCTGACAAACACATAACACATATTAGAAAATTAGTTTACCTGACTCTAATGTGTGCTTCTGTTAAGAAGCACCAATCTTTTTTTTTTTTAATGTTTATTTACTTTTGAGTGAGAGAGAGAGAGAGAGCAAGCAGGGGAGGGGCAGAGAGAGAGGGAGACACAGAATCTGAAGCAAGCTCCAGGCTCCGAGCTGTCAGCACAGAGCCCAACGTGGGGCTCGAACCCACAAACCATGAGATCATGACCTGAGCTGAAGTCTGATATTTAACTGACTGAGCCACCCAGGCATCCCTAAAACATATCAATTTTAATCCTGCCACCCAAACATAGCCCACAGTGTATTGGTTTCTCTCTCTCTCTCTCTCTCTCTCTCTCTCTCTCGCCCCCAGATCCGGTCTCTGACCTTCTGTGTTTGGCTTCGTGCCCTGGGAGGTTATGCTCATCAGACTGCCCCTGGGGTCTCCTTGGCCTGAGTAGTTTTGGCCGGTGGAGGAGCATCCTCAGCAAATGTCAGAGAGCCAAAAGAGGGAAGGGTTGGGGTCACAAACACCTGTACCCCAACCACCTCACTGCAGTCTGCCAGCTGCTGTGTTTCTCCACAGGCACAGCACTTGCTAGAAGGCGCTTCTTCTAGGGCACCGGTCCTTGCTCGCCCCTTCAGATTTGGGGGTGTAACGGTTTCCCTGTGCTGCAATCTCTGGGTACTTCACTGTGACTTACTGGTCTCCCCAATCCTGATTGTACCTCTGTGCATGATCCCGTGATTGAATTCTATTCAGTGAAATCATTTTGAGTGTGCCAGTTATTTCTTACTGGGATTCTGTTACCCACAGCCAATCTTAGAAACTCGTCCTGATGGTTGCAGTGATTAGTCTGGGGAGTGGCACACGATCCGATTCAGACCAACCGTAGTTTTCCTGTGAAAAAAAGTATTTTTGTAGCTAGAATTGGGAGAGAGAAGCCCATTCCTCTAGAATGGTGAAGCTAGGAGGATATGCATAAGCTTTATGCTGGCTGCCACATCCCCACCTCATGGAAAAAGCCATCCAAATCTTGGTTTTAGTTTCTTGGGTTCTCACACAGCCCTGATTCTTGTCTTTCAAATAGCTTCCTCTTTGTGTCTAAGCCAGTTTGAGTAGATTTCTGTTACCAGCAACCATTGCAATTAAGATGGTTATTCAGCTAGTGAGTGGGAGGGTTGAAGTTCAAACTCTAGTCATCTGCCTCCAAAGCTGATATTCTCGGGCAGATAGTCCACATTCATAACTGTGACCCAGATGCCTCCCCAAAGCCTGTCACAGCTCTGGAAAGTCCCACCATTAAAGATCACTCCTAGGGGAAAAGGCATGTTGTATCTAGGAGTTACCCATAGCATGATACAGACATAAATGCATTTTGAATGTTAAGATTATGTGAAAAGTCTGTATTAACTAAAAGGTGACCAACTGAGTCATATCTTTAATGTTTAAGAGGAACTTTATACAGAAAGGAATCTTATGATAAATCTAGTAAAGACCCTCCATTTGTTTTCTTTATAAGTCCAGATTTTCGCTCATACTGGTATTGTATGAGCCCTCAGTTTAATAAACCCCTTATAGGAATGGCTCCTTCCCAAAGTATTTCCCAGCTTATCACTGACAGGAGATGGAAGGATTTGTCTCACCGGATACCTCAGAAAAAAGGTGTCCCTTGGAAGTACTCCACTCTGTCAAGACAAGTGGAGTTGCTGAATCTTGTCTAGATGCTGATAAAAAGTAACTAAGGGAAGTTTTCACGGGGAGTTACAGATCACCACAGAGCAACTAACAAGGTGGATTTCAGAATAGGGTGACTATAACCTAGATTAGAGGAAGTTATATATAAACCCAAGGGTTCTGAGGATGTAGGGACCTGGTGTTCTCCCTTCTTGTTACCTATCCTTTGCAGGATATCTTCCCCAAACTGCAGGAACCTCTCTAATGAAGCAGTATGTTCTTCTTCTAGCCAATTCTTTTGATATTAACTCATGCCAATTAGCCTCCTGTGCCCACTTGGTAATGTGAGCCACATTATCAATAACCATCCAGGAAAGGATATCTTTAGTGAAGATCGTGAAATCTTGTCCATCATAGGCCTGCTGGAGAAACATGGTGCTTCTGTTCTCCAACAACTCTGAGCCAATGATTCTCTGGTAACTGTGAAACCCTGGCACACACGTGCAGGTCACGAAGGGGCTTAGACAGGGACGTGGAGGTGGGCATCCAGGTGATGACTAGGGGAATGGCTGGAAGCGTCCTCTGCCCCCAAATACATCACCCCACAGGCATGCCTCCAGGAGGTTCCTGTGAGATAACCCACTCATCAACAGATGTTTGCAGAATACCTCCTGCATGCCATAGGAACATGATCATTTTTGCCTTGGGGAATTATCCGATAATGGGAATGACCCACACTGATAAACTTTATAATGTGGTAAAGTTTATGCAAAAGGGAAAGATATGCAAGAGCCAAAAATATCCTGGGAAAGTTAACATAGCAAGTCACTGTACATAAGCAAGCGGCTCACTGAGCCGGGCTACCAGGAAGTGAGACACAGAATGGCCAGATTCAGAATGAGAAAGAAGATACAGGTTAGAAGCCTGAATGGGCGTGGCATAGAGATATGGAGGGCAAAGGACAGAGGGCTCCTGAGAAGAGACGACTCGGAAGATGCTTAGGGCAGGTGGCAAGCACTGAACGCCATCAGGCTTTGCCAAAAGAGTGCAGCTCAGCAACCAGCTACTCGAGTTCACTGTCAGCCCAGGGCAGCCACCTGCAGGGATGGGGGCTGGTGCAGGGGCGGGCCCGTCTCTGCTACCACCTGAGTGATTGTGCTGACTCTGCAGCTGCTTCTGTTCCACCTTGAAGGTCTGCTGCTGGCCCCTTGGCGGCTGAGTGTACCTCTCCCGGTGACCAGGCATGGGGTTCTCCACCATCTACAGAGCCCATGGCTCCTTCTGCCAAGAGACACTCATAGGTAATGATGGGATGAGAAATAAATTCAGTGAAATAAATAAATGCAGTGAATTGCCCAGGTGAAAAGATGTCAGAGTGAGTCCCCGGGAAGGAGGCCTAAAAGGAAGATATTTAGAGTCACAGACAACCCACGTTAGTGCTCTGGGTTCAGCTGCATCCTGGGACCTAGCTGTCACTTCCTTTCACAGAATCACAGAACCCTAGGAACTGGGGCCTAGAAAGGATCTTAGAGCTCTAGCCCAAGACCTGGAGGCTCTTTCTGTCCAGGTTTGGAAATTTAGGATGAAATTTTATAGGTAATCTCATCTTGGAAGTGAAGCAGAGAGCCCTGTCCTGGGCTTCCGGGAAGGACCCATGATCACTCATTGGTCCCCCAGGGTTGCCGTAAGAGGGCTTGCAAACCCTGATAACCCACCCCCTTGTTTTATGAATGAAGGCTCTAGGTAGATAAATGAGGGCTCCCACCTTGCCCCTGTGTGTGCATGGGTAGGTATGTACACAAACACACACACACGCACACCCATACACACACCCCAGATCACTCAGAGAACCCACATGAGGGCTCAGCCTCCTGAGAAAAAGTCCTTTGAAAGCACAGTGCTTTTCCTCGCTCTTTGCGGAAGGCTGTGGGGGCTGAGCAGAGTGAGGCCCTCTAACATGTGGGGCCACATCCACATCCAGGGACTTCTCTTGGTTGTCTAGGGACGGTACTAGACACCTCCTCCCCAGAGTGTTTCCAGATTACCCAGGTGGATGCTGTTGTCCTTTTGTGAATTCTCTGAGAACTCAGATCTTCCCATGTGGCTCTTGCCACTGCGGAGAATCATGGATGGGTGTCAGGTTCCCATTCCCCAGGCTGAATACTACTTAATGATGTTTATTTCTTCCTCTTTATTTGTAAGATATATTTAAGAAAAAAATATCGGGGCACCTGCGGGGCTCAGTCGGTTAAGCATCTGACTTCGTGTCAGGTCATGATCTCACTGTTTATGAGTTCTAGCCCCACATCGGGCTCTGTGCTGACAGCTCAGAACCTGGAGCCTGCTTCGAATTCTGTGTCTCCCTCTCTCTGTCCCTCCCCTGCTTGTTCTCTGTCTCTCTATCTCTCTCAAAAATAAACATTAAAAAAATTTAAAATATATATATAGAATTTAACAAAATCATCTCACAAGCGGTTAGGTAATCTTTGGTGCATACAAGTCTGTCCACACTTTGCTTTTTTCTAAAACTGTGTCTGAAAGAATTCATGTAGGCTGTCTTTTAGAACCGGCCGCCCCAAGGCCAGGATGCCTTTACCTTAACTATGAGGGGACACAGGATTCCCTGAGGCTGAAACCAGGCCTGCCGGGGCCCCTTCCGCCTGATTGCACCAGTTCTGTAAAAGCAGAACTGTTCTCTCCTTTCTCCTTGCTTCTCTAGCAGAGGTGGGGGCCGCTTGGCAGGGCTCAGAGTAGGCACCCAGCCCCGTGGGCCCCTCCGTGGAGGTGGTATTCTGCACGTCAGCTGCAGCACTGAGCAAGATGAAGTCTGGTCTTCCTTCCTTAGGCCTGGGCAGAACTGAAGACCCGAAGGCCCCTTTCCATGGCTCTGAACTTTTACCTTCTCTGTTTCCTTCCTGGGGCTGGGGGGGTGGGGGGATGAGGGTTGGGATGAGGAGGCAACAGTGGAAGACACTCTCAAGTTGGGCATAAGTGTCTTTCCCCAAAAAAATGTTGGTTCTTGTAAAAATAAGATCCAGAGATTGAAGCAGAAGGACAAGCACTACCCCCGAATCAATAGTTATCACATTCTGCCTTCTATTCTCTTTATCTTCACTTGCCTTCTACCGCCTTCTCGATGCTAAAGCCCTTAAGGACTGGGACTTTGCTTTTTTCCTTTGTGTTTCCTGCCAAGGCCTACCACAGGGAGGCTTGGCACATGGTAGGAGCTTCATAAATATTTGTGAATTAAGTTTTTGGCAGAGCATTTTATTTCTCTGCCTTGAAATATGCTGAGATGCACAGGAATCTATTTAACCTGGAATGCATACCTTTAAAAATACTTTTCGGAAAGTGCAGGCTGGCGAATGGGGAGCAGAGCTGAAATCTAATTTGCACCTAGTCTGGAATCTGCACAAGGTGTATGTGCTTGAACCTGCAACTGATTTTGAAACCGTTCCACTTCTCTACATCTGGAAAGGCTTTTGTGGCTACTCTGCAGATACGCAACGGTTTAAAGGAGGCAAGAGGAAGAGCAAATCATGAACATTAGTTCTCACATCTTCTTAGTATCCATCCGTGTATTCGACAAGCATGTGAGCGCTTCCTCTGTGCCAGGCACTGTTCCAGGCCCTAAGCACACAGCACACAAAGCAGATACAAATGTCTGCCCTTGTGAAGGCTTCGCCCTAATAGATGGAGGGGAGGAAGGCAGACAATGCAAAATACATAAATATATATCATGTCTCTTAAAAGGTAGAATGGATATAAAGTTGCAAAGGGGACTATGCAGTACAATTTAAAACAGGGATGCTTGTGAAAGGCGTCCCCCAGAAGGTGACCTCTGAACCAGTGACTGCCGGGAGTGAGGGAGCCAGGCAGGTATCTGGGGACACCAGTTCAGGCAGGGGACTGTACAAAGACCTGAAGGAAAGGGAAGGCAGGGCATGTTCCAGGAGCAGCAAGAAGGCCTGGGGCTCGAGCGGACAGAGGGGGGAAGAATAGTTCAGAATCGCTTCCACACTTATTCATAGGAAAAAAACCTACAGAAATTAAATTCCAGGCAAAGAATGGGAGAGAAGGAAAAGGGATTTAAAAAGAGACTGTTTCTTTTTTTTCTTTTAGTTTAGTTTGAAGAGGAGGAGGGGCAGAGAGAGGGAGAGAGAGTCCTAAACAGGGTCTGTGCTAATGGAGCCCTATGCGGGGCTCAAACTCCTGAACCATGAGTTCATGACCTGAGCTGAAACCAAGAGTTGGATGCTTAACCAACTGAGCCACCCAGACACCCTCAAAGAGACTGTGTTTCTGAGCTAAGCTGGATTGGTATAGATAGAACTTCCCTTGGAATCTGGGGTTCCTTTTATGACATCAGGTCTATATGCCCAGGCCAACAAGCAAAAAACAAAACAAACAAGCATCAGCAACTTGGAGCATCCCTGCGCAACGGGAGGATCTAGGCTATGAGTGTCACTGACGTCATCTCCATACATATTTACATACATATTTACAATTCATATAACTTCACTTTCTTATGAAAATATAACCTTATAAAAATCTGCATTATCCAGAGTTTATAAGAGGGAATTAGAAACATGGTCCGTCGACAATGCTGTCCAAGTACAGCGTGATGTCTTTTTGCCAACCTCAATCTCAAGCCAGGTCCTGGTTTTTCCGAGCAGTCTGTCTCCACCAGCCAGGCCTGACTTCAAAGGCTGCTCTGCCCCTGAAGGCTGGCCTTCATCTGCCGGTCATCTGCCTGCCTACCCTCCTGCAGCTGCGGCGTGGCTCTGCTCCAGGGCATCGCAGCCCTCTCCCCTTGCTTTGCCACAGGCCCACTTACCCATCTGGTGTGTCCACAAGTACAGGTCACGCTTGCTCCTTAGTTGGGCTTCCGAAATGCTACTTCAGCCATGATGGGAAGTTGCTGGACAGATGTTAAGTCAGTAACTCAGAACAGAAAAGATAGGGGGAGATCCATGGTACCCTTTCTCTCTTGGCACATTAGACCTTATGATAATTTATATCCTATAGATACGTTGCTCAGATGATCAGATAGTATAATTACGCAGGTTGAGAATCATTTGAAAAAAACCTGTATCTGACCATTTTGTATTTCATACAATTCAATCTGATCTTTTGATTCTTTCTTCTTGTTCCAATAATTATGAAATTAGATTTCTCTCACCTTTTTCAAGGACAGATTATCAGCATCAACTCACTTATTGAATGGAAATTTGCAGTTTATTTTATTTTTTTTTAACGTCTATTTTTGAGAGACAGAGACAGAGCTCAAGTTGGGGGAGGGGAGAGGGCAGAGAGTGACAGAGACACAGAATCCGAAGCAGACTCCAGGCTCTGAGCTGTCATCACAGTGCCCAACGTGGGGCCCGAACCCACAAACTGTGAGATCATGACCTGAGCCAAAGTGGGAAGATCAACCCACTGAGCCACCCAGGCGCCCTGAAAATTTGCAATTTAGAATTTAGTCTTCTATCCAGGCCAGTCCAACTGCTTCTTAAAGGACCTTGGCTGCCCTGTCCCAGCAGCCTCTGACAGATATTGCTGACAAGCCTGAACACCACAACTAAACCACCCTTAGACCAGATGCAGTGGTCACATTCTAAATTACGTTCCCTTTAACCTGTAGGTTGACTAGTTGGGCCATTTTTACAAAGGACTGTGAAAATTACTGGATTATAAAATAATTGATGAGGTATTTGCAGATATTCATCTGTGGGAGCAATGTACATTTATGGGTATCTGTGATGTACAAGGAATGGTGAGGCAATGTCAGGAACAGTAAACAAATCAGATCCCAGTTCTGTCCTCCAGGAACTTACAGTATTATTGCAGACCTAAAGCATGGACAGAAATAAATACAAGGCAGCAACACAGGGCAGCAAGCAGTAAGTGCTATGAAGGAAGTACCAACAGAGTACTCCAGTACTCTGCAAAGCTCGGCAAAGACAGACTCTGTTCTCATATGAAGGAATCCAGAAATGCTCCAAGACGGAGGTAGCAAACCGTCCATGAAGTTGGGCCTCCAATGGTCCGTGAAGGGCAGCAGCATTTGAATCACAACCATCAGAACTCCAATTTATCTCTTGAGTACAGGCCGTGTGTTAGGTCCCATGCTAAGTCCTTGATAAACATGAGTTTCATTTATTCCTCACAGCAACCCTTTGAAGTAGGTCTTGTAATTCCCATCTCGCAGATGGAAATTAGGGGCAGAGAAATCAAGAAAATTGCCTAAGATTATCCCTAGAATCCTTAAGTGGAGGAGACAGGATTCACACTCTGATCTCTTGCATGGGCACTCCCTCCACCTTAGATTACCCAACTGGCCCTAACATAGGGGCACTTCCCCTTTCCAGGCTCTATTTCAATCTCCTCCTCGCCTGGTCATCCCTGTTCTCTCCCGCCCCCTTGTGTCACAATGACTCATTGTCCCCGATTTCCCAGTCCCTGAGGGCCCAGGCTCCAGATCTTCTTACAAGTGGCTGTGGGTCCTGATTGGATAACCAGGTCAACAAAATTCCAATTAGTATTTGTTCTTTCTCCCAAATGGCCCTATGCCTTAATACAATCAGAATGATTATGATTCCTGGGAACTACTCTTTGGAATTTCAGGCATTGTGGGAATGAGGGGGAGAAGCAGACAGTAATACTTTTAGTTAAAAGGATCTTTGGACACTCCTCAAAACATGCAGTCACGTGGATGCTTCTATGCCCAATAAAAACTGCTAATCTCTCTCCTCACCACTCACCTAAGACAGGAACTTATTGAAGGCCCCCAAGTACTGAATGTGACAAGTTGATTTTTTAAGTTCCTCTTTCAAGACTACCTTTTGGAGGTTACCAATGTCTTATCTCATATAAATTTTATTCTTTTCTGAATTTCCAGTAGGCACAGACCCAGCTGCTAGGGATACAGCAATGAATACATCAAAGTCCCTTTCTCTGAGCTCTTTTCGATGACAAAGACTGGCAATAGATAAATACATAATACAAGATCAAGTGGTAATAACGCGTGTGAAGAAAAGTAAAGCAGAGACAGAGACCGTATGAAGAGAGCTGATCTTTTAGATAGAGGGACCAGTAAAGGCCTCTCTGAGCAGGTGGCATTTGAGAAGAAATTTGGGTACAGGGAGGAAGTGAGCCATAGGAGAAGAAACTGCCAGAGAGAACAGCAAGCCCAAGTCCTTGAGGAGGGTGCACAGAGGAATATAAATAGTAAGGAGAACCCCATAGGGCCACGTAGAGCTTTAGAGAATGAATGAATGAGCTCTGGTAGGTTTTTTTCTTAGTATTCTCTGTATACAATGATGACCATATGGTCTCATATTTCCCAGAAGAACTCCAGCTTATGAATCTTACTCTTTTTAAGTGATTCACTGAAGTTGTAAGAAAATGTAATTTGATATGCATACTCTTGAAAGGTATTCCAGAATAAGTATAAATTGGGACATCAGAAAGAATGTCCTTTGTCCTCTGTCTCAATTTGGGTTTCATAAAACAAGTGTGTAAAGAGCCTCATCTTTAACTTATGCCCCTTCCCTCCAGTTCTTGGCAACCCCCTGGGGTAAGAAGATTGAGGTCAATGGGTTTTAAGAAAGAATAGGCAGATATTTTAACTAGTCAGAAGAAAAACCTACAAATGAGTTCAATTTCTCAAGTTTAGATAGATTCCATGTCAGCCAAAAAGAAGAGAGCCTTAGGGGAGTGGAACATTGTCTTAGAGAAATTTTGGTTACACGTACCTTGGCAACAGCTCCATGGAAACAGACCGAAGTCTAATAAAGTCTATAGCAAAGGCCCACATTTTCTCATGTTAACTCTTTGAACTCTAGGCCATTTCTAAGCAGATAATCTGCAAGTCTGCCTTTTAACACTAGTCTGGTTGGCAACTTAGGGGGCTTATCCATTACCAGTCCTTGTCTCTGAAGGACCCTACCATTTGTGAAACAGATTGATATAGCAGATTGATACACCCATAGAGTTCTGAGTTAGTACCAAGAGACTGACCTTGACTATTTCAAGATGAAACACACAAACCACATATGGCTATGCAAGAGAGATCCCATATATGCCCCACACTAATTACACCCACACACATCAGGTCACAGTTTCACACAGGCTGAAGTGAAGAACAGGATGAGTTGTAAAGTGTGAAACATCATTTTTTCCCCTACACATTCTACACACATTTCTATACACATTCCACAACTACAGAAAACCACAGTTGCAAATTTGTAGTCATGATTGCTGTCCAAATTCTATATGGCTCACAGTCAGATAACTTCAATTTCTTAGAGATAATACCTTTAATATAAATTCACTCAGGAAGTATTAGTGCCTATTGGTCACTAGGTATTGCCTGGGAAATAAAGAAGAAAAGAATGAGGTGATCTCTCCCTGCCTTTAAGGGAAGAGTTTTGCAAATAGAAAATTATAGAACTGTAGACAGACACTATGGACTACAGACAAACAGTCTACTACAGGCTGGGGAGCCAATGAAAGCAACACTCTGGAAGTGACATTGGAGTTATCTTGACATTTCCTGGAGTCGTGACCCCAAACACTCTGGTATCTCTTCCCCATGTTTCCCCATCTAGAAGCTCCTACTCAAGGCCAGCATTAGGCACAAATATCACATAGACCAAGTCTCATTCATAACCCTGTCTCCCTTCCTTGTCAACATCCCTCAGAATGCTCAGTTGGGGTTCTGGCAGGATGCAGCCTTCACTCCAAATGAGTCACATAAATAGACCTGAAGGAAGAGACTCTTTGTGTATGTATGGGCAAGGTTAAGGGACTAAATGAGGGATGATGGCGCACATAGAAGCTAGCAATCAGGGAAAGCCATTATCACTCCTAGAGTTGCAGAGATAAGAGAAGCAAATAGTGTTATCAAGGTTCAGTGGGTCTAGATCCATGAAGAAGCGACTACTCAGGCAAAACTATATCGCAGAGGGACACAGCTACTACCAGAGGCATTGCAGAAAGAGGGCAAGGAGGAAGAAGAAAATACCCCCAACCTCTCTTTCCTCCCTGCTCTCTCATCTCTCTCCTTTCAGTGCCTCCCACTGGTGAACCCAAATTGAAATTAGCCTGCAAGAGCACTAGGTAATGCAATCTGTAGCAGTCAACTTCCTAGGGCACAAGGCAGGACAGAGAAGGCTTGGAGTCTAACGAGTCAACAGGAGAATAACCAACACAAAATGACCTTTCCTACCCTTTATAGCTGACTTGTTTTATTTCAAATTACACCAATGATCAAAGTGCCAAATATCCACATCCAAAGGTGCTGTGACATTGTGGTAAACCCCAGACTGTGGGCTCGAAAACCTGTATCTGCTTCGGACTCTGCTCATTATATGAGCTGAGTCAACCTCTCTATTCTGGGCCTGGGTTTCCTCACCTTGATTTTTTTTTTTTTTCCTTAGCCTACAAGTGTTAGTGAGACAATTACATGAAAGATTCTGTGCAGGGGATATTATTGGAGAGTTCTTTGAGGATAAAATGTAGGTGATATATAAGCTTTGAGCTTCTAGAATATCATCCATTTCTTTCTCCCTTCCTCTTTCCATCATTTGTATCTTATCCTCCTCACCCCTAGTCTTTCCCATTTCTGACTTGAATGGTGGGACTTTACTGGATTAAATTTCTGTGGAAGTAGGAACTATGTCTGTCTTGTTTACTGTTATATCTCCAAAAGTGCTTGACACATAGTAGCCCATCAACTAACATTTGTGGAATTAATACACAGATGATTTAAAAGAGCTCTTGACTGTCAAGTTCATGAGTCACCACCTATGGTGGTGACCCAGACCGAGTTGTAGACATTGGTTGCCAACCACTCAGGAGTACCAGTCCCTCGCTGGATGAGCAGTTGCTTAAGGCAGAGAAGCCTGGTGCTTCCAGTCCATGGGCCTTCTCCTGTATTTAGGACAACAGACGGCATCTGCTTTTCCAGTGACATGGATCCCCTAAAAAAATTTAAAAAATCCTCCTACTCAATTATTTTTTCTTACACCCATTAAACAAGTCCAGAACCATGGTTTTATCTTTCTAGGATCTTTTGTTATAGGTAGGGCTTATGGTAAGGAGGAAAAACAAACAAACAAACAAACAAACAAACAAACAAAGTAAACCTGAGCAATGGATCTGCTCCTCTATTCAATGCCCCTGAAACTCTGGGCACATCCCCATGAGATTCACTAAGCTAGTAAAGAGAAACAAAAGGAAAGGAAAGAATTTGAGCAAAAAAGAAGGGTAGCAATGCTCAGAAGGAAAGTGAGGGGGTTACCAGGAGTGTCTTTCCAGAATGGCTTCTGCCCCTCAGCAGGTAGGTGACCTCAAAAGCCTACACACATGAACTGGAAAACTGTCCAGCTGGCCATCACTCATGCAAGTCCTGGGTTTCATAAATATGCTTTCCCACCCTTGGCTTCATCATTTCACCACAGGGGGAAGACAAGCTGTTCCCCTCAGGCTGCCTCAGCTTTGGGTTCAGAGCAAAGAAAAGTTGTGATACTCACAGGCTGTGCTTCACTGTTAATACAATGATGAGAGGTAATGAGAGAACCGTCAGCCCCTAAAGTCCTTCTCTTTACGAATCTTTGAATTGAAACACCAGCCCTTGCTCTTCAGTGACTTAACTGAGCAACACCTAGGGGAGAAATAGTGTCATCAGTTGCTAGGTAGAATAGGGAGACAAAATGACGGTGTTGACTGCCTTCTAAGGTGACTTTTAACCCTTTATTGGTCTCACACACTGCCCATTCAGCTCTACTTCCTTTTTCCTGTCTGGGCCTGTCCCCCAGCTCCCTGGACAAACTCAAGCTGCTGTTTCCCAATGTGGCATGCTCTTCTGATGACAGCGCAGTCACAGCTTGATCCTGGGGGTTGCTAATCAAGAGAGCCAAGCAGCTGTCCCTCAGAATCTTCTTTCAGGCCTTTTCCTTGCCCTCCTTTATTCAACGAGCATTTTTGAAATGCAAAAAATGCTCACACACTTCTGGTGTGCTGGTCTCAACCCTACTCCTAACTTTTAAATATTTCTGGAGCATAGCTATGTGCAAGGCACAGAAAGACTAAGAATACCTGGTCCCTTAAGGAGCTCAAAAGAAAAGAAGTCTTTGGTTCTTCCCTGGAGCTTAGATTTCACATAAGGTCAACACAAAAGATTCACACAAAGTTCCCAGGACTTGGAACTCCCTGCTCTGGCTTCTGACAGTCTTAGACCCCTTTGTCTGCTATTGCAGGTACCGCTTCGAGGGTCCGGTTATTTTTAGCTTACGTCTATCCTCCTTGCTGCTCTAGCACCGTGCACAATAAGCTCAAAAAATGCTTGTTGAATAAAGGAGGACAAGGAAAAGGCCTGACTGAAGATTCTGAGGAGCAGCCGCTTGGCTCGTTTGATTAGCAATCCCCAGGATCAAGCTGGGACTGCGCTGTCATCAGAAGAGCATGCCACGATGGGAAACAGCAGCTTGAGCTTATTCAGGGAGCCAGGGACAGGCCCAGACAGGAAAGAGGAAGTAGAGATGAATGGGAGAGAGGAGTGGAGGTAGGGCCACGAGGCAGGCTGGCTTGCACTGGGGTTGAGGGGCCTGGGTCTGCATCCCAGCTGTGTGACCTTGGGCAGAATCCCAAATCGCACCAAGGCTCAGTCTCTTCAACTTTAAAAGCAAATCCTGGCATATATTGCACAAGGCTGTTGAAATATCAGATGAGGTTCTGTTCATGATGCTCCTGGCAGGTAGTAGAACTATAAATATTGGTTTCCTTCTGTGGGAGGCTGAATAATGTCCTCACCCCCATCACTCCAAAGATATCCACATCCTAATCTCCAGAACCTGTGACTATGTTACTTTACCTGGCAAAAGGGATTTAGCAGATATGATTAAATTAAGAATCTTGAGATAGGAAGTTACCCTGGATTAGCTGGTGGGCCCAAGGTAATCCCAAGGGTCCTTATAAAAGGAAGGCAAAGGGGTCAGATTCAGAGAAGATGTGACAAAGGAAGCAAGGTCAAAGGGATGCCATTGTCAAAAGGGGACCTACACCAAGGAATGCAGACAACCTCTAGGACTGGAAATAGAAGGAACAGATTCTTCCCTAAGGCTCTAGAAGGAATGCCACCCTCTCAACACTTTGATTTTAGCTCACGAGATGAGATCCACTTTCAAACTTCTGACCTGCGGAACTGTACGAGAACACATGTGTTGTTTTAGGTCACTAAGTTTAGGGTCATTCGTTACAGCAGCGATAGGAGATTACTTGTCTCCCATTTCCTCAAAGAGAAAAGAAGCCAGGTAGTGAAATTAATATTTGGCAACCTCTCAGCCCTTCCAAGTACTTTCCCTTCTCAGATCTTTGTATTTCTTTTTTCTTTTTCTTCTTCCTTCTCTCCTTTGTTCCTCCCTCTGCTCCTCATTTAACAAATGTGGAACACCTTTGTGCCCCTCCTAGAGCCCCCAGTAGTCCTACATGTCTCTTGGCAATGTATTTGCTCCTTGGCAATGTATTTGTTCCTTTCACTTTCTGTTCATATCTTGTTCCAAAAATGCATACTATACCATAATCTACAGCATTTACGTTAAAAAAGCAGGTATGGTGACCATGCCTTTCATGTTTAAGCCATTTTTTCAAATTGCAAATTAGCAAATACAATCCAGAAAACTTGAAAAAAAAATCAGAGTAAAAGATAAAAGTCACCCTTGAGAGAAAGCCACTGTTAACATTTAGTATATGTCTTATATATATATATATATATATGCATCTGACTACATATGCATGTATATAAACACACTTGGGGGGCTGTTCATTTTACCAAAAAAGGGTTTCACATCCTAATACTATTTTGTAAATTGTTTTTCACTTAGCAATATCAACAATGCATTTTAAAAAGTAGAATAGCTTTAATAGTCCTTAAATTCTTAAATAAACAGATTGGATGACAATCAAGATCCTAAAGGACAATGAAGCCTGCCCCCCCCCCCCCCACTAAGCTGGGAATCACTGGGGTAGGGAGTGTCCTGGGAATTGTCCTTGGGAAGAGCAATTCTCCCTCTGTGGAATTGTCTAGCCTTAAATCTCAGGCTGCACTTTTCAGTGTCCTGTGCTTATCTTGTTCACTATGGATCCCTTTGTGTCTTGGCTTCGTGTGTGTGTGCGTGTGTGTGTGTCTTGACTTTTAACACCCGATTTATTATATGTATCATAAGGCTTTTCTGACGAATCTGACCTATTTGCCAGTGGGACAAATCATCCTCAAAAACCAAAAGACAAATTATCAAGTTAGCAGAAGGGTCTTGTTTGTTAAATAATGGTGTTTTCCACATAATGTAATTTATTACAGTCAATAAGTAGTTTCCTCTTAGCTATTTAAAAAAAATTTTTAATGTTTATTTTTTTTATTTTTGAGACAGAGAGAGACAGAGCATGAACGGGGGAGGGTCAGAGAGAGAGGGAGACACAGAATCCGAAGCAGGCTCCAGGCTGCGAGCTGTCAGCACAGAGCCCGCTGTGGGGCTGGAACTCACGGACCATGAGATCATGACCTGAGCCAAAGTCCGCCGCTCAACCGACTGAGCCACCCAGGTGCCCCTCCCCTTGGCTATTTTTAAAAATTCAATAGGTGTGCATGTGTTCAAGCCTGTGTGAGCCTGCATGTGTATGTGCGTGGGTGTGTGTGAAGTCTGATCCATTTTCTGTGCTTAGGTAAAATCCATTTGCTAATTTTGGGACAAGGCTAGCCCTTATACAAATGGGCAGTAGGATCCTGTTGCAAAGAACACGGGTTTAGGAGTCAGAAAAACTTGTTTCCAAATGGGGCTCTGCCCTCCTTACCTATAAGACCTTGAACAAATTATCAACCTCTCTAAGCCTCAGATTTCTCATGTGGAAAATGAGGGTCATAACTCCGTACAGAGTTGTTGTGAAGATTCAATAAGATCCCCAGTGGTTCCCAGGACTTGTGACTTGTCACTTGCTGGGACTTTAGAGCACTATTATCACACGTGTAATCACCATCATCACCCTTTAGCCATCCCAAATAAACCTGTAGTTTAAGAAAAGACAGTGGATCTATCTGGTAATCTCAGTTCAAGCCCCCTAGCCCTGGTGTACAAACAAGTTCATTACATTCTAAAACCTGCCCAACGTAGAAATTCTGGAGCCACTTCTGAAGATTATGCATGGATGATCACTTAGCACAATGTCTGGTACATAGTAAGTAAATGTTAGCCATCGTTATTACCATTCTAGTTATTCACTAGTATACCAAGAGAGATTATGGTTTTTACTTCTTCTCTGTGCACCGACAGATTTATAGAAAATGGTAAAAGTCATACCTACCCTCCTTCAATGGTTCAAATTCAATAACATATTTTAACTTTTAATACTTACCAATATCCATTCATTCAGACATGACTAACTTGCTTATTCTAGAAAGAGTTTTAAACTGCTAACTTTTGATGTACTTTTTGCATATGTGGTCAGTTGGCTTTCTTATTTCTCTTTTTTGATTTTTTTTCACTTTTTGTATTTCTGATTATCCAGGTAAAAATTGCCAAACTCACATTTTCTTTTTTCTAAATATAAATATTTTCTATGTATAAAAATGTTAGTATATATGTACAAATGTGTATGTAAAAATGACAGGAGTGTATATATATGTATAAATGTGCATCTAAAGTGGACAGTGTATACCAAAATGTATATCATGTATATAATTTTGTGTCTTGCTGTTTTGCATACATGTCATTATACACTTTTTTTTTTTCATTATACACTTTTTAACATTTCTAACAACCATCAAATGTATCTTCCATAAATTCTTAATCACTTCTTAGTGTTTGGGATATATAAGCTGACTAGAATTCCTCTTTGTTTATTTTACACCAGTGTGTAAAGGGTAAGAGTGGGAGGTGTTGGTAACATCCAAGGAGAGGAAAGAAAACATAACCACTGTGTGGATATTTCCTGTGGTTGGGGCTAGGAAACATAGACAGCCATAGCTGGATCAATGGAAACCAATATAAGTGAATGTTTCCTACAGTGTTCTAGAACACACACATGTATATCAGTGTTTTCAGAAGATTGGGAAAATGATGAAGAGCATAATACCTAACATCTATGTAACACTTTTCTCCCTTACTCTATGCTGTTTCAAAAAGGATTTAGCATGAACTCAACAACAAAAAACAACCCAATTAAAAGAGGAGCAACGTGTTTGAGGGGTGCCTCGCTGGCTCAGTCAGTAGAGCATGAGACTCTTGATCTTGGGGTTGTGAGTTCCAGCCCCATATTAGGTGTAGGGATTACTTAAAAATAAAATCTAGAAAAAAAAAATCTGAATAGACATGTTGCTCAAGAAGATACACAAATGGCCAATAAGCACAGAAAAGATGCTGAACATCAATAATCGTTAGAGAAATGTAAATCAAAACCACCATGAGATACTGCCTCGTATCCGTTAGGATGGCTGCTATTAAAAACAAACAAACAAACAAATAAACAAAATAACAAGTGTTGGAAAGGATGTGGAGAAATTGAAGCCCTCGTGCACTGTTAGTGGGATTGTAAAATGGTGCAGCTACTGTGCAAAACAGTCTGGTGGTTTCCGAAAAAATTAAAAATAGAATTAGCACATGATCCAGTAATTCCACTTCTGGATATATACCCAAAAGAATTGAAAGCAGGGTTTTGAAGTGATATTTGTACGCTTATGTTCATGCATTATTATTTACGAGAGCCAAAAGGTGCAAGGAACCTGAGTGACCATGGATGGATGAATGGATAAACAAAATGTGGTATGTACATACAACTGAATATTATCCAGCCTTAAAAAGGAGGGAAATCCTGGGGCTCCTGGGTGGCTCAGTTGGTTAATTGTCCAATGTCGGTTCAGGTCATGATCTCATGGTTTGTGGGTTCAAGTCCCACATCAAGTTTTCTGCTGTCAGCACAAAGCCCAATGCAGACCCTCTGTACCCACCTCTCTCTCTGCCCCTACCCGGCTCATTCTCTCTCTTTCTCTCTCTCTCTCTCTCAAAAATAAATAAACATTTAAAAAAAAAAGGAAGGAAATGCTGACACATCCTACAACATGAATGAACCTTGAAGACATTACGCTGAGTGAAATAAGCCAGTCACGAAAAGACAAATACTGTATGCTTTCAATTATGAGGCTCCTACAGCAGTCAAATTCACAGAGACAGAAAGCAGAATAGTGGTTGCCAGGGGGTGGGGGAAGGGGGAATAGGGAGTCGTTTAATTGGTACAGTTTTATTTTTGCAAAGACGAAAAGAGTTCTGGAAATTGGTTCAGAGACAGTGTCAATGTACTTACCACTCCTGGACTGTATACTTAAAAATGGCTAAGATGGTAAGTTTTGTTATGTGTATTTTACCACAATGAAGCGATTTTCAATTACTTTTTAAAAAGGATTTAGGGTACTTAGAGTACCCCGTTCTTTCCAAAATGCTTTCATATACATTATCCCAGTTGATCATTAGAACAACCTAGTGAGGGAGCAGGCTGGGTATTATTACTCCCATTTAGAGTAGACGAGATTGCCTTGTAGGGGTGTCATGGAGCTCCCACATCTTTTAGGGGGAAGGGATGGCTTCCGTCTACCCAGAGTCCTTAATGACAGGATGTGATTCCATACTTTCCGATCCTCATTCTCATTGGATCCGTGGCCTAGTGGCCTGTGCCTGGGCCCCAGCAAGCTCCCTCTGTCACTCACTCTCCTAACTTTGCAGACTCACTCAGGGACCGGAGGTTCTCCTGGATGTCCTCTCAGGACTGTACAGAAAACTCAGAGGTGGAGTTGCAGCCTCTGCCACCAGAATGAACAGAATCTGAGTGTTACAGTTTGATGAGTTCTAACAAAGGCATATAACTGTGACCCATGCTCCCATCAGGATAGAAAACATTTCCATCACCTCAGGAAGTTTCCCTTCCCAGTCAATACAACAAGCCCAAGGCAACTACTATTTTGGTATTTTATTCCATGAGAATTTTCAATTCTTTATTTTTGGTGGGGGGATGGAAGGAGATGGCTTTTTGCTGAGTATTCTTCCTGAGTGGTTGTTTATGCCAGGACCTTGGACCTATTAAACTTAAAAAAAAAAAAAAAAAGAAAAGAAAAGAGAAGAAAAGAATAAAGTAGCTTCCTTTGTTTCTTCCTCATTTTAATTATAGCTTCCCTTTCCATGGAGCCTGTCTGTCCCAATGGTCTGAGAGTGCCTTGAAGGCAAGGACCAAGCCTATTTATCTCTGTTCTTCAGTGCCTAGCACATAGTAAGTGCACAACATGTCCCAGGCACTGTTCTAAGTGCTTTTTACACATCAATTCATTTAATCCTTGTAAAACTCTAGGAGGAAGGTGTTATGATGGGGTCCATTTCACAGATGAAGACAGTGAGAGATTTAACAGTTTAGTGTTAAAGACACCATAGTCAGGAAGCAGCAGAACCGGGATTTGAACTGGAGCAACCTGGCTCCACATATGGCTCTTACTCAGTATTCTCATCTGCCCTTTAATTACATGTGCTTGTTGAATGAATGAAAAATGATCCTTTTTCACCTTCCCATCTCAGTATGTCCATAGCCAAATTAAATGGTTGTCTCCCAAAAGCTTCTCTTCCCCACATCTGACCTCACTGCTCCTGCAGGAGACCCTGCAGGGTCTAAGAAGCACAGAGCCTTTCACCTCTTGGCTCCCTAGCCTCACTTAATCTCTCATGTCTAGGTGTCCTTTTTTTGGTCTTTCCTAGAAAACATCTATCAGATTCACCCCTTCCTCTTCCTTTGTCACCCGCTAGACCCCAAGACCTGACATTTATTGCCCACCTGCCTGTACTCACTAACCTTTGTCTTACATTTTTCCTTGAGCTCTTTTTTCTGGCTTACCTCTTAACTCAGGCAAATGAAACCCAAAAGCACTCCTGACAGCCCTGAAGAGAACGCCCACTGGCCCAGACCACCAAGCCCTTTTGAGTTAACCACGCGCCCCACCCCCACCCCCGCCCCAACCTTGTGCCTGAGAACATGGACCATGGAGTAACCTCTGGAATGACCTACAACTACCTTTATGACATTATAATACTAAAATATCTGCCCAAGGAGGAGCCTCAGACTCATTTACATAACATACAATGTCCATATAGGGCATGTTTCCTTAAGGTGCATGGGCAACCTTATGCCTGCCTCCACATACGATGATGAGGCTTCCCTATCTAAATATTCATCCTAGCTTAGAACAAAATCAACTCATTCACCCTCTCTTGGGGAGCCATCACTTTGGAAACCCTTTCTTATTTGCTGCAAATTAAAGTTTTCTTTGAGCAACTACTCAACATGGTGCAGTTTGGGACTCACCTAGGAGCAAACTCACATTGGTTTGGTCACACCTTTACAAGTGCTGCCTCACTCTTTGGGGGCCTTGGGGTTTACATGCATTTTTATTTAACCTTCACAATAATCCACAAGCCAAATATTATTATTCACATTTTGTAGATAAGAAACTGAATAATAGAACCCAGGTTCAAACAGGTTTTGTCTAGCTCTGAGGACTCTACCATCTCCAAAGACTGGTGACCTTGAGCAAGTCACTTAACCTCCAAGAGTCTCAGACTTCTCATTTGTAAAATGGGGATAATGACAGTAATTACCTTATTATTAGAGCAACTGAGATAACACTTAGCACAGTGCCTGACACACAGTAAGTGCTCAGAGATAATTAACAATTAGAGTTCACAAAGCCTATATAGCATACACAGAATGAGTTGGCTAATTGTTCTGACCAAAATGCTATCTGAAGAGCTCTTGAACTATAGCTGGGAAGAAACTGCCATACATGGTCTCTTCTTAATCCCTCAAAGGTGCTCTCCCCAGGGAAGCATTGTATGCTGTATGAAAAAATTACCTTACTGTTCACTTGCGCAATGCACAGCATTAGAAAATACATCCAGTCTGGTGGAAAGTGCACAGAATCTATGGCTGTGCCCTGTCAGGTGTGTGACCATGGGAAATCTTGAAATGTCTGAACTTTGTCATTTACAAATTGGAAATAATTCCTTCCCCCCAAGAATATTGAGATAACTCACATACAGCCTTTAGGACATTGCGGGACACATAGTTAAGACCCACATAAAGGAATTGTGCAACATTATCATAGTCAGATAATGTTATATGAGCTCGTTTTAATGCAAGTCGAGGACGAGATGGATTTATAAATCATATGTTATCAAGATCAAGTGTTAAAAGTACAGGAAAGGTAAAAGGATTGTGCAAATCAGGTACCGGGGTGTATGTCTTGAAAACCTAACCAACCCCAAGGGGGGAGCAAGCAGCACCTCCCCTGAAACCTGAGTAGGGAGGCGGGGGAACACCGGCCCTCCACCCACCCCAGAGCCCCGCCTCCAGGGTTGCTCGACGCGGCGCCCAGGCTCCGCCGACGGGAGGCGGGGCCGGCCCTGGTCACGTGAGCGCGGGTGCGGAAGTGGTGCAGCGGGCCCGTGTTCGTGGTTGGACGAGGCCGCAGGTCCCGGGGGCGGGGTCAAGTCTGCCAGACGCGCCGGGAGGAGCCGGGGGTGGAGGCAGGCGCGGGGGCCGGCGTCGGAGACTGGGATTCGGTCTTCTGGGCGATCGATTGCTGGACCAGCGGCGGTCCCGTGCTCCCCGGCCTGCGCGCGCCAGCTGTTCTGGGTTCCCCAGGCCGAGGCGCCGGCGGCTGCGGCAGGCCGGTGTGGTGGGCAGAGGGAGGCTCGGAGGGCGCGGGCGCCCGGTGCACGGAGCAGGCGTGAGGCAGCCGGGGGCCGGGACGCCATGTCCATGGAGGACCCCTTCTTTGTGGTGAAAGGGTGAGTGTCCCGAGGTCTCCACTGGAGGAGGAGGTGGCCGTGTTGCCAGCCCGCACCTCCCCGCTCTCCTCGCCGGAGGGGGAGGGGAGACAAGTGGAGGCTAGGGAGGGGACAGTGGGGACGGCTTAGCCTGCAGGGCCATGACCAAGCGTCCAGAGACATCCCTTCCCAGTCCTACCTGGACTGTGAAAACCATGTCCCCAGCCAAGCCCCTGGGGAAGGAGATTCTCTTTGGCTTGTGCGCCGAGATACAACTTATTTGGGGTTCGAGGGGACCAGCAGCTCTGCAGGTGGGGAGGGAGACGCGCGTCCTAGCCCCAACTGGGGCTCTGGTGGAGCACGGGGCCCTACTTCGAAGGAGGGAAAACAGCATCTGGGCAGGAAAAGGGAAATGGCCCTCCTGAGCTTTGTAGTTGGCGTTGATGGGGGTGAGTTCCCATTGTCCATTGAGTTTGGAGCTCTGGCCCGCAGACTGGTGAGACCACAACATGCCCAGAGGCGCCTGAGCACGTTTGCAGGCTGGGCTGCGGGGGAGCACGGCTCCGGAAGACAACTCAATTCAGTGGGGGCGTTTTTACTGAGTAATGTGAGGGGAGGAAAGCAGCCGTTCGAACTCGGCGATGATGTTGGAAGGAAAACAAAATGAAATCAGCCAAACTAAACTTTCCTCAGCTTTATATTAGCAACTGGGATTTTCCCACAGTGCTAAAGGAAGTGAGCGCTTTCTTTTTAACTCCCTGATTTCATCCAGGCTATTTGACAGGTTCCCCCCATTCTTATCCAGCCTTTCAGAACAGAACTGCCTTAACTTTTCCCTATGAGCTGTCCTGACTCCATCTTTGATTGCTTGATTGTTTGGAGGTAGAAACTTGGTTTGCACTTTGTTGTATTATCTTTGTAGCCATTAAGCAAATGCAAGAAAGATGGATTCTTACGTTGTTGTAACTTGTCAGTTCTATGTTTTAAGTGTTAGACATAAAAAAAAAAAAAAAATCTGAGAACTACTAAATTCCCAGAAGATCAGTACTAGTAATCACGAAGTGTCCCTTTGCTTGCAACTAGTTGCTACTAGCTTCCTATTTCTGTAGTGGTAAAAGCTGACCAGTTGCTTCAGTGTTTGTGTTTTTTAAGGGTTCTTCTCAGAAAATTCACATGGTACTTTAGGTGAAGGACTTTTTTATCCATGATACAGTAAAATCTATTTATACACTTCTTAACGTTTTCCTAAAAGGGGTTTCTTCATCTTACTTTAAGGTAGATGGGAAAGTGACGAGTTGTAGATTGATTAGTAATATGTGGCTCTCTGCTTGGAAAATGTGTTATTTGTTGGAAGGATTAGTTTCGGGGTTCATTTTCAAATATCAAAGCCGTGTGTCTTTTCCTTAAAGGGATGTTCTTAATGCTTAGGTTGCAAAGGTTGTCTCTGGCAGTGGAAAGCAGAGAGAATCAGAAATTGTTTGATTTTTAGTGGAATTTGCAAAAATGCTAAATTACCCTGCCATCTTGGCCTTTTTTTCCTGATAGTCTCTAATACATTCTACCAATGCTTGCTCACTGATTAGATATCACTGTTGTATTGGAACACTGGCCTGGATTGTTGGTTGACTTTATATCATGTTAGCTCATGCCCTTAAGGTGTCTGAAGAAAGAGATTCACAATACTTCCAGACTGTGAGAGAATATTTGGGGAGCCATGTACCTCTATTTATTAATATTGAAAATGTATCGCACGGTGTAGAAAAATTAGATGCCTAAGTTATGGCTCTTAGCCTAGCAGCTATGGTTCTGAGAAGCAACTCACCCCAAAATTAAGTAGAAATGACAGGTGATAAATTAAGCGCTGAAGCGAATGCTACAGAAGATTAAGTGCCCCAGTAGTTCTGAGAAAAGCAACTCATTAGAAATGGTTATGATTGGAAAAGCTTTTAGAGATAGTAGTAGGTCTTGGATTAGGTTTTGAAGATGGGTAGAATTTAGTGAATTCAGGCCCGAGTCTCATCTGGACTCTTACTAAAATGAGTCTCTTAATTGGTCTGCCTGCTTCTGGTCATCTGCCTTTGGTTCTATTGGATCAGAGCTGTCTAAAATATAACGTGAGCCATATATGCCATTTGATATTTTCTAGTAGCCATGTTAAAAACTAAAAAGAAACAGGTGAAATTAATATTAATGTCATCTTTAATATAATCAAAATATTTCAGCATGTGATTATTATAAAGATTATAATGGGGGGTGCCTGGATAGCTCAGTCGGTTAAGTGTCTGGCTTCAGCTCAGGTCATGCTCTCTTGGTCCATGAGTTCAAACCCTGCATCAGGCTCTGTGCTGACAGCTCAGAGCCTGGAGCCTGCTTTGGATGCTGTGTCTCCCTCTTTGTCTGCCCCTCCTCCCCTCACACTCTGTCTCTCTCAAAAATAAACATAAAAGAGAAGATTATAATGGGATATTTTTTTTTTTTTGTACCTGGTCTTCAAATTTGGTGTCTATTTTACATGTATAGTACAGCTCAATTTGGACACTACATTTGCATCAGAAATCTTTGATCTGTATTTAGACTTCACTAAATTTATAGTTGAAAAAGCAGATTCACATACCCAAATATTCCAAACATACTTAAAAATTTTCCAGTAACTGAATGGCGTATCAGTTTTTAAATTTAAATTGATTGAAATAAAAAAAAAAAATCAGTTCCTTCATCCTACTGGTGCATTGCAAGTGTTCAGTAGTCACTTGTGGAGCCCATATTGGGCTCTAGCTCTTCTAGAACCCAAGCAGGGGTTTCCTACTTCACATCTTTTAGTGGCTGCCTGTTGCCTACAGAACAAAGTCCAAACACTTCATGGCCACCATGATCCAGCCGTCCTTTCCCCTCCGCCCACTCTGCTTACCCTCAGCTCAGAGCTCCCGCAACGTCAGACTCAGTACGGTGAGTCTGCCCCGATACTGGGCGCTCTTACTTCACATGCACCCACTCTGCCTGGTTCACCCACTAAGCTTTGAAGATTCAGTGTAAGCATTTGCACTGCCTCCAGGAAGTGCTTCCCTTGGCCCTTGTGACATATTATTGCCCCTCTTCCTCTGGCTGTCTTTCATTATTAGACTATGAGCTCTGAGGGTTGGGGCTGTTTATTTTTCCTGTACTTCCAACCCGGCACTTTGAATATACAGCATAAATGTTAAATAAATACTCAAAGGTGGTGGTGGTTGTGGTGGTGGTGCTTAAGGAGTAGTGATTCATGGGTGGGAACGCTGCCAGCAAGGGCCCTGAGACGGGCATTGTGTATTAGAAATTGTCAAGGAGAGCATCTCAGGTGTGTAGGAAGTTTTTTTTGGGGAAGTAATAATAATAACAAACCTTTAGGGGACACAACTCCTATCCAGGCAGTTTGTGCTAAGTAAGCACTATCAAAATTTTCACTTGATAAGAACAGCTCTGTGATGTGAGTACTAGCCACATTTTAGAGATGAGGACCTGAGGAAGCATAGAGGGGTTAAGTTATTTGCCTAGGGTTACACAGCTAACAAGTAGTAGACCCAGGATTCAAATTTGAACTGCCTAGTTCTACTCACACTGTTAATATTTCACAGTATAGGTAGAATAGGGTCAAGGAGAGTCTCATTTTGAAGCCATGGGAGATTTTTAAATCTAGGAAATTGTGTGAAATTAGTTTTGTTTTTTTTTTTAGGAATACTAATTTGATGGTAGTGTTGGATGCATCAATGTGAGGAAAGATTAAGAAGGGGACCAGATAGAAAGCTGTTTTAATCTAAATGTGTAGTTCTTAATGCCTGGATGTTTGAGGCTAGTTTTGTGGGGTTTGAACACTATCAACGAACGTCCTGTTCAGAGGAGAATCCCAGAACACAGAGGAGAAAATGACCACAATGGGGCAGCTGAGCTCTTAGGACACAGGAAGCCAGCCTCTACCTGGAGTAGACATTCGTAGTGGTATTTACACCACCAGACTCGGTCCCTGAAACTCCAGGTTTTACTGAATCACCTCTAGCCTGCCCTTAACCTAGCCTCTCTGGTGGATCCTCTCCATGCGTTCTCACTGGGTGAGATTGATTATTCCCATTATGTCAGGTACTCTGTGCACATCCAGGTCAGTCTGACCCCACTCTCTTCCCCCTCGCTCCCAATGCCTGACCAGGCCTTCCTCCTCTTAGCCCTCTACTCCTGACTCCTTCGTCCCATGTCCACTAGGCATTGTGTTCTGTCAGTGCCATCCCTTAGCTATCTCTAGAATCTTATCTCCCTCTTTAGTTACGGTTCTTCTACCCTGGTTCATGTCCTTGTTCTCTCCTACCTGGACTCGTGTAAGCAACTTCTTCAGCAAGCTTCCCACTGCTACCAGATGTGTCCACAGGGACATGGTCAGATCATTTCTCTATTCAGAATCTTTTATTCTAAAATATTGAGGGTCTGTTTTGTGTGCCAGGAGCTGAGGGTATAGAGCAGCGAACAAACAACATCCCATCGTTATGGAGCTTACATTCTAAGGACAGGAAATGAACAAATATGTGGTATGTCAGGTGGTGATAAGTTCAGGTGAGAATAAAGCTGGGTGAAGAGAAAGGGAAAGTGGATTCTGGGTGTAATTTTTCTCTTTATCTGACTTCAGGAAGCAGTGAAGTTTGGTGAAAGAACTGGTTTTTGGTAATCAGGCTGATCCAATGTTGGGATCTCACCTATCAATTATTGGGTGTAACTTTTGACAAGTTAATTCTCCTCTTTGAGTCTGTTTGTACAAAATGTCTTAGCAAGGTACAAAATTGGCTTAACAATACCTGCTTTATTAGTTGTAAGGTATTAAATGAGTTAATGCATGTAACTTGCCTAGCAGTTGGGGGCACATATTAAATGCCCAACAGACATTCTCTTTTAAATGTTTCCATCCAAATTGGCTGCCCTTTCTGAGAGGAAAACCCTGGTTTTTGAGTAACATTTAAAATAATGTTAGAGTAATATATGCTTCTTTTGGAAAATTAGGAAACAAAAATATAAAAAGGAAAATAAACATTTATTGAGGAAACTGGGTGGCTTAGTCGGTTAAGGATCTGACTCTTGATTTCAGCTCAAGTCATGATCTCATGGTTGTGACCTCGAGCCCTGTGTCAGGCTCCTCACCGACGGTGTGGAGCCTGCGTGGGATTCTCTCTCACCCTCTCTCTGTACCCCTCCCCTTCTCACACTCTCTCTCTCTCTCTCTTTCTCAAAAGAAATAAACCTTAAAAAATTTACTGAAATGCCACCATCCAGAAATAATTCATTAAAATTTTGGTGTCTTTTTTTTTTAATGCTTATTTGTTTTGAGAGAGAGAGAGAAAACGGGGAGGGGCAGAGAGCAAGGGAAAGAGAGAATCCCAAGCAGGCCCCTAGCCTTCAGCACAGAGCCCCCAACTCGATCTTGTGAATCAGTGAGATCATAACCTGAGCTGAAATTGTGACCTGACCTGAAATCAAGAGTCAGATACTTAACCCACTGAGCCACCCAGGCACTCCTTTTGGTGTCTTTTTTGATCTTTATTTCTATTAATAGTTTTAGGCAATACTACTAATAGAGTTTTTGATCTCTTACTATATTATCAGGCACTGTTCTAAGAACCTAATAGGAATTATCTTTTTAATCCTTATGAAGTAAGTAGTAGTACTATTATCATTTCACAAAGGAAGAAAATGAAACTTAGAGAGTAAAAAAAAAAAAAAAACAAAAAAGAAAACTTCAAGCTTATAAGCTTATCAGTGGAAAGGCTGGGATTTATATAGAAGTGTATTATTATTATATTATTTAGTAATTGTTCTAGAAATTGGAATCATACTGTTTTAAATCTTTTAATCTGTACTTTTTATATCCTGTAAATGTCTTCAGTGAGAGGGCTTTTAATGACTCTGTTGTATTTTGTCATACAAATTTAATATAGTTTATTACCCAGGATGACAGTTGTGATGTTTCTGATTTTTCACTATTACAATTAATGTAGTGGCAAAGAGAATGCCTGACAGGTTTTTATTGCTGCTTCTGATTATTTCCATAGCCTGCATTCCTGTAGTAGAATTGCTAATTCAGAGAGTATGCACACTTAAAAAAAATGTTTGTTTATTTTTGAGAGGAGCGGGGAGGGGCAGAGAGAGAGGGAGACACAGAATCCCAAAGCAGGCTCCAGGCTCTGAGCTATCAGCACCGAGCCCGATGCAGGGCTTGAACCCACAGACCCCGAGATCATGACCCAAGCTGAGGTCGGTTGCTTAACCGACTGAGCCACTCAGGTACCCCAGAGAGTATGCACATTTTTAAAGTTTCTGGTACATACTACTAGATTGCCCTCCAGAATACACCCCTATCTCCACTCTGTCCCTCACCCCACCCATTTCCCTTAATCTCTTAATAGTGCTGGGATTCTCATTTTAAGAAATCTGTACTAAATTGTGAGGTGAAAAAAATACCGTATTTGAATCCTATTTCATCTTTGTATTTAGTAGGGACTCATGCAGTACTTGTTTGATGAGTTTTGGATTCTGTATTTTTCCCCTATCTTGTTGACAACCTTTTAGAATTTGTGACTTCTAACCGAAGAGGCCAAGAAAACCACAACATTGAGCATTGGGTATGAGAGTCTCTTGGTACCAAGTGAGCCTCTCCTATAGGTAAAAGGCACGAATGTTGTGACTCCTTAATATTTTGCTGTTTGGGAGGCTTTGTGCACCTGAATAAGGATAATTTCTAGGTTCTTGGCTGTGGATCAATGTTGAAATAATGGCATAAGTGAGCAGATGAGCAGTATGGTGTATGTTGTGTTGTGTTCTCTAGCCAGCACCTGTCTCTGCAGCTAGATTGTGCGTTCCTTGAAGGCAGCATTGTGTATTTTCTTCACAACGTTGAGAAAACTATTAGTATAATCACTGAAAAAAATCACTTGTTTGTAGAGTAGTTTTAGTCTAATAAATTTAAATGTAAGTCAAATCTCATTTTCTACTTTTTTAATTTCTATTTTTTAACATTTATTTATTTTTGAGAGACAGAGAAAGACAGAGTGTGAGTGGGGGAAGGGCAGAGAGAGAGGGAGACAGAATCTGAAGCAGGCTCCAGGCTCTGAGCTGTCAACAATGAGCCAGACGCAGGGCTCGAACCCACGAACTGTGACATCATGACCTGAGCCGAAGTCGGATGCTTAACCTACTGAGCCACCCAGGCACCTCTCATTTTCTACTTTTTAAAAATCAGAATCAGATGTTTCACTATAAAAACAGCCTTGCAAACATTTGTTACAAATTTATCCAATGCCTAATACTATATTTGGCTGAAATTATAGTCTTGTTGGAGAATGCTATACAGAAACGCAGAGGAGTGTAGGCGAAAGACAATATGCATTGTGTGTAAGATTTTGGAAGAGAGTTAAGATGCCGTGGAGAGTAAAAAAAGTAAAGACCCCAGTGGGAATGTTGGTCAATAACATTTTAGTGAAGCAAGTATAGGGTCTCAATCTGGGCCTTAAGGAAATGTCTGCTTTTCATTTGCAGAGATGTAGGGACTCTTGGCTGGGGAAGCAGCAAGCAGAAGTCTAGAGCCAGGAATGAGAAAGGGGAGGATGGGAAGGAGACCTGCCAAGTGACACAGATTTTGTTTTAATGAGAAATCAGGTTGGATATTAAAGTCGGCCAGTTTGGGGGAGGAAGGTGTGGAATACCCAGCTGAAAGAGTTTCAATTTAATCTGTTTCCTGTTACAAGTTCCTAATCAGGAGGCAGTTTTAACTAGCAGTTACTGTTCACTTGCCTTTGGGCAAACAACTGTTAAGGGCTCAAACCCAGGTGTTCTGATTCCACAAAGAAAATAGATTGTCTGGAGGCTTAGCAAAGATGGGATTGAATAGGTCTTGGTGCTGGAAGGCGCCTCATAGTCAGGGTCAGAAGCATTTGAGGCAAACAGCCAAGATGCCCAAGCCCCATTCTCCTATTCAACCAGTGCAGACTAGATATCTTGAAAGTTCCTTCCAGATCTAAAATCCAGTGATTGGGCTTCAGTAGAAGCTGTGCAAGGTGAGAAGTTTAAGAGGAAAAGCGTCTAGACAAGTTTCAAGTCTTGGAAGATAGTGGCGCCATTGACTGAAAAGGGGAAGTTAGAAAGGGATGCAGACTTTTTTTCTGTTTTATCTTTTTAATACTTGCTTTTTTTTTTTTTTTTTTTGTAGGCAGGATAGGATTAGTTTGGTTTTAGGCAAATAGAATGCTCCTATGGGCAGCTAAAAATATAGGAATTAATCCTGGGTGAGTGGCTAAAGTTGGTAATGCAGTTGGGGAGTCATCAGCTTAAAGGGACATTTTGAACCTGTGAGTAAAAAAATCTATAAAAAGTGCTGAGAGGGGCACGTGTGGGGATCAGTCAGTTAAGCTTCTGACTCTTGATTTTGGCTCAGGTTGTGATCTCATGGTCATGGGATTGAGCCCCATGTCGGGCTTTGTGCTGAGCCTGCTTAAGATTCTCCCTCTCCCTCGGCCCCTCCCCCTCCTCCCACATGCGTGCTCTCTTTCTCTCGTCTCCCTCTGTGAAAAGAAAAAAGTGCTCAGAAACACTGGGACCAAGTGGAGGAAGAGGAAAGAGAAAACTGGTAGAAACTAGAAGAGCACAATGACACAAAAACAAAGGAAGTGAGAGTTTCAAGAAAACAGGTTGTGGTGGCAAGTACCTTGAAAGTGAGCACGAGTGCAAGCCACTCATGACTTTGACCTGCAGTGTCATTGGTAGTATCCCCGGGGAGTTGTGGAAGCAGCAGCAAATTGAGGTCAAAATTGTATATAACTGCAGGTGACTAAGCAGAGGCAATTTCTCCCCCACAAGAGTAATTGCAAAAGGTATCACAGTACCGTTGAATTTGGAAATGAAGTGAGGTCAAGTGAAAGGAGAGTGTGTGCTTTTCCCCTTAAATACAAAAGATGTGAGTGTGGAAGTCAAGCAGTAACCGGAGCTCCTCTCTCACCCTGCACGAGGGATTGGTGGCAGAATGAGGCTGGTAGGATATGGGGCGGGCCGGTGATATGGTTACAGGCGTTTCATTACTAGAGTGGAAACCATGTGCCTTTCCTAGTATATTGATGAAACAGGAACCTGTCGGTAGAGTCGTGCAGAACGAGGGCTGCCCCAGATACCGGTATTGGGGCAGATTGTATTTGTCCAAAGGTGGCCACCCCAGTATACATCCTGCCCCATTTGCTTTTCTCTGATTGCAAAGCTGGCATTCTTCTGTCAAGCCGGGATCCTTTCCCTTGAACCTGGGCAGACCTTTGTACCTGCCTCACCCGCCAGAGCGAGGGGGAAATGACACTGCTTGACTCCTGAAGCTCAGGTCCTAAAGGACAACCAGCACAGCTTCTGCCTGTATCTCTCTGACCCAGGACACAAGGCTTGGGGGTCCTGAGCTAACATGGGAAGAGTGCAGCTGTACTGAAGCCGCGAGGGAGACATGTGGACAGACGGCATAGACACCGAGGAGCACATGTTCTTGCCACCCCAGACATGGTGGAGCAGGGACCAGGCGTCTCCTCCGTGTTCGGCACGATTTCCCGACCCACAGAGTCCACGAGCATAATAACTGGTTGTTTTACACCTCTAAGTTTTGGGACGGTTGTTACACAACCACCGTAACTGGAACAGATGCCAATTCAGAGTCTGTCAGCGTGATCTGAGAAGAAAGGAGAAATCAGAAGGCTGCTTGCTGGGTGTTGCAGCTCCAATTATCCTACAACTTGTTGGTGTAGCTGAATGGAAGATTCTGCGAAACTCAAAATCCCTAATGGCTGAGATACTCCTTCCTCCAACTTTACTGATAAACTTGGTGAGATGTGGATGAGAAAACTTTGTGATTTTTATGGACATCTGGATGTATTGCCTTTAGCCCTAGAGGTTGGATGGGAGGGTGGGCCCTTCCGTATGGTGGAACAGACTGGAACCTTGTATGGGAGAGGCTCAGCTAGCAATGACAGGGTTAGTGTTTGCCTGGCTTCAGAAACAAACTAGGTTAGTTCTGACGGTGTCAACTTTTTATTTATAATGAATGGAAGACTCTGGTTTCGAAAGCTTTGATGACTTCATTTTTGCCCCAAAAATACATTCTTCAAAGATACAGACTGTGTTTTCACTTTTGACAGTTATTTACCTCTAGTTCCCTGGGCATTGAGGTGGATTACAGCAAAGGACCCTCATTCTGGTGTTCTTGGAATTTAATCCACTAGGATATGACAAGTCCCATGATTTTGATTGACCATTTGGTGGACAGTGATGGGGAAGAGCTTCATCCCTAGCATTTTCCAACACTGTGACTCTCATTGCCCATGAAATGTGTAAGACAGAACCGACTTTGGAAACATCTGCAACAGATGTGGCAGCAGAAAATCGGCTTGACTGTTGTGGAGACCTTCTCTGGGTCAAGAGCTAAACCTGTAATTCCTAGGAAAATAATTAACGAGTTTTTGGTGAAACGGTGCCAGACATGATTCCCAGTGCTGTTGGTGAGCAGATTGTTATTAACCAGGAAGTTTGCTAAGCCAAAGAGCTCCAAAAATTCAGGGCATACCTGGCCCCTCATGGAAAGTTCTGGGTGTCAGACTTCAGTTGTCCCCATCACACAGTTGAAAGAAAAACCTCAAATAGATAAACCAGACTTTACAGGAAAAAGATTGCAATATTTTGTGATTTTGACCTTTTTGGAGACCATAGACAAAAGTGGATCGCTGCTGCCTGAGAAGTCAGCAGCTGCTGCTGTTTGGTCAGGGTGCCGTGTTCCTCACAGGGTGAAGTGCTCCTCACGGGGTGTGGTACTCCTCCCAGGGTGCCATGTTCATATGGGCTGTGCTGGACTTGTGTGTGTGTGTGTGGGGGGGGAAGTACCTAACTAATCAGTTCTTAGAGAAACAGCTCCTCCCCCCCCCACCCCCCTTGCTGAGAAAGGAGTGTGAAGAAAACTCAGTGGGCTCTCTTCTTTCTCGTTAAAACCCTCACAGATCTGAAGCAGATGACGTTGTTATATACTCCTCTTTTTTTCTCTCTCTCTCCTCTGTTCTGTTAATTGATTTACTGGGGATGCCTAGTGATTTTAAATATTCAGCTCCAGATATTTACAAATGGTTGTTAATTGAGTTGTGTCACTAGAGTCTTGCACATTTATTGGGTGTGTCTTGTGGCTCTTGAAACCGTTCAGAAATCCCAAGTTCTTTGGAAAATTCTGGTTACCATTAATATTTGGCGTAAAAAAGAATTTGTGCCACATGTTGTTTTCTACTCTCCTTTCAGGCCTTCTTTTCCAGGCTGATGCTAAGCTGAAATGAAGTTGGGAGATGTTTTAAACTTTGAGTGACCCCTCTAGCTGCTGTTAAAATGGGATTCCTTGACACGGCAGGTTCTGGCTTTTCGAGATTTGAACCATTGCCGATAGTTCCCATTTTTGTAATTCTTTGAAACGTGTGTCTTAGAAATGCAGTCTAATGCCTACTTTGCCTTTCTTTTGTCTGTGCCACTAACTGATAGCTAAAGATGAAACTTATTGAAAAACAAGAGATTGAGAGTGGAATAAGCCAGGTGACCAGTTGGGCCTGTGGGGTGTTGGATGTTATCCTGGAATTGCTTTGTGGCATTTTTCTGTTTCCTGCCATTTCTTTGATTACTTCTTCAGAACATGCTTAAGAGCTCCCTGATTTCACTCTGTGCTGCTAGGATTGAATCCATGCATGTGCCCCGCCTCCCCCTCAAGTCTATCAGTGTCTTAAGAGTTATTGTTATGAAAGTGTGGTCCTTGAATCTCAAGGGGTTCTTGCCCCTCTCACAGAAGAGTCCCTTGGCTTAAAATGCTTTTCGTAATAAAACTCAGGTGTTGTTTGTTTTTTCCATTGTACTCACATTTACACCAATGGTGCAGAAACCTGTGGCAGATAAAACTGTTGATCCCGTCACGTAAACCCAGGCCGTGGCACTACACCGGACTGGTACTCGTTGTGTTCCTCCCTCACAGTGGGGGGGTGGAGGGGGAGGTCATGTACCCTTAAGAATGCCCTTCCTGAAACAGTAAAAATTGTTAGTTGTATCAAATCTATCCTTGAAGACCTTTCTTTCTTTCTTTCTTTCTTTCTTTCTTTCTTTCTTTCTTTTTGACGTTTGTTTTTGAGAGAGAGAGATGGAGCATGAGTGGGAGAGGGGCAGAGAGAGAGGGAGACACAGAATCCAAAGCAGGTTCCGGGCTCCGAGCTGTCTGCACAGAGCCCATCGTGGGGCTCGAACTCACGGACGGTGAGATCATGACCTGAGCTGAAGTCGGACGCTTAACTGACTGAGCCACCCAGGTGCCCCAAGACCCTTCTTTTTTAAAAGTTATGATTTACCTACAGTAAAACTGACCCTAATTTTTAGTGTACAGTTCTTCAAGATTTGACAAACTGATACAGTTGTGTGTAACCACCGTCTCACAAATAACGTATGGGACCGATACATCTCCCCTAAAAAGTTTCTCTGCAAGTTTACTCCTTGGTGAGTCACAGATAGAAACTACAGCAGGTGAGGGGCGCTTGGGTGGCTCAGTGGGTTAAGCATGCAACTTCGGCTCAGGTCATGATCTCACAGTTTGTGGGTGGGGGCTCTGTGCTGACAGCTCAGAGCCTGGAGCCTGCTTTGGATTCTGTCTCCCTCTCTCTGCCCCTCCCCCACTCGCACTCTGTCTGTCTCTCTCTCTCTCTCTCTCAAAAATGAATAAACATTAAAAAATTAAAAAAAAAACAGCAGGTGAGTTGTTGCACAAAGGAAGTATTTGCATCAAAGAAGGAGTTCACAGGGAATAACTTCTAAAACTGACTCCCCAAACAAGTATGGATGCGTTCCTCTTACTTAGGGTTAGGATGAATATTTAAAAAGGGGAGCCTTGTCATCAAATGTGGAGGTGGGTGTAAGGTGCCTGCACCATAAGAAAACCTGCCTGTGTGAGCTTCGTATGTTATGTAAATGAGGCTTGCGCTCCTCCTCGTTGGGGGGATGGGGGAGGTTTTAGCGTTATAATGAGGGAAAGGGAGTTGTAGGTCATTCTGGAGGTCACTCCACTCTCCATCTTCCCCAGGCTTGAGTCAGGGGGGGTCACACTCAAACTGGTCTGGGCGCTCTGGGCTGGCCGGAGGTTTTGTCAGGGCAGGTGCTACTGCCTGAGTTGCTGTCGCTTGGGTGTTTTCAATTTTTGGCAGTGACGACTAAAGCTGCTCTAAGAATTTGCAGGTGGTTGTGTGAACGTAAGTTTTCATGTCACCTAGAAGTGAGATTGTTGGGTTATATGGTAAACGTATGTTTAATTTTAAGACACAGCCACACTATTTTACAAAGTTGCTGTGCCATTTTGCATTCCCTTGAGAAATGCAGGAGAATCCCGGCTACTCCGCTGCCCGGTCAGCATTTGGGCATCCTCGGTTTGTTTTAGGCCATGTGTAGTGGTATCTCACTGTGCATTTAATTTGCATGTCTCTAATGACTAATGGTATTGGACGTTTTATGTTCTTAAGCTGTCATCTGTATGTCATCTTTGGGGAAAGCACTATTCACATCTTTTGCCCGTTTCCCTTTTGCTGTTTTTTCTTTTAAGTTTTTACTTATTTGAGAGAGAGAGAGAGAGAGAGAGAGAGAGAGAATCCCAAGCAGGCTCCACACTGTCAGCACAGAGCCCGATTCAGGGCTCGCGCTCACCTGCTGCGAGATCATGACCTGAACTGAAGTCAGATGTTTGACTGAGCACCCCCCCCCCCCCGCCAGTTGCCCCTGCCCATTCCCCGCCCCCCATTTCTTTCTGGGTTTTGTTGTTGTTTGTTTGTTTGTTTGTGTTTTTGAGAGAATGAGCTCCATTGGGGGAGAGGGGCAGAGGGAGAAAAAGAGAGAATCTTAAAGAAGGCTCCACGTTCAGTGTGGAACCTGGCTTGGGGCTTGGGATCATGACCTGACCCTGAAATCAAGAGTTGGATGCTCAGCTGACTGAGCCACCCAGGTGCCTCTTTCCCTCCATTTCTTTAAAATGTCTTTTAAGTTTATTTATTTTGAGAGAGCATGTGCAGGAGGAGCAGAGAGAGAGGAAAAGAGAATCCCAAACAGAGCTCTCGACACATGGGGCTCGATCTCCCAAACCCCCAAACCGTGAGATCATGACCTGAGCCAAAAGATGGACAGTTAACCAACTGAGCCACTCAGGCACCATACTCCCAGTTCTTAGTTGGGTTTGTTTTCTTATTAAGTTTTGAGAGTTTTTTAAAAATTATATTCTAGATAAAAGACATTGATCAGATATATAATTCATGAACGTTTTCTCCCAGTCTTAGTACACATTTTTAAAAAATTTAATGTTTATTTTTTGAGAGAGAGACAGAGACAGAACATGAGCAGGGGAGGGGCAGAGAGAGGGAGACACAAAATCTGAAGCAGGCTCCAGGCTCTGAGCTGTCAGCACAGAACCCGATGTGGGTCTCGAACCCACGAACCGTGAGATTATGACCTGAGCTGAAGTTGCTTAACTGACTGAGCCACCCAGGCATCCCCTTACTACACATTTTGACATTCTGTGTGGCAAAATGAGAGTGTGCCAAAGCACTTTTGCTATATTGTGAATGAAATAAGATGGCTATCTCCAGGAAAAATAATTTGTGATTGAGTTGCAAGCTGAAATAGCTCGTTTTTTCCCTTCACAGAAACCATTTTTACTTGAAAGAATGCCTGGCAAACTTGTTATTGGAACTTGCATATGTTCTCAAATTTCAAAATTAAAAAATACTTGAGATATTTTCTCAGAAATGAATGAAGTGAACCTGTCACTTAACAGAAAACAATTGACAGTATTTTCAATGATCATAAAATTAGAGCCTTTGTTTAAAAACAGAATTTTGGAAAACTTCTCTCAAGTACTATCACCTTACATATTCCCAGTAATTAAGTTTTTCTGATGATGTTGGTGGTGATATTATATGGATAGTGTATAATGGAAAGACTCAGCATTTTCAAGACCTGTGATACTCAGTAAACTAGTATTTTCCAGATGACCAGTACATGTGATAAAATTAGACATGGGTGGGGGCGCCTGGGTGGCTCAGTCGGTTAAGCGTCCGACTTCAGCTCAGGTCACAATCTCACGGTCCGTGAGTTCGAGCCCCACGTCAAGCTCTGGGCTGATGGCTCAGAGCCTGGAGCCTGCTTCCGGTTCTGTGTCTCCCTCTCTCTCTGCCCCTCCCCCGTTCATGCTCTGTTTCTGTCTCAAAAATAAATAAACGTTAAAAAAAATTAAAAAAAAAATTAGACATGGGTGGGTGAAAGATCCATTCAAAATACAAGGTAGGGCAATGGATTGTAATACATGAGAGTTCAAAAAGTCTTTGATACAGTTTCAGGTTCCACATTGCAACTAACCTTTAAGAAGCTGCCGTTTTGTTGAGTTTTGGTATAGTGGCAAAAAGGAATATCCACAATTATCTAAAAAGACTGTTAAAATACTCCTCCCTTTTCCATCTGTCTATCTGCATGAGGCTGGGCTTTCCTCATATACTTCAACAAAACATGTTGACAGACTGAATGTAGAAGCAGATAGGAGAATCTAGCTGTCTTCTGTTAAACCAGATATTAAAGAGATTTGCAAACATATGAAAGAGTGTGGATTTTTAAGATGTTATTTTTTGTAAAAACATTATGTTAACATGTAGTAAGTTCATTGTCATGTTTGATTACTTGATACTTTTTTAAACATGTTTGGATTTCTAATATGGTAAGTGGCAGTAGATAAATAACCCACATCAATTTAAGTTTTGGGGGTCTTCAATAATTTTGAAGAATGCAAAGAAACCCTGAGATCAGAAAAGTATATGAATGTTTAGTTAAGATAATTTAATTCAAGCATCATGGTTGTGTTCTGGTGATGGAGAATGAGGGATGCCCTGGCCTGAGGCTTCTGTGGCTTAAGGCTTCTAGTTCTCAAAAAGGAATTTATGTTTACTTTACAGAAGTGGTAATTTTATATTCTTTAAAATGAGATGTCATTATAGATACCTCTTTAAACTCTTTTATTATCATAGATGATACTCAACACTTACAAATAAACCAATTACCTCGGATTATGGGAAGGTGTGTACCTCCTTCTCTACCAGATCAGCCAGAAACCTTACTAAAAATTTAAAAGTGGATTTATATGTCAGTTAGTCCTTCCCCATTTTATGTTAGAGTTTCTCATTAGCACTGCAAGTATAAGGCTGATAGGGGAGGAACAATGAGAGAACTCTGCTAACTCATAAACTGGGTGCTGAACTTACCTGAGGAGATTCACTGTTGGCCATATAGCTCATTGGTGTATTCAGCCTGGCCCAATAGCTGTATTCTGTATTTAACACTCAGCGTTCTAGCTCTCATGAGTGGTCTCAAACCAAAATATTATTGCTATGCACCTTTCTTCATTTTGTAAGTGCTTTGTCTTCTGGTACTTGAAATGTCAGAGGGAATAGGATGCATGCAGTTTCTGTCTTAAAGCTACAGGTAGCAAACACCCTGAGTGTGCACCCAGAAGAATTGGTTAAGAAGTCATAGAAGGATCAAAACAGGTCTCATAGTTTGGGTGCATGAAGATTATAATCTTTGTACGCAATAGACCATATGATAGTAAAATGATTCCTTTTTGGCTTTTATAAGCAATAGTATTCAATTACAACATTTAAATTGTAGATATTGGGGGCACCTGGATGGCTCAGTTGGTTAAGTGTCCGACTCTTGATTTTGGCTCAGGTCATGATCTCCCATTTCATGAGTTCGAGCCCCACATTGGACTCTGTGCTGACAGTGCAGAGCCTGCTTAGGATTCTCTCTCTCTGCCCCTCTCCCTCCCTTCCTCCCGCTCTCTCTTTCTTTCTCTCTCTCAATAAATAAACATAAAAAAATAAATTATGGGTGTTGGCCCATTGGTAGGGGGCAAAGTTTTGCCTTTTTTTTTTTAATGTTTATTTATTTTTGAGGGAGGGTGGACAGAGGATCCGAAATGGGCTCCATGTTGACAACAGAGACCCTGATGTGGAGCTCGAACTCCCCAACCACAAGATGATGACCAGAGCCGGAGTCAGACACTCAACTGACTGAGCCATCTGGGCACCCTAATTTTTTGTTTGTTTTTTTCTTTTCTAGGTCTATCTGTACCTCCCAAAAGTTATATAGTGTCATTTTTACCACACCAATATAGAATGCTGCCTCAAAAGTGGTTGGTCTTTTTTAAAATGTGTATCACATTTATTTATTTATTTATTTATCTATTTATTTTCCCAAGTTTTTATGTAAATTTCAGTTAACATACAATATAATATTAGTTTCAGGTATAGAATTTAGTAATTCAACACTTGCATACCACACCTGGTGCTCATCACAACAAGTGGCCTCCTTAATTCCAACATCACCTACTCAACCCACCTCCTCCAACTGCACCCCATCATCTCCCCTCTGGTAACAACCATCAATTTGTTCTCTACACTTAAGAGTCTGTTTCTTGGTTTTCCTCTCTTTCTCCCGCCATGTTCATTTGTTTTGTTTCTTAAATTCCACATAAGAGTGAAATCATATGGTATTTGTCTCTCTGACTGACTTCACATAGCATAATACTTTTTAGCTCCATCCACATCAAATGTCAAGATTTCATTCTTTTTTACTCCACCATATCCTCTTCTTTTTTTTTTTAATCTTTATTTTTGAGAGAGAGAGAGAGAGAGAGAGAGAAAGAGAGAGAGAGAGAGGGACAGAGTGGAAGCTGGGGAGGAACAGAGAGAGAGAGAGAGACATGAATCTGAAGCAGGCTCCAGGGCCTGAGCCGACAGCACAGAGCCCGACATGGGGCTCGAACTCATGAACCACGAGTTCACAACCTGAGCCAAAGTCAGACGCTTAACCGACTGAGCCACCCCAGTGCCCCTATTCCACCACATCTTTGTTACCCATTCATCAGTTGATTGACATTTGGGCTCTTTCCATAATTTGGCTGTTGTTGATAATGCTGCTATAAACATTGGGGTGCAGGTATTGCTTCAAGTTAGTATTCTTATATCCTTTGGGTAAATAACTAGTGTCATTGCTGATGGTAGGGTAGTTCTATTTTTAACTTTTTCAGGAACTTCCATATTGTTTTCCACCAACAGTATAAGAGGGCTCCCCTTTCTCTGCATCATCACTTACACCTGTTTTTTTCTGTGTTGTTAATTTTAGCCATTATGATTGGTGTGAGGTGATATCTCATTGTAGTTTTGATTTGTATTTCCATGATGTTGAGCATCTTTTCATGTGTCTGTTAGCCATCTGTATGTTTTCTTTGGAAAAATTTCTATTCATGTCTTCTGCTGTCAGCACAGAGCCTGATGTGAGGCTGGATCTCACATACCTTGAGATCATGACCTGAGCTGAAATCAAGAGTTGGACACTTAACCACCTGAGCCACCCAGGCACCTCTCTTCTGCCGATTTCTTAACTGGATTATTTGTTTTTTGAATTTTTTTTTTTTTCAACGTTTTTTATTTATTTTTGGGACAGAGAGAGACAGAGCATGAACGGGGGAGGGGCAGAGAGAGAGGGAGACACAGAATCTGAAACAGGCTCCAGGCTCCGAGCCATCAGCCCAGAGCCTGACGCGGGGCTCGAACTCACGGACCGCGAGATCGTGACCTGGCTGAAGCCGGACGCTTAACCGACTGCGCCACCCAGGCGCCCCTGGATTATTTGTTTTTTGGATGTTGAATTTGATAAGTTCTTTATAGATTTTGGGTACTAACCCTTTATCAGATACGTCATTTGCAAATGTCTTCTCCTATTTTGAAGGTTGCTTTTTAGTTTTGTTGTTTCCTTCACTGTGTGGAAGCTTTTTATCTTGATGAGGTCCCAATAGTTCGTATTTGCTTTTCTTTCCCTTGCCTCTGGAACAAGTAAGAAGTTGCTCCGGCGGCCAAGGTCAAAGACGTTGCTGCTTCTGTTCTCCTCTAGGATTTTGAGGGTTTCCTGTCTCACATTTAGGTCTTTCATACATTTTGAATTTATTTTTGTGTATGGTGTAAGAAAGTGGTCCAGTTTCATTCTTTTGCATGTTGCTGTCTGGTTTTCCCAGCACCATTTATTGAAGAGACTGTCTTTTTTCCATCGGATATTCTTTCCTGCTTTGTCAAAGATTAGTTGACCATATAGTTGAGTGCATTTCTGGGTTTTCTGTTCTATTCCACTGATCTGTGTGTCTGTTTTTATGCCAGTACCATACTGTCTTGATGACTACAGCTTTGTAATACAGCTTGAAGTCCGGAATTGCGAGGCTTCCAGCTTTGCTTTTTCTTTTTTAAGATTACTTTGGCTATGCAGGATCTTTTGCGGTCCCATTCAAATTTTAGGATTGTTCTAGCTCTGTGAAAAAGGCTGTTGATATTTTGATAGGGGTTGCATTAAATGTGTAGATTCGGTGGTATAGACATTTTAACAGTATTTGTTCTTCTAACCCATGAGCATGGAAGGTGGGGGGAAGTTTTTAAAACCTTGTGACTCTATCTAAGTTGAAAGCATGCTAGATCATAACACTTAATGACCTGGTTTCCCTCTCTAAACAAGAAACACACTCACCTGCTATATGTATATTGTATACATGTATATATTTAAAGGTAATAATATTAGGAAGTCCAGTGAGATTTTGGATTTAAAAATGTCTCAGATTAAAAGACAATCTCCTAAATGGGAGAAGATATTTGCAGATGATATCTCTGATACAGGGTTAGTATCCAAAATATATAAAGAACTGATATAGCTCAACACTCAAAAAACAAATAATCCAACTTAAAAAATGGGCAGAAGACATGAGCAGGCATTTCTCCAAAGCAGACATAGGGATGGCCAACAAATACATGAAAAGATGCTCAACATCACTCATCGTCAGGGAAATGCAAATCAAGACTACAATGAGATATCACCTCACACCTATCAGAATGGCTAAATTAAAATACTTACCTTCAGATTAAAATACTTACCTTCAGGGGTGCCTGGGTGGCTCAGTCGGGTAAGCGTCCGACTTCCACTGAGGTCATGATCTCATGGTTCGTGGGTTCAAGCCCCGCATTGGGCTCTGTGCTGACAGCTCAGAGCCTGGAGCCTGCTTCAGATTTTGTGTCTCCCTCTCTCTCTGCTCCTCCCCCACTTGCTCTTTCTCTCTCTCTCTCTCTCTCTCTCTCTCTCTCAAAAATAAAGATTAAAAAAAATTTTTTTAAATACTTACCTTCAAAAAGACTAGCTGTGTGAGTAACCCTTCCTCCACCCTTTTTACCCTCATTCTTCCTCCATGTAGGAAAAGGGAAGCTGTGTTAGGACTTGTTCATATGAATATAAAATATCACACCAAATGGCAGCACGTGTGAATGTTAATGGCACTTTAGCTAATTTGTAGGATTGCTTCTTACAGGATTTTTAAGTATAGTCCATTGAGAGAAAAATTACATTTTGTCCTTCTCTAATCAACTTGATATAACTACTTAAATAATGGCTGTTTGATCCCCAAATCAGCTGAGAACATAATACTGGGACTGGTATCTTTAAAGGTTCGAACTTTGATATTTGTTCATATGAGGAGCCTTCTGTAAAGGCTAAAAATACTTTTAGGAGTGGTAGGTGCTGAAGATGGTACATGATCACAGGCGTCAACTTAAAGTCAAACAGTAGTAACTTGTTCATGGAATGTGCTGTCTCTGATTTCTGCCCTTTCCCTTCACCTTGATTACAGAGAGGTACAGAAAGCAGTCAACACTGCCCAGGGCTTGTTTCAGAGATGGACAGAGCTCCTCCAGGACCCCTCCACAGCAACAAGGGAAGAAATCGACTGGACCACCAATGAGCTGAGAAACAACCTCCGGAGCATAGAGTGGGATCTGGAGGACCTCGACGAGACCATCAATATCCTTCTCTATGGTGCCTGTGCCTCTGGGATGGACAGAAAAATGAACACATTTTTGTCCAGATGTCTCAAGTACATAGATTAGATATTTCCTTTTCTAGTCGATTGATGTTGCTCTTCTTTGTACCATGATACACTCAAAATAGTTGCCTAGTGAGCTAAGGTTTAGGGGCCACGTTCTTCTACAGTGCGTGATAAGTCAGGCAGTGTGGAGACAGTGTAGTGCAGTGGTTATAAGCTCAGACCCTGGAGTCAGATTGTGTGTTCAAGCCCTAACTATACCAGTTACTATCTGTTTGACTTGGAGCATTGTTCTCTGCTTCAGTTTCCTCTTCAGTAGAAAGTTAGGATAATAGTAGTACCTAGCTCGTAGGATTGTTGGAAGTGTAGCAGGTAGAGTATGGTGCCTGACGCACAGTGAGCTTCTGTGTTAGCGGTCATTATTACATAGAGGTGTATACAGGGCCAGTGTTATACGTTGTTGATTAGAAATCAAAAGAAGATCCTTTTGTGGATTGTCTTCTTCCAATTCAGGAGGTGATGCTAGAATGCCAGTGTCCATCGGAGAAGCATTCTAAACCATCCAGTTGCATTTGGTAAAAGCAGATCTGTTACATTTAAGTCGTGCTGTTGATGTTAAAGAAGTGCACTGACCTGACTGACGAACCAGAGAACTGTAAAAGCTGAACTATGTGGCCTTTTCTCAGGTGGAAATATTCCAGCCAATCAAAAACGTTGACGGTATGCCAGCTGCACGTTCTCAGTTCTCTTTTGTTCTTTCAGTAAGTGTGACCTAGGAAACCGGCTTTCGTCAGAATCACTCCATAGCATGGGTTCATGTGCAGTTGATGTGTGGACTGCATAATTTATATATATTTCTGTTAATCATAATGACCCTGGGTGCCTTTTAAATTACTGTTTTTTAAGTTTATTTATTGATTTTTGAGAGAGCGAGTGTGTGCACAAGCAAGGGAGGGGGGCACAAGCAAGGGAGAGAGAGGACGAGAAAATCCCAAGCAGGCTCTGCACTGTCAGTGCAGAGCCCCATGTGGGGCTCAAACCCACGAACCATGAGATCATGACCTGAGCTGAGGTCAAGAGTCGGTTGCTTAACCGACTGAGCCACCCAGGCATCCTCTTTTTAAATTATTTTTAAAAAACAAGCATGTTCTTTAAAATTAGTGGAACAAAATATGTGAGAGGATGGGATCAAAAGCACAGATACAGGAAGATCCGTCTTCCCTTGAGATGGAAGAAGACAATATTGGGGAGACAGAAATTACGAGAGAAAGAGGAGATACTGTGGGTTCGGTTCCAGATCACCACAATCAAGTGAGTATCGCAATAAAGCAAGTCAAGTGAAGTTTTGGGGTTTCGCTGTGCATAGAAGTGATGTCTACACTAGACTGTACTCTGTTAAGTGTGCAATAGGATGTTGTCTAAAAACAGTGTATATACTTTAATTTAAAAATACTTTATTGCTGGGGTGCCTGGCTGACTCAGTTGGTAAAGCACGTGTCTCTTGATCTCGGGATTGTAAATTTGAGCCCCATGTTGGGTGTAGAGATTACTTAAAAATAAAATCTTTAACATAAAAATATTGCTGAAAAATCCTCGTCATCATCTGAGCTTTCAGTGAGTTACAACCACAGATCACCATAACCAATATAACAGTGAAAAAGCTTGAAATATTGCTAGAATTACCAAAAGGTGACACAGAGACACAAAGGGAACAAATGCTGTTGGAAAAATGGTACCAATAGACTTGCTTGACACTGGGTTGCCACAAACCTTCAATTGGTAAAAAACACAGTGTCTGCTAAGTGCAGTAAAACAAAGCACAATAAAATGAAGTATGTGGTTTTCATCACTCATTCAGCAAGTAATCCCTGAGTGTGCCATGTATTTTGTTAGTTACTGGGATGGGACTGATGAGCAGAACAGTGTACTGGCCCTCATGGAATTTATGGTGGGGAGTAGTGAGGAGCTCTGGGGACAGGGGAACAGACATTAATCAGAATAACACAAATGTCTATTTGCAAACTGTAAGAGAAAAGTACAGAGAGCCATGTGAGTGTCTGACATGGGGCAGCAGGACCAGGCTGGGGGTGAGGAGATCAGGGGAAGCTTCACTGAAGAAGCCTGGATCTCTAGATTCGTAAGCAGGGTTAGCTTCTTGCCATAAGAGGAATGGTTTGGAATAGCAGATGAAACAGGTTTTCAGAGCTGTCATGGGAAAGGTGATCTGGAGTCAGAAAAGAATAGATACAAAGTGCTGGCAGGTCTCTGGAAGAGCCCAGCTCAGCTGTGGTCAGACAGCCATGGATTTATAGTGAACCCAGTCAGCAGTCTTAACCTGGAGGGTCTTCTCCACTTTGAGGCACGGAGATCCTCATAGCTGTGGGAAGAGAGTTTGAGAATGATGTGCGTCAAGGTGCCTGTGTGTTCAGAGACATCGAGCCAGATTTTATTGCTTGCCTGTGAGAGATTCTGTGGTTTAACGTGATGTCGTTTGGTAGACTTTTGATGATGAAATTGCTTTACCTTGACTCTTTGACCCACGTATAGTTGAAGCAAACCCTAGAAAATTCAACCTTGATGCGACTGAATTGAGTATAAGAAAAACCTTCATCACAAGCACTCGGCAAGTTGTCAGGGTAAGGAATATGAGCTTACTGTGTTATTTGTGCAAGAAATAGCCAAACTGCTTTTCTTAATTGTAAACTAATAGGTCGACTCTGAAACCACTTTTTAGTATGAATTAAATGCCGCTTTCCATCATAATTTCTCTGATTCAAGGAAAGAAATTTGTTTCTAGTATTGTCAGGCTTATTTCTTGGAGCAAAATGGAGAGAGTAGATGCCTGGCCCTGGGGAAGTTACTTTAAGGGTGTCCTACTTGTCCATAGCTCTCATTCCTCCAAACCAGTTCTCTTGTTTCCTCTTTATTTCTTGCTCTACTGCGTTTTTGGACAAAAGGAAGAATTACCATTGTAGAAACCATTTGGTTCCTTGATGGATTGGTAATCACTTTGCATTGTGCAGAGTGACTCTTACCAGGTTTGGATAGCAGCCTCTTCCACCATCTGAATTGCTTCTGGAACTTTTGCAACCCGTGTTACTGACATTTCCATATACAACTGCTTGACAGCCTTTCGGGAGCTGTCCAGAGCAAGCATCCATCAAGAGTGTTAAAAGCTAGTCCCAGTTGAACAAATCTTTAGTCTCAAATTACATAGCTAATAATCTATTGTTAAAAAAAAACCTAAGAGAAAATATCATTTAAGTCAAATCCTGTATCCTTGAGATATGTTTGTATTTGAAACTATATGGCTAAGCCGTTTGATTAGCATAACTAGATGTAAGAGAACCAGCTGTCTTTAACATATGTACTAGAAAGCAGCTTCCTTGAATAAAAAGACTTGGGATCATACCAGCGCTAACATATGGCTTTTTAAGAGTCATCTTAGGCAGGAACCTTGGTATGTGTTTGCCAAAAACTTTATGTCATGTGATTTCCTTTTGAAATTATTTCAGATGGTAGGTTATCACTGAACTTTAACTATTCTTGTTTCTTCTTTTATTCATTAGTTGCCTTTCTATATACATATATCTAAATTATTTTTAAATAAGGCCATACTTTAATGGGCCTCATATTTTTGGACCTGGGTGCCCCATCTATATACACTGAGCATTTGAATTAGACACTCTTAATTTCTAGTCGGTTCAGAACACTGTTCTAATCAGGAAGCCGTTTATTCCAATAAGGTAAATCTCCAATTACTTATTTGATACATACGGTTTGCTTTTCTATTTTTTGTAATAGATTTTCTGAAAGACACTTCTGTAGATGTTAGTATTTATTTTTTTTTAATTTTTTTTTTTTTTAACATTTATTTTTGAGACAGAGAGACAGAGCATGAATGGGGGAGGGTCAGAGAGAGGGAGACACAGAATCCGAAACAGGCTCCAGGCTCCGAGCTGTGAGCACAGAGCCCGACGCGGGGCTCGAACTCACAGACCGCGAGATCATGACCTGAGCCGAAGTCGGCCGCTTAACTGACTGAGCCACCCAGGCGCCCCTGATGTTAGTATTTAAATGGTGCCTTGCAGTGAAGCATATATCCCTGACCTTAATCATTATATTTGTTCTTTCTGCAAAATAGTACTACTTGTAAGTTTTGCAAATTGAAATTCAGAGGTAAGTATATTGAAAGTTAAGTTAATTGGTATAACTGGAAGTAGAAACTGACGTTCATTTTGAAAAGCTTTTTAAAGTGTATTCTTTGATAGAACTGTTTAAAATCAAGTCCACACTTCATAATGCTGCAGCCCTTCTAGGGTTGAGGTCTAAATCATACTCCACTGTATCATCCAACTGAGTATTGTAGAGTTTTTAGTCATTCTTGTTTTAATTGTGACTCCTTTTTGGAAAGCTGTTACTGTTTGCTAGTTGTAGGTTAACAGTACCTAATTGAGCTTTTGTTGATCTCATTTTAATAAATTCTAATTGAAATCCTTCAGAAGAGAAGGACATAGTAATGAGGCTTACTTGAATTTTTTTTCTTAAAGCACCGTGTGTTGATTGAATATTATTGCATTTGGGGGGTGCCTGGGTGGCTCAGTCGGTTAAGCATCTAACTTCAGCTCGGGTCATGATCTCGCGGTTTGTGAGCTCGAGCCCCATGTCAGGCTTTGTGCTGACGGCTCAGAGCGTGGAGCCTGCTTCGGATTCTGTGTCTCCTTCTCTTTCTGCCCCTCCCCAACTTGTGCTCTGTGTCTCTCTGTCTATCAAAAATAAATAAATGTAAAAAAATTTTTTTAATTAAAAAAATATTGCATTTGGCTAAGCAGTATTTGCAGGTTTTTTTTTTTATGTTTATTTATTTATTTTGAGAGAGAGAGAAAGCGAGTGCATGCAAGGGAGGGGCAGAGAGAGAGAGGGAGAGAGAGAATCCCAACCAGGCTTCTTGCTGACACAGGGTTCCATCCCATGAACCATGAGATCATGACCTGAGCTGAGATTAAGTAAGAGACACTTACCCTACTGAGTCTCTAGTTAAGCAGTATTTATATACTGAGATCTCCGGGTTCTAGTTGGAGGAGGTAGAGTAGGATCAGAGAGTTAGGAGATTTGGGAAAAGAAACCTACAACCAAGCTCAGGTTTGGGATGTGTATATCACAAGCTTACATAAAGTCCTCTGTTAACCTGTTATCAGTACGTTTTTGTTTCTTTGCTTCAAAAGGAGTACATTTTGACCCACAGCTTTCTCCTTCTTAGGCAGGAGAGTTGGTAACACATTGTACATTTGTGTGTGTGGTTGTTCTGTCTGAAGAATTACATCTTTCCCTCATTTTTCCTTGCAATTCATGTCCATCGGCTTTGCTTTTAGAAGCATCCCTGGTTTAGGGGCGCCTGGCTGGCTCAGTCGGTTAAGCGTCCGACTTCGGCTCAGGTCATGAAGTCTGTGAGTTCGAGCCCCGCGTCGGGCTCTGTGTTGACAGCTCAGAGCCTGGAGCCTGTTTCAGATTCTGTGTCTCCCTCTCTCTGACCCTCCCCTGTTCATGCTCTGTCTCTCTCTGTCTCAAAAATAAATAAATGTTAAAAAAAAAAAATAAAAAAAAATAAAAAAGAAAAAGAAGCATCCCTGGTTTCAAGAGTCTTGTTTGTGTGTTTTCCCAAGTGTCTTTGAAGTTTATGTAGTTTTTACTAAGTTTTGCTGGCAGTTTTTATTGAAGAGAGCAAAAATATTTTTTTGTGTGTGTAAATAGCCTTTGATATTTTTGAAGTAATCATTTTTACATTTGTGGGGTCACCTACACATCGGAGATCTTGCATGTGAAATCTTTGTGTTGTGGAAATATGTTCCAGAAGTGACTTTGTCTTAACTTAGTAGCAGAAGGTTTTGAAGTATATGGCAGAGGCACAGGGAATGAACTGAGTTCTAGGCTCATTTGTGACCTTAATAAATTTTCATCATGGCAAGTGATTTAGCCTCTCTGGCTCTATGTTTTCTTTATCAATTAAATGGTCCTCACAGACATTCTCTCTAACTTTCAAAGATGATGAGAACTGTACCCCTTGCGAAAAAAAATCCAACTTGTTCCAACCCAAGAATTGTTTCCATTTCATTGTAAGTCAAGATAGACATGGTTAACCAAAAAGGGGGAGGTGTACAATGTGGACAGAGATGACGTTGGGATGTGTGACCTCTGAGTGCTGAGTACTGGGATGTATGGTGTCCCATTCACTCAGTTTGGAAGACACCATGAAATGGGAACAGGAGCATAAGTAACTAGGACATTTATTGTATTGTGGGTTTTTTTGTTTTTGTTTTTTTGTTTTTTTTTGCAGACGAACCAAATTGTATTGGTATTAGCTGCTTCTGGACTGCTGGTTCTAAACTTCATGTGTTAGAAAGAAGATGACTGATTACCTTTTTGCCTGATAGGTTGTTACAGAATGCTTAACAGTGTTCAGTGACTTAGCTTAAAATTCCAAATCCTAATAAGGAGGCTGGTGGCTGATAACTTTTAATGGACGTAGAAACAAATGGCGACTAGAAGTGAAAGCCTGGCTGTTTTACCTGCTGTCATGGCCACACAGGACACATGCTGCACAGCCATTGGAAGAGTCACTCGCCATCACGGCTAACGGCCCCTCCACATATATTTTAGTAAGCAGACACTTTAAAAACCTGGAGCTTTTAAATACGTATTTCATTAAAGTAATGCATGTTCATGAAGGAAAATTAGAAAAGTTTATAAGAGGAAAAAATAGAAAAAAGAAATCTAAGCTCCAAATAATGAACACAACCTTTGCTATATTTTCTCATGCTGATTTTCTTCTCAGTGTATGATAGTTGTATTTTTACAATTGTGATCATAGTGTTAAGCCATCATAAGCATTTTGTATTTTAATTTTTTAAATTAAAAGCAATTCATACTTGCTATTTTTAAAATGCAAATAATTTTGCTGGATGAGAAAGGTAAAAAATGCCCCTCCATTCTGTCATTCCACTCCCTGGAAATAATCACTATTAACAGTTTTACATATTTCCTCTAGTCATTATATGACATTGAAATAGACTCTTTAAAAAAAATTTTTTTTTTAAATGTTTGTTTATTTTTGAGAGAGACAGAGACAAAGTGTGAATGGGGGAGGGGCAAAGAGAAAGGGAGACAGAATCCCGAGCAGGCTCTAGGCTCTGAGCAAGCTGTCAGCACAGAGCCCAACATGGGGCTCGAACTCACAAACCATAAGATCATGACGCGAGCTGAAGTTGGACACTCAACCAACTGAGCCACCCAGGCACCCCTGAAATAGACTCTTAAAAGAAATGGCACATTCGTCTGAGTTTACTCTAAGTTACTATTCTCTTCTTGGGACATGCTGCTTTTTTCTATTTTTCTTTCCTATTATAAATAGCACTGCAGTGTACATCTTTGCTTTTTTTCTGGTATATGTTTTATACTGTTCTTTTTTTAAGATTTTATTTTTAAGTAATCCCCACACCCACCATGGGGCTCTAACTCACAACCCTGAGATCAAGAGTTGCATGCTCTACTGACTGAGCCAGCCAGGCGCCCCTTTTATATTGTTTTCTTAAAATAAATCCTAATAGTGGAATTGCTAGGTCAAGGCCGTGAATATTTGACACAAATATCAAGGCTCCTGTTACAAAATGTCAAGTTTTTTCAGTTAGTCCAGTTTACTTTCCAGCCATTGTTCCAGAGCAGCAGTTCTTTTTGTTTTTGTTTTTTTTACATTTTTATTGAAGTACAAAAATAGAGAAAAGTGCATGTATCCCAGGTACACAGCTTGAAGAGTTTGTAAACTGGTGACAGCCATGGAAGCATTCCAGAGCATTCCCAGCACCCCTAGAAGCCTCCTTGTGCGCCTGTACGGTCTTTACTTCCCTGTTCACTGTGCTGACTTCTTTTTTTTTCTTTTCATTTTTTTAATGTTTATTTTTGAGAGACAGAGCACGAGCAGGGGAGGGGGCAGAGAGAGAGGGAGACACAGAATCGGAAGCAGGCTCCAGGCTCTGAGGTGTCAGCACAGAGCCTGACGGGGGGCTCAAACTCACAAACTGTGAGATCACGACCCGAGCTGAAGTTGGATACTTAACCAACTAAGCCGCCCAGGCGCCCCACGCTGTCCTGACTTCTAACAGCAAAAACACGTTCTACAGATAAAGTTCAAGGTTTAATTGAACTTCAGTTATTTTTTCCATACATGTTTGGATACATGTTGATATTTTCATTATTTCTTTATGCAAGTAATGTTCACTGTTTTTTTTTTAACTATTATAAAATGTATTAAGTGCATTTTTAAAGCATATATTATCCCACCAGTGAACATTTAACACCACCCCAGGTGACTCACTCAGGTAAATCTCACACATTTAAGAAACATGGCTTATACCACTGAATTCCCTTTGTTTTAAATAAGCCAATATCTGTATGTTCATGGTGAGTGCTTTTTTTTTTTTTTTTTTAACTAAGTATATTTTTCTCAGTTTCTATGGGTGGCCATTTTTTAAATTTTTTTAATTTGTATTTTTGAGGTTTGTGAACACCGAAATAGGTAGAGAATTCTAGAATTTCTGGGTCAACTGGACCCTAGACAGAACACCCCTCGGATGTGCTACCTACCCAGTGTCATTTCCAAGGGCTCACATATCCTCTTGTTGAAGGCCCCCAACAGAGGGGATTTGCTCCTTTTGGATGCACCTGTAGATGGGCAGCACTGGGAGGGACATAGTGACAGGTTATAGTAAAATGATCTCTTTACCTTTGCTCTGCTGGATTAATAACATTTTTTTTCTACAGAATACCCAAAGTGATCTTCTAAAACATGAACCAGAATACTCCATGGCCATGCTTTAAATACTTTAATGCTTCTCATTTGCCTTTGCACAGGGGCCTGCAATCTATGACCCATGAGATCTAAGAACAGTTCTACATTTTTTAAAGTATAGTTAGAAAACATGCGCGTGCACACACAGACACACACACACACAGACACACACACACACACACACACACACCAGTGTATGATGGGCTGAATATTTAATATTTACTCCTTTACAAACAAAGTTTGCCAGCCCCTGCCTCAGAATAAAATCTAAGCAGCCTGAGGGGCCTGCACGTTTGGCCAACCTTCTCTTCTGTCCCCTAGCCCCAAACACGCAGCTGGCTCCTTGGACCACCCTGGCCTGCTTTCTCAAGAGCCAAAGGCACTGAGCTGTTTCCCACCTCCAGGCTTTTGTATTTGCTGTTCCCTTTGCCCAGATTTCCCGGCCTTTAGTTCTTTCTGTGGTTGACTCATTCTTGCCCTTCAGGTCTCTATTCCATTGTCACCCCTATCCTATGCCTCTAGAGTGGCATTCATCACCCACTCAGTTCCAGCCCTGTTTATTCCCCTCCTTCCCAACACAGCAACCACTTTGTTGACTTATCTGTGGGATTACTGTTTGCCTTTTCTCCACCATAGTGTCGGCTCCATGTGGGCAGGGACCCAGCCTGTATTGCTCACTGCTGTACGTGGGCACGTATTAGGCTTTAGTGAGCATTTGGTGAGCGTAAAAATGGGTGCTGGGAAAGTTGAAGCAAGGTGGTTATTATTCAGACTGCCCATAGGAATTAGGAAAACTGTGGCACTGTCTCATCTGCTGTTCACTTGTCGTGCGTCTTGGAAAAAGTTTCTGAGTGCCTAATACCTCAACATTTGCATCTATAAAATAGCTACTTGCCAACAGAAAGTTATGAAGTTATTTTGGCAGCATTTATTTTTTTAAAGAAAAATTGTATTACAGCAATCGTACTCAATTCAAATAATTTTAAAGGATATTGGGTTGTGGTTAAATATGATAAGGAAAATGGCTCATATTTAATCAGGTGTTTTACTTCAGAGTAAGTAATGGGTCCATTCATTTTTCTTTCCATGCAAAATTATTTTTTTAATGTTTATTTTTGAGAGAGAGACAGAGCTTGAGCAGGGGAGGGGCAGAGAGAGAGGGCACACAGAATCCAAAGCAGGCTCCAGGCTCTAAGCTGTCAGCACAGACCCTGACGCCAGGCCCAAACCCACAAGCAGTGAGATCATGACCTGAGCTGAAGTCGGACACTTACCTGACTGAGCCACCCAAGCATCCCTTTACAAAATTATTTTTGATACTGCTCTGGAAATTCACTCTTGGATTAGAATAGTCTATACTTCACATGAATCCAACCCAGAAATAAAATAAGATAGAATACTAGGAAGTATTCTCTGGTGTTTAATGATAGATATACTTTATCCTAAAGTGCATGATTTTTCACATGTATTCTGTTTGAAGATCCCGGTCCTTGAGCACAGGTTCTTGAGTTTGTGTCCCAGGATTGCCGTTTACTGACTGTGTGACCTTAAGAGAGTTTCTCAGCCTTTGTAGATCTCAAACTCCTCACCTGTAAAGCAGAAATAATACCAGCTTCATAGAGTTGTTATGAAAATTCAGTGATAAATGTAAGTGTTCGGTGGTGTTTCTGACCCGTGGTTGGTACTCAGGAAATCCCAGCTCCCTTCCTCTGTCTTCCTCTTTAAATTTAGTATCCAGGTTATGCCCTTTTAAAGGAATGCCAGTCCCACTATTTTATTTCCTTTAATTTTGAGACTTTAAAGAATGCTGTCTTTTTGTTTTAAAAATTTCATAATAATGTATGTGTATTTTGCTAGCATGTAAAATATTAACCATGATTTTGTTTAATCTGAGGGTATTCGTTTGTTTTCTGGTCTTCTCCTTACCTCATTAGGACATGAAGGATCACATGTCACCTTCCTCTGTGCAGGCATTAGCTGAACGAAAAAACAGACAGGTGAGTAAACATCTGAATACACAACATCAGTCAAAGAAAATAGCATGGTTAGATATTTTTAATTAAAAAATGCTAATGTCTGCGTATTGTGTGTTTAAGCAGAGGACATGTACACGCTGAGCCTGGAGTGAGGTCGGCAGGTGTGAGAAAGTCTGGTCAGCTGCCCCTCCGCTCCCTCACACCCTCTGGCTCTCTCATCTGGGCTCCCATAGCTCCCTCTGCTTACCCTTGTAGCCCCCACCACACGGCATTTCTTCTGGACGTGTCGCGCGTGCTCCGTGTGCGAGGCTCTGTTAAGTGCTGTAATTGCTCCGTTTCCTGTCTTTTTCTCTGCTGGACCCCATGCTCCTTGAAAGTGAGGAACAGTTTGTGTCACAGGCTGTTTTTAAATCTCTGGCTGCTGTTACATTGCCCATAGAACTTACTAGACATCGAATGAGTAAAATTTTATGTAAAGACACTGGAGGAAACTTAATGTGTGTTAAATTAATGTAACGTGTGAATTTAAGTCCTTCGTCATTTTAAGTATTTTTATTATTTTTAAAAATTTTTATTTATTTTTGAGAGAGACAGAGTGTGAGTGGGGGAGGGGTGGAGAGAGAGGGAGACACAGAATCCGAAGCAGGCGCCAAACTCTGAGCTGTCAGCACAGAGCCCGACATGGGGCTCAAACTCACGAATCGTGACATCATGACCTGAGCCAAAGTCGGACATGTAACCAACTGAGCCACCCAAGTGCCCCTTAAATATTTTTTTGACATGAGGTCTAGTTTCTATTAGTTATTACAGATACATCATGAAATCTCATTTCAGAAACCAAAGCACAGATAATGACATATCAAAAATAAAAGCTACAAGAGACCAGTCCTTGGATTTTAAGTATCTTTTTAAAGTTAGATGCTTTGTGTAGACATTTCTTTCTGACTGATAAAATAAAATAAAATAGTTTTAAAAAATGTACAACAGGGGCACCTGGGTGGCTCAGTCGGTTAAGCGTCAGACCCTGGATTTTGGCTCAAGTCATGATCTCACAATTTGTGAGATTGAGCCCCACGTCTCTGCACTGTCAGCACAGAGATTCTCTTGGGATTCTCTCTCCCTCTCCTTCTGCCTCATCTCCCCGCCCCCCCCCCCCAAATAAATACTTAATACACACACACACACACACACACACACACACACACACACCAGTCACCTAAAATTTAAATTTAGATTTAACTTCAGTTCCGTTCAGACTCCATAAAGTTACCAGTAGTCAGTCCATTTAGTAGACTGTTAACTCCAGAATCAGCTCATCATTTTTAACTAACTGGTATCAGTAAGTCCTTACTTTATACCTGCACGTGTTTGTTGACCCACTTAATTTTGAAAACAAGTATTGTAAGAGCTCAAAGAAAGGGAGGGGGCTCTCCAGATATCACCTAACTTAATTTTCCTGTTTCCTTTCTCGCATTTCATTTTTCAAGTCATTGTTGTGTTTTATTTTCTTCCTGTCTACCTCCCTTCCTCTTAACAGTGCAGCGAGGAAAAGCCAGTGACTGACCTGGTCCATCTGGCACTAGCTCTTGGGAGAAGCCGAGGGTCTGGCCATAGCTGGCTAGTTTTGAAGTTCCCTTTTTGTCTCCACTTCAGCTCACAGGAGCTGAGTGACCTAAGGTAGTTGTGACAGTGAGATCGGGAACTCTTGGCCTCCATTACCCTGAACTTGAATTGTTTTATTCCCCAGATAGTAGAAGTTGAGCTGACATACACAAACTGTGTAGTTACACATTGCCTTTCCAAGTGTGGACTGGAATTTTGTTTTCAGTGTTGCGTGAAACGTCATAGGGTCACAAATTGTCAAAGAATCGCAGGGCTGGTTTTCTGTACGCACTCAGGCAGGCAGGCCTCGCTGCTTCCTGCCAGATCAGGTGCTGTGCAACCCTGGCTGAGCTGGGACCTCTGGCTCTGGCACCTGCACACAGGCTGGTCCTCCAGTGCCCTGGGCCCTTGCCGTCTCCTTTCCCATTAAAACAGAGTCCTGGAAGTCAGACTGGTGAAATCTAAGCTGCTTCACAGTAAAGCATAGATGACTGTTAACGGTGTGACATATGTCCACCTGAGTGTAGACCATGGATGTGCTAGAAAAATAGCCCTGATTGTGTCCCCAGGAGCACACCAGGCTGGTGGAGCCCCCAGTTCTCTGTCGGTAGCCTAATGATGCACTATATATAGCCTTATTCTGACCTTGAAAAAATTGTCACTAGGCCCCACTGCCCTCCTTAGAGATTCTTAGAGTCTTCACCTCAGAAGGAGCAGGATCTCTTCAACTTGACAACCCTACAGTCAGGGCAGGGCAGGGCCATCTTCAAAAGGCCTCGGGTCTGCTTCCTCCAGAGGCCAGGTTGCCAAAGACTGCCGGAGGCTCTCCTGTGCCCTGGTCCCCTTCTCATAATCACCTCAGCACTTAAGGTCTGTCTTCGGAGCTTTGCCAAGCCCAGTACCCAAAGTGTGGCCCTTTGACCGAATTCAGCTCTGAGCATCAGGTGAAGTGGGCCACGTCAGTCCCAAGGGGCTAGTAAAGGGCTTTTCAGACAGAGAAGCAAGTAATCAGTTAGGCTTTTAACAGTTCCGGAGATAAAAAGTACCCGGTAAGAAGATCTGGCAACCGCACAAGGAGAAAGAATCTTAGTCAGCAGCGTCTTCTGGCTCTTTATGCAGGACTGGTGTGAGCAGTAACTTTGACCAACTAGTCAGACAGGCTTGTGGGGCTCCCAGTCCGAGCCCAAAGCCGAGAATGAGCTTTCCCATTCCTGACAGGCCTTTTCATATAAGGGAGACTTATCCTTTTTCCAGACTTATCCTGTTCTGGCTACAAACTTCCTTGAATTCATATTGGGAAACCTGACCCTGGTGAAGAGCTCTAACTTCAGGCCCAGCACTCGCCTGGGTTATCAGGATCAGGCACTCATTCGTGGCCATGTCCGCCTGTGAAGCAACCCCCAGGTCCTATCTGGGAAGCCTGTAGCCCTTTCGTTCAACTGGAAAAGCACTGGGATTTATGTATGGGTTAAACTGAAGAGACATTGGTGGTTCTTGGGGCTTCTGTGTGTGAGAGGCTGTGACTTAGCTTCTTATCATACTAGGGCGCTCTCCCACCTCCTTCCAAAACAAAACCCCAGAAACTTCCCTGGCTCACACTTGAATAAAAAGGATTCTAGATCTGTGGGATTACACCAGAACCTGTGAGTCTCTGGTGAACTTCCCAGGGTAGGAAGAGCTGACCTACAGAGACCAAGTGCTTTTACATTATGTAGTGTGTACAGATGGGCACTTGTTGGTTTGAAGTTGACATTTATTTGCATTTTAATGGGACCAAAGGCCATTTTTGAGTCCCATTGGGAAAGCTTGGAGCCAGCGGGTGCCCTTCCCGGCATTCCTGAAATTGTGCCACGCAGGCACCAACCTCCACCACCACACAAAAGGCTGATCCGGTGGAAAATGCACCGTGAGCAGTATGAGAACTCTTTATGTCCTTGCTGTGGAGCATTTATGCAGATAGTAATGGCTTGTTTCCCGCCCCCCACAACCTGGCTGCCCCGTCCTGCTCTCATAGGCACTGCTAGGGGACAGTGGTGGTCAGAACTGGAGTGCCGGAACGACGGAGAAGTATGTGCGCCTCGACCGCGAGCTCCAGTTAGCCAACTCCCATTTCATCGAGGAGCAGCAGGCCCAGCAGCAGGTACCCGAGGGCCCGTAGGCTGCGGTGGGAGCCAGGCCCTCCCTCTGTCCCGCTGCCAGCAGGGGGGGGGGGGGGGGGAGCGGGGACTTGTCTTGCGGCGGCCTGCGTCCGCCTGTGCCGTGAACCTCCTTCGGAGCACGACCTTGTCAAGAGATCCAAGCTTGATTAGCTCTCTCAGGAAAAGCAGACCAGACATCCACAACTGACAGACAAGGCCATTGATTGAAAAAAACAAAACACAAAAAACTAGCAACCTCTTTCCCCGCCTCCACTTCTATACTCCGTTTTTTGTTCATTTCAACAAAGGCACTTTCAGAAAAATTGAGTCCTTGTTGTTTCATTGAAAATCCATTATATGTAAAAATAATTGCTTTGGTGGAGGTTATACAGCAGAAAGAAAGCGAGGTTGGTTATATTCACATTGTTGCTTTTGATATGTAGTTGTATTTTAAAAAGGAAGCTGAGAACAATGTATCTGGGGATTTGAGGGTTTTCTATGCATTGAAACTGGTTCTTAAATGCGAAGTTGTATGTATACATGTAGGACTGTGTGTTCTCTTTCCATTAGCATGTCTGTTTAACCAGTTGTCTACTTAAATTGCTATTAATCAAGTAGACTTTTTTATATACAAAAAATGAGGAAGGTACAGCACAATTAACAGTAATTATTTATCACTCAGTGGTTGTCCTTGAGACAGCTCACTGCCACAGGGCCGCCTCTGGTTTGTCCTTGAGCAGGAAGGAAAGGACTCGGTGTGCATAGTTTTCCCACATTCAGAGGTTTGCCGGGCTCTCTCTCGTAGTTAGGCTGTGGCAGCCTGTTGTGGATTGAGACCTTGACCCTGGTGTGGGCTTCCTCTTCCCAAATCCCCCCTGGCTCAGTGGTTACTGCACAGGTGCTTTTGGCCCTGGCCTTTTCCCTCAATGGACTCGAGCCACACGGTATCAGTCCCCCTTGGTGGTTTCAAGGTTTGCTGACTGTTCACACGTTGGATCAGCAGGAGGTATCAGTAGCCTGACAACCCAGCCTTTTGAGCTGAGTGTGTTCTCAGAGGCGATGGTCTGGTCCTTGGATTTCTGGGCTTTGCTTCTGAATGAGAATTGTCCCCAGTTGGCAAAGACGCGAGCAGCTGCTAGAGTACCGGGACTGGAGCCAGGTAAGATGGATTCTCATTGCTTATTTCCCGTTTCTCTGGCACCAGCTGATTGTGGAGCAGCAGGATGAGCAGTTGGAGCTGGTCTCTGGCAGCATCGGGGTGCTGAAGAACATGTCCCAGCGCATCGGAGGGGAGCTGGAGGAACAGGCAGTGTGAGTATTGACATGCCCCTCTTACTGCAGGGAAACTGAGGGGCAGAGCTGTGTTCAGAGACCCCTGAAAAGCCTGACAGTTACATGGCCAGTGAAACCAAAAGCTGTTTTACTTAAAGCTCTGTCTTCATTCTGTCTTGCAGACTGACCTCCCCCAAAGAAGCAAATTTATCAGATAAAATTTTCAGCAGGGTTTAGGCAGAGTTATTCTCATGTTAGTTTTACACCTTGCAAAAACAGATCCAGTCTCCTCTGAGCAGATTCTTGGAGTGTTATGATGAATGGGAGCATGAGACAGATCTGGCTTTTGTAACCTCCCTGGGGATTTGGGTCCCGAAGAGGATAGGACATGAGCTGGCTTCACTTTATCACCCCATGACTCTCCTGCTCCATCGAATAAAACTTCTTGCTCTGCATCTTAAACTTTAACTTTATGAAAAAAGTCTATAAATTTAACCTCAATTAATAAAAAAATCTTCCCTCAAAAGTAAAAAGTAAACACAGAGCAAACAAGAAAAAACAATTGGGTTTCTTTGTTTTTCCCTTGGGACAATCTCCTTTTGTGCTTGGAAGCATGGCCCCAAAAGCATCCTTCTAAAACCCGTTCATTTCACAATTTTTTTTTTCTGAAAAAGTAAGACCATCCACTAGGATGTTTCAGAACCTCTCCAGTTGCACTCTTAAGTTCAGCATTATACATTCATTCTTCATAAATTCAGAATGGCACCTGCTCTGCTGGAGGTCCTGGGTATTGATAGGGGAGCGATCAGAACGGACCGTCTTTGCCGTCAGAGAGTTTACCATTTACTGTGTAGAACGGACGTTCTACAAATGGTGTAAGTCATTAAGAGGTGACAGAGAAGGAAGGAGGAAGGACATGGGACCTGGGAGCCCTCACCTAGCGCAAGCTGCAGACCTGACTTAGCCCAGGTCCCTGAGAAGATGTGTTTAACTGGAACCTGAAGGGTGAGGAGAAGGTGTCCCAGTGAAGGGTTGGGGGTGAGGGGAGGGCCGACCGAGACAGAGAGTGAGGAAGTGCATGGGGCAGAAAGGTTTACTGTGTATAGAGCATGGGAGTGGGGAGGGGTGCAGAAGTCAAGACAGGGAGGCCTTAGAAGCCCTGTTATGGGGTTAGGACTTTCTCTTCTGAGGGTGATGGGAAACCATGAAGGTTGTGTTGGGAATGACACCATGGTCAGGTTTACATTTCAGGCAGGCCCACCTAGCCATGGCATAAAAAAATTTTTTTAACGTTTATTTTTGAGAGAGAGAGAGAGAGAAAGACAAAGCACAAGCAGGGGAGGGGCAGAGAGAAAGGGAGACACAGAATCTGAAGCAGGCTCCAGGCTCTGAGCCATCAGCACGGAACCCGACACAGGGCTCAAACCCATGAACTGTGGGATGATCATGACCTGAGCTGAAGTCGGATGCTTAACCAGCTGAGCCACCAGGCGCCATGTCTAGCTGCAGTTTAGATGACCAACCACAGTGGAGCAAGACTGGAGGCAGGGAGACTAGGTGGGAAGCTACAAGAGCAGGAATCTAGGCATGCATGTTTAATTTCCGTCTAAAGTGCATTCTTCCCCTAAAATGCCAGTTGGGGGACGGGAAAGGACTAATTGCCTGAACTCCTTGGGCTTCGGTAGATGACAGAGAAGCCTGGTAGACTTCCAGTTAAAGATGGTGACTTTGAACACACCAAATACACCTTTTATCTCCGCTCCCTCCCTAAAGCCCACTAGAGTGCAGGCAGAGGAATTTTTATTTTTAGACGCATAAAACCTATGGGGACATAGAGCATGAAATAACAACGATCAGCATAACATTCAGATCCTGGATGGTTACCGACTCTACTGACCAGAGAAAGCTGAACCCTCGGCCAGCCGTGGGGAGAGCCAAGGAGCAAGCTGGTGGCCACGAGCCACTGGCTGGGAAGAGCATTTGCTCGCTCTAGACAGAGTGAGCCCCGAAGGGCGATCTCCTCACACCGTGACAAAATCATGTTGGAAGGAAGGAGGAGGAGGTGTGGGGTGGATGCAGAGATGGGGAAGGAAATGGGAGCAGAGCAAAGCCCTAGCCCTTCTAGTGCAGAGTCAGCAGGACAGGATTCTGGTGCAAGCATTTACTTCAAAAAGTGGAGAAAGCCCGAGAGAAGAGTGGGAGGGGCTGGAGCAGTTGTCCTGGGGGCGGGAAACAGCTGTGTTGTTTTTTTTTTTTTTAATGAAAACTCTTAACGTGCTATTTAGCTCTTTAAAGTGTGTGTCGAGGCACCTGGGTGGTTCAATTGGTTAAGGGTCCGACCCAGGGTTCGGCTCAGGTCATGATCTCACAGTTCATGGGTTCGAGCCTGGCATTGGGCTCTGTGCTGACAGCTCAGAGCCCGGAACCTGCTTCGGATTCTATGTCTCCCTCTCTCTCTCCACCCCTCCCCTGTTTGCACTCTGTCTCTCTCTCTCTCTCTCAAAAATAAATATTTTTTAAAAAAAATATTTAAAAAAAATAAAGTATGTGTCACTTTGGTAAAAATAATAAGTAAATTCAAAGGAGAACACGTGGGTCTTGGACTCTGATCTGTGTTCCCCAGGACGTGTAGCCACTGGCAGCTGTGCCATTGGCCACGTAACATGTGGTCAGTCTGAACTGAGATGTGGCCAAAATGTAAATGCACCAGACTTTGAAGACTTACTATGAAAAAAACAAACCCACAAAGTAGCTTGTGCATGATTTTTTAAATATTGATTACATGTTGAAACAATAATGTTTTGGCTATATGGAGCCAAATAAAGCAGATTATGAAAATTAATTTCTTCCTTTTTGTTTTAAATGTGTGGCTACCAGAAATACAAAATAGCGTACGGATTCACAGCCTGTTTCTTTTGGACAGCGCCGAGGAGATAGATCGGGGCTGGAAACCTAGTTAGTGGGTGTCCTTGGGCCGGAGGCTGGGTGACTGGCCTTTTTGTCCTCAGTCGGAAAAGTCATGCCCGGCATACAAAGGTGGCTCTTGTGTTTTCGGCGTTTGGCCCTGTCTGGATAGGTCTGCAGCTGCAGGGCTAAGATGCTACCAGGATCTAAGATGAGCTAATAATGTCTTAATGTGAAAATTCAGGTAAGGGACAAAGACTTGCTTATTTAGTTGTCAACATGGACTGTATTTCCTAATTGACTTAATGAGGAGTCGGTTGCCCTGAATCCTGAAGGGTTGTCGGCTGCTTCATGTGGGCACAGACCAAGCCCAGGACTTTCTAGCCACCATTGATGCTGTCAGAGTACTAGAGCCTTACTAATAAGACCTCTGGTCTTAATAAGACTAATTGGTATGTTGCATTCTATATTTGAGATGATCACGTTAGCCCAGAGTTGAAAAGTCTGGAATGTTTGGTGATTTATGAAATAAACATTGTTGGGATGAGAGTATTTTGGTGTTTTCTTTCCCAGCTGCACCTTGGACAGCAAAATAGTGTTAGCTTCCTGGAGCCGCTTCTCCCCGTGGGAAAACACTGGCTTCTCTGCGGGTGTAGGTGAGGAGCACACACTGTCAGGAATGGCAGTCCCAGGGCCTCCCGGCGTTATGACAAAGCACAGAGTGCATTACAGGCAATGATTATTAAAGTATGTTTGGCTCCTGTCGCCACGAAGTGCTTTGTGTTATGACCTGGTGCTCACGAGACCCCCGGCAGGGAAGCTACCTCATTTTACAGATGTCGAAACTGTGCCAAAGAGTTGTGGGGTGCCTTGTCAAGGTAGCAGGGGAAGCAAGTGGCAAAGCCTGGTTGTCTGACCTCACACAGCCTCTTTCTAGAGCACTGCGTTGCCACTGAGTTTCTGTTCTTCTATCAGTCAGCTCCACACTGCCTGGTCTACACTTCTAAAATCTACAAAGCTCTAAAAAAATTTTTTTTAAGTTTTCAGCAAGCCCATATTACAGGAAACCTAACCTGAACTCACTGCAGCTACGATTTCTGTTAGTTTCCTCTGCAGAAACATTAACATGCTTGATTATGGGGTCTGCCCCAGACCCTGCTTGCGAGTGCTGGCTAATATCCAGCATATGTAATTCATTGCTTTTTTAAATTCCTAAAATTCTGAAATAAAAAAAACATGTCTTGTGCTAAGGAGTTTGGATAATAGATTGATCAAACCCCCACATTACCTGTTTTAGGTTTGCTAACACTGAGGCGTGGGGTAAGATCATACCTTACCATGATTTAATTTCATGGGCAGCGCGTTGCCAAGACTTTGTGCTTACCAGCCACCCCTCTGTGTCTGCTTCTGTTTCCAGTATGTTGGATGATTTCTCCCATGAGTTGGAGAGCACTCAGTCCCGGCTGGACAATGTGATGAAGAAACTTGCAAAAGTATCTCACATGACCAGTGGTATGTATGGCATTTAAAGCTTAAGAATTCCTACTTCATTCTAGAAACATGGTCTATAGCGTTCTCACAGGTGTGCCCCTTCAGATCTCTCTCCTGTCGTACATTTTTGGGTCTGCTTTCTTGTCAGAGAAGGAAGACCGGTAGGCACAGGCCTCGTCTGCCACTTGTGGCCTTCACCGGAGAAGTGGTCTTTGTGTCCCCCCACCGCACAAGGCTGGTGTGGTGGGTGGCTTTTCTCCTAGTGGAGCAACTCTCATTGCAATTACAAAATCCTTTTTTATTTCACTTTCTTATTTCCTTGCCCAAATAGGGAACAGTAATGAAGAAGCCAGTTATTGTTTTCCCTGGACTTTCTTTTATTGAAAAACTCCTACCATTTCAGAATCAGATGGCCTTACAGATCTAATTTAAATTTCTTTCAGGGGCACCTGGGTGGTTCCGTCATTTAAGCATCTGACTCTTAATTTTGGCTCAGGTCATGATCTCATTGATCTTCTAGTTTGTGAGATCGAGCCCTGCATTGGGCTCCGTGCTGACAGCGGGGATCCGGCTTGTGATTCTCTCTCGCGCTCTCTGCCCCTCCCCCACTCTCACTGCGTAAGGTCTCTCTCTCTCTTTCTTTCTTAAAATAAATAAACTTAAAAAAAATCTTTTTAAATAAAAAATAAATTGTTTTCACTTAAAGTCGTAAGTGAAATATTCTAGCAGATTTGCGCCAGAGTGGGGTGAAATTTTAACAGTTTTCAAATTGGTCACTATGTAGGAAGATATGTTCCAGGGACTCTATTTGTTGATGGCAGCAACCCACCTCCCGTAGTACATTAGAAATACTGTATTTTAAAGCCGAAGAACATCCAGTATCTCCTTTCTTCTTTAGTCGGCAGGGGGTGGCTTGGTCAAGGGAGGAACTGAGGTACTCCTTGAGGTGATGTAAATGTTGTTGAAGCAGAGCACTAGCACCCCCGCTGGAGCTTCCCATTTCTTGCCTCATTCTTCTGTGGGTTTCCTCTCATCAGGTATGTGTTACGGGGTCTAATGGTTCATTCAGCCTTCTGCGCTAAGGCTAATACAGATCTATATTTGCTTTCCAGCAGTTTAACTCATAGTCAAGTTAAAGAACAGTTGTCTGGGGCTCAGCTTCTTACCTGTAAAAAACAGGTTGTTGCCTGCTTCTTCAGAGCATTGTGGAAGTTAAATTAAATAATAGTAATTAATGTACAAGTGTTTAAAGTGTCTCCCACGTATTAGTACTTACTTAATGTTTGTTTCTTTTTTAAAAAATAGGAAGTCAGGCAGAATATGGCCCTGCAGGGCAAAGGACCTGTTTTGGTTTTTTATCCACAACAGAGGGAAGCTCGTAGCCAGACTTAGTTCCTTCTTTCTCTCCAGGGACAAATACCTTTATGCCTCCAGCAGCTTTTCATTGCCTGAAGCAGGCACCAGCTTAGTTAATCTTTCACACACTTAGAGAAAGGTTTGCAAAGCCTTCTTCCCTATTTCTCTGTTCTCTCCCACCTTCATGCTTCTACTTAAAAAAAATAATAATAATTAGTGAAGTATTACATAACCAGTGTAAACCCCAGGCCCTCTCTAGTGTGTGTATTCATCACAAAGTCAAGTAGCTACTTCAGCACCAGTTTTGTTTGGGGAAGAGCAAAGAACAAAGATGCACTGTGTCTTTGTTTCTCAGCATTCCGGGAATGAATAATTTAGAAAAGTGCTTGCATTGTGATAAGCCGTTCAGTGTGTATAAATAGCACTGAGCCTTGCTTATGCTTTATGCTACTTTATCCTGAAAGAAAAGTTTGGGGAGCAAAGTAGGGACTTCAATTATATTTGTCTAAGAAAAAGGGCCAGGAGACGGAGAATTTAGCCTGGAAGGCCCTTCAGTTTAGACAGCTTGCCCATGGTTTTTTCATTTTAAGCTTTGCCTGTTCCCAAAAGAAAGATTGCTCAGGGCCTCCTGCTTGGTGCTCTTGGCTTCAGGTTGACACCAAGGCAATTTGTATTTGCCTCTGTTCTCCATAACTTCTGGGCAAGTTCGCTGCTTTTTAATCTATACTTAAAGTATATGAAGACACGTTGAAGTCCGATCAGGCAGTAACCGAGCTCACATGCCAGCCACACGGTTCCGGAGAATCAGAACATCTGCCCTTCCCCGTGGCTGGCTGCTTCGTGGAAGAAATCCGCCAAGATGCCACACTCGCTTTATGAGTGACCGAAGGACGGTGTATTCTTTTGAGTAGAAGGTTCTTTTGAGTCTTCCCTCACCTTCTAAAATTTTTTTATCTTTTCTCTCCAGTGGAGGAAAATATACTGGAAGGGGAGAAACACCTGCCATTGGAGCTCTCTTTGTTCCCATCTACTTTTTGAAGCAGGTCTTGAGCTTACAAAGCTGGTTAGGCTTTTCCCTTGAGAGCGCAGAAGACTTTGTGGTTAGTTTTGCCCCCCTTCTGGGGAGAAGTCAGCGGGTGAGGTTACCTGGTTCAGGCTTCCTAGCAGCAGCTTAGCACTTCAAAGGGAAATGGCTTTAAAGGAGCGTCCCGTCCCGGTTGTGCTAGCTTGTATGAGGGATGTTGTCCTTGATGAAAACCCCTATTTAATGCAATCCTGGAAGAGAGAGTGATCGGAGGTGGGAGGGGCATGGGGAGAGGCTGATGGAAAGCCAAAAAGTGGAAAACTGGTTCAATATTGGGAATCTAGGGTTGAGAATGTTGGGGGGTGGGGGGGACAGGGATGGTTAGGAAGCAATTATCTTGCCTGTTTTGTCCTGGAAGAATACCAACTAATCATTTTAATGAGTGTTTTGAAGTTCTTATAGGCATTTTTAAATAGATGAAAGAATGCTAGATTAACTCAAGTTCTCTTGAGCAGTGAAGTGATAGTTAAACAGATTAAAAATATTATCTGAGTAGGCCAATTCTGCCTCCCGTGCCCATTGGACTAGTCCTGTTCAGACAAGGAACCAACAGACTTGGGGTCTTTGCCCTGATCACAGTTTCTAAGTGAGTTTCTAGAGTGTCTGAAGTAGAGCAAGGTGATCACCACCAAGAAGGTACTTACTTTGCTTACTGTCACTTGGTGGCAGTCTCTTGGCCGGTTCTAAAATTTTGCCAGCCGTGGCAGTTAGATAATTTAAGTACTGGTTTGTGGACTTAGCATTGCTTTGAGGAAAGCTTTGCAATCGATTTTCCTAGATGCAGACCTTCTTATACTGTGATCCTCCATAGCCATGGTGTCCTAGAATCTGCAGGCTTTCAAGTAGACTTTTGATGAATCAGTTTACCTTCATATCTCTGTTTAAATGGAGGACTCCTCTCTAGCAGCGGAAGTACGTTTTCATAGGCCAGTGAAAGTCTGTTCTGTCAGTCTGGCCCTTTGTAGAAAGACTGCTTGTTCTTTCTACCTCCACAAGTTCAGGAGGCATCCTGGCAATGGCGGCACCCTGGGCTCCACACCCGGCCCAGCCCAGGGTGAACGAGGGTATTCGTGTTTCCTGCCAGGCACGCGGGGGATTGTGGGTGGAGCTGGGGCTCTGCTGGGATCTGTGTGGGCCCTTCTATTCCTCCGCGCCTCCTTGCTCTTGGCGTTTAGATGGACTCTAGCCGCTTAGTTTCCGGTGCTTGTTCTGAAGTGTTGGTAGGGCAGGTTTCAGAGAAGGCCTTCCACTTGGATTCAGTGGTAAGCTGCGTAAGTTACTTTCCCAGTAATCTCTCCTGGAGGGGTGTGGCGTAACGGTGATCGTGCTTATGGTCCCCAGAGTTTGCTTTTTCAGCCCTTCATTTCCTGGAGTGACCAGCGGGAGCTTTTATCCTCTTTCCGTCCTCCCCTAGTGCCCGTTGAGCAAAGAACAGGATTCTTGTTGAATGAAGTGATTTGGCTTCGGCAGAGGATTAAAGCGAATGGGCTTTGATCTGTAATGCCAGTGCCAGCACCTTGCCAGGGGCATGGTACCCACCAGCAGCCAGCTGAGAGCCACGGGTTTTAATGAAAGACTTGAAGCACGGAGCACGTACTGGTTACAGGCCTGTGTTCGAGGGACCGGCAGAGCTGTGGGTGCACATGCGGTGCAGGTGCAGACACCCGGCCCGCGGGCGGGTTCCAGATCCTCCGAGCCCCCGTCATCGGCACACTCTGGCCCCTTTCTGCTGCGGGGAGTTGCAGGTGACTGTACCTTGGGGAACGTAGAGTCCCGAGAGCGCTAATCCTCGTGTCCTGCCTTCCAGACAGGCGCCAGTGGTGTGCCATCGCCGTCCTCTTCGTGGTCCTGCTGGTCGTGCTGGTCCTCCTCCTTGTTCTGTGACACGGCCGGCGCAGCCCCTCCTGCACTCGAACCCAGGGAGGCGGGCAGCGGCGCCGGGCGTTGCCGTCCCCTCCCGCTTCTCTCTGGAAGACGCGGCCTGCACTGACCCCCCCTCCCCGTGACCCCACCACTGACAGCTGCTCTGACCCGGCGCTGGCAGGGCCACGGGGAACACCGGGTGGACGACCGTGAGCTCCTGGCCCGCCTGGCCCGCTCTGAGGATGGCCCACCACTGCTTTGCCTCCCAGGCCTCACGCCCCAAGGACGGCCTCGGAGGAATCCAGAAAATTCCGCAGACTCCACTAGCGCTTGCTGTTGCTCATTCCATCCATCTCGGACAGCTCTTTTCTCCAGCCCAGACCCTTCCCCCGGCTCTGACGGCGCACCGCGGTCCCGTCCCGATGAGCCCTGTCCAGAGTGCGGGCTCCCGGGCACGTTTCATTCCCCGCCGCCCCTGACAGCCGGTCGCTGATGGGAACAGAAGGCCCAAGAAGCAGTTTGTGACAGAAGACGCACCGATCCATTTTTCAGGGATAAGTGCTGGGATAAAATTGCTTTTCCAGGCACATTATTTTGTGGTAAGAAATAGCTAATGGAGAATAATGGAAAGCACTAGGCTTTTGGGGATGCTAACAACGGGTGGCTTGAACTGAAGGGAGGAGAGGGTGGCAGGACCCAGTTTGCACAGCTGAGGGAACGGTGGGTGAGGTTGCTGGAGGTCAGAGCCTTGCCAAATTCACGTTGCTGTCCTGGTGCAGCTTGTATTTTTAGGACCACCTTTAACTGTATGGCTACAGCACACTTGAACGGGTTAGGGTCCCTGGCCAGCCTCCTCGACGGTTAGGTCACTCCTGTGGCACTCTGCACCGGGGGCGGGGGTGGGGGGAGGAGGTCACGGTTGGGAGTGGTTAGTACATCATTAGCACAGCGACACTCAGAAACCATAATGACAAAAAAGGCTAGTTCTGAACCAGACTTCTCTTACCCTGTGAGTCATGGCAAGAATGGGTAGGTGAACTTGAGGGTTTTTTCCCCCCTAAGATGACAACTCAGTTTTTTGGTTTTTTTAATCATCCATTCAAATAACTGAGCCAATCCAAATTTAAATAATGGATGCTTTAATTGAGTTTTAGTAGCTGAAACTGCTGAGATGCTAAATTTCAGGCTTCTGATGACTTTTTAAATGCCTCCAACGTACACGTGTCTATAGGATATTTTATAGCCTCCCTGATGCTGTCACCACTGTTGAAGCAGCAGCTGACCCAGAGCCTGGCAGGGGAGGCCGTGGCTGTCCTCACCATCTTTTTGTGCACTTGGAAAGCACAGCCAACATCCGGATAGAGCTCTAGCTTGGACTTCTTGTTTCCTCATCTGTTGGGGTCCACTCCTCGGCACACTGGTTGTTTTTTTTTTCTTTTTAATTTTTTTTCTTGTTTGTCTTTCTTGTTTATTTGCTTTGGGCTCCCCCCCCCCGCCCTTTTTTGTGATTTGCAATGATGTACTTGCCCAGCTGACTTTTGACTTGCACTTTTTAATAAATATTTGTAACAGTTTTTTAAAGAAGGGTATTTTCTCATGGTTAGGATCATGGTAGGTAAGTAAATCTGCCTGTTGATGAAAGCTAAAAGCAGATTTATAAAACTAAAAGGGTGGTTGACATCCACGTTTACAGTCAACTCTGATATATAAATAAGTTATTTTTTTCAAATTAGCAAAAAAAAAAAAAAAAGATTACTACAAAGGGCTTCCGATATAGGGTACTAGGTTATTTGTTTTACAAAGTTTCGAGACTCATTCAAATAGTCTTCTCTAAACTTAGAACAGGGATGGTCCTTAGATTTGCATTAAAATATACAGGTCTTTGTTAAACATAAATGGGGACCTTGTCTCAGTACTGTATCCACACTCCACATCACAAGAGGCAGTAGGCATCCTAATGGCCTGTATGATTATGCTCTTTACAAGCCATGCTGTTGTCCTCCTATTACCAGATTTACTGTGCCCCACACAACTGTCACATGCGTCAGTGGGGCTTGTTGGGAACACGCCTGGTCGTGAATGAGTAAGATGCTTCCCTGGTGTCGGAGGGGAGGGGGGCTGGGGGGCGGCAGGTTTTGTAATCTGAAGGCTTAATTACTAAGTGTTTGGATGAATCTAGAATCGGCATGATGACCTCACCTAATTTCAAGTATTTGCTGAACAGTGGCTATTGTAGACGAGAGTCCTGAAGCCGAAGAGGGAATTATTTATGAGTAGGAAAGTTTACTTGAAAATACAGGCACTGCATGCGTGCTCCCTGCAGGCCCCTGTCTCCTCGCCTCAGAGGAACTGTTCTTTGACAGGCAGCCTCTTAATATCTTCGTCAGAGCCGGCTCTGCCCCAGGCATAACTCCTGGCCCAGCGGGCTTGATCCTGGGCTTGACCCTGTTGGGCCTACGGGGCATCGCTACAGATGAGTGTTCATTTGAAAGCCTCCACCCAGACCGCAAACCATGGCGGTCCAAGAGAGTAACCCAGGGGCTTAGGTTGACTTTTGAGGACAAATGTTGCCTCCTCGGTGATCCCGACACTGCCGGGTTCCAGAGGGCACCTAAGTGGTTCCCCGGCCGATAGGAGGGGGAGAGCAGTGGACACCGGTGACCCCCCCGCGCTGCTCAGGGGCACATCCTAGAAGCAGTTGGGCTTTCTCCAACCTCTGCACCTCGACACGTACTCATCATTTCTAAGGAACTGGCAGAATGTGATGGATAAAGAGAAACAGCTCAACTTGCGTTTATTGCAAGAACGTTTTTCTAATCAGCTGATTTGGGGGGTTAATTGGGGGAATGAACCGTTGAGAGAGTTAGCCAGAGTGGGGGGTCCAGCTGGAAAACCGAAATACCTTTAGGTTTTCATCCTCGTCTTTGATCTTGCCTTTGTGTGGACTGAAAACGCCCCGTGCTCTCTGTGTGCCCGCTGCTGGGTGGCAGTTGGAAGTCACTGTGTGTGTGTTACATGACGATCTTCACGCCAGAGCCGAAGGGGGAGAGACTTGGGAGCTTGCCCATTATTCTCTGCTTTTAGCCAGAGTTAAACAGACTGATGGGTCTGGTAGCCAACCACTTGGCAACTTCTACTCCTTCTCACCTCGTGAGATTCAGGGCTGTGAAGAGAAATCTAGTCTAACTCCAACAGAAATCTGTCTCTGTTAAGTGTTTTACCTTCTGTAAGCGAAGGTGGCAGAGCCAAGATCTTTCTTCTGGTAATTTCCCTGGCTATAAAGTGAGACCATTACCTTTCTAGAGAATTCATAGCATTTGAAGATCTAGGAACTGAATTATACATAGGAGTTGCTTTTCAGCTCTGTGGACTCGGATCACTTGGCTTCACCTTGTACTGCAGGATGAACTTGGAAGCGAAACAAAATTGGGACAGTCTGAAAAGCAGAAGTTCCAAAACGCGGCATGCACTACCTCCCTCTTTGTGTTCCTCTCGCTGGCATCTCTTTCCCTCCCAGGTTTTTGAAGAATAACATTTTTGAAAAACGTGTTCTTTCTCCATCAAGAGCAGAGAGAGGTGAAACCAAAGAGCTCTCAGACCTTCCGACCCTCTGTCACACCGCGTCACGCCTGACCCGAGTTGGTTCACGAAGACCACGCCCCACGGAATGGGCCTGGGCTGCTGGCGGGGGTGCAGCAGCGTCCCCCCTCCCCCCCCGGGGCCTCTGCTTCTGAGGGAGGGGCAGTCTCGTCACCAGGCTGGCCTGATGAGGGGAGACCCACTCTCTGTTCTGTCCGCTGCCCTGTCCCGGCTCTCATGAATGTGCTTGCGCAGCAGTCCGTCGGATGTGAATGCGGACACCAGGCTCCCCGTGTTTACTTGCCATCCTGCTCACTGGGAAGCTGCCGACTGGTATTGAGTCCAGAAAATCAAGAGAATTCTAAGCAGAGGGAAACAGCCGTCCAGGCGAGGGCAGCCCTGCAGTGACCCTTTGAGACAGAAGCCCGCACAGCTTAGCACAGGTCGCTCGGTGGGGCCGAAACTCCAGACCTGCTGGCTTCTGGGGCCAGCATCCCTGACCTACGCTCGGAAGCGTGTGGACCACCCAGCGCGGCCCTTTTGTTTTAGAGACGAGACCACTCACTGCAGCTCCCCCAGCAGACAGGGCGGCATTTGCCGGGGTGCGTCTTGGGCTGGGCCCCAGGGAGCTCATACACTGCGTGCGGCCAGTGACCTCAGCGGCGCAAGAGGGTAGGCCGGCAGTGAGCTGTCATGCTCACCCCTCGCTCCAGTTTCTGGGCGTCTGCTTTTGGACAAACACTGAAGCTCCGAAAGTTCCAGCGGCCCCTTGGCTGTGTTGCTGCCATCTACCTGCATGTGACAGCTCCTTATTACGTTAGAGTCTCTTTACCAATGCAGGGGTGGGGAGGTGGGGAGGAAGGAGAAAGAGCTTGGTTTCCCTCTGACGTAGACTAATGTGTTGGTGCTGTTTTCCTTCCAATGTGACCTTTGTCCAGAAATGCCCCTCCCCAAGGCCGTGTGGACGGTAACTGCACTTCAGCAGTCATTGTCCCAGTCAACTGCCCGACTGCTTGGTAGGGACCTGGTTTGCCAAGTGCAGCCAGTGAGAAAGTGTATTTTACCTTCTTTTTTTTTTTTTTTTTTTTTTTTTTAAGGCTATGAATTCTTGAACCCAGAAGCCACTTGATCCTCCAGGGGGTGTTAGACATAAGACCACCCGGCTTCATTGTTTGTTGACCAAAGCTCTCGGGCCTTGTTCTGTCACCCTGGCGGTACCCCAGCTCTCGACACGAGCCAGGCTCTCTGTCAGCCCGGGGGTGACCCCATGTCCAGCGTTGTTCTTGTTGGACTCTGCAGAGAGCGGGCTTTAGCCGGGACCATGCTACTGAACAGGAATCGCAGCCCTGGGGGTAAGTCTGCTCTGGGAGAGGCAGACGTCCTAGTCCTCAGGAAAAGAGAGAGTCTGCAGGGTGGGGAGAGGCCAGCCAGGTGTTCCCACTAAGAAGTTACTGGAACTTACCTGTAAGCTTGATGTGGGCGTGTCCTAACTTGACCCAGGAGAATGCCCTGGGTGAGGGTGGCCTGGAAACCAGGAAAGGGCCAAAGACCGCAAGCTGTAAATGATTGTGGATTCGTTTTGTGTTAAGTGGAGATCAGCTCTCACTGGCTCATTTGTAATCAGAAGTTAGCGTAATGAAAAAATCGAATGTGTAATACGTGGCAACACTCAGCAGGACTAAATTGTCGTATTTTTCTTCCAAGGATAAATAACCTACGGTGTTTTATTTTTAAATAACCAGAAGGCACAAACTAAAGACGTGAGATCAAGGATTCGAATTTAAAATGCCTGGGTGATTTCCAGATGGTGCGCACCCCCCTTCCTCCCCACGAGAAGAGCCCAGTAGCCCTGGTGCCAGTTTACACCCCCCTCCACAGGTAGATACATTCTTGCTCTTTCGACAGGCTGGGTCTCCCAAGTGTGGTGTGGGACCAGCGGCGGCGGCATGGCCCCTGAGCTTGCTAGAAATGCAGGTTCCCAGGCCCACCTGGATCTGCCGAATCACAGACTCTGGGGGTGAGGCCAGTGGGCTGTTTCACAAGCCTTCCGGGGGATTCTGCTGCCCACTGTAGTTTCAGAATCACTGCTCCTGCATCATGGAATTTAGGCTACAGTAAACCATCCCTGCATAATAAAACCTCTTCCATAGCTTTGATCGTAATCCTGACATTAAACAAACTGATGACACTATAAACTTGAAAACTTTTTAAAAATACTTGCGTAAGAAAAATCTCAACTAGCCGTCTTTCAAAGTGGTATTTTTACACCCTGAAGTCTATCAGTAATGTTTCTTATTTCTGCTCTTGAAATCATGTTACAGCTGTACAAAGAATACTGTTCAGTATTAAAAGAGAAATGGAGAGACCATGACCTTTGTCAGTTGTTGTTTTTTAAGTTTTGTTTTTCTCTTATTTCTTTTCATACTTAGATACAGCTCCTTCCTTCTGCCCCCACCGGTAAACACAGACATATGCGTATGCCTCGGGTGGGGAAAGCGTGTGGCTGTTGGAAGATCCGAATTATAAATTGTGCTCTCTTGGGCTGAGCAAGTTACGTGAATTATTAAACCCCAAAATAACCACATTATGGATTCAGAATACCATACGGCACAGTTTCAGTTGGGACAAGGAGTGTGGGGAGCAGAGAAACAACACAGAAGGAACTGAGTCTTTTATTTCCCCCTCACCCAAGTGTTGGCCAGCAAGAACACTGGCCATCCCAGTTGGCAGGTGAAAGAGCCTTCCTTCGATTCTGTGTCGGACAAGATGACGAGGCTATATAAGCTCCTTAAGGACAGGGACCTTCATCATCCCATCTGTCCTCATCATCTTCCCTCATTATCTGAACACCTTCTATGTGCCCAGCAGCGTTCTAGGTGCTTCATCTGTATTAATGCAGGTGATAAGTTAAAATGGTGTTTTGAGACTATGAAGTTACCTCATCTAGTATTATCTCGAATGTGCAGATGAGGGAACGGGGACACAAGTGATTTCTCAAGGTCACACAGCTGAGACGAGGCAGAGCCGCTTGCTGGCTCTCAGTGCTACCACAGAAATTGGGACATCCGTGCTTCATGAGTCCCCAGCTTGACTTCCCCCAAATGTAATAGCTAAGGAGGGTTAACACACGTCAACATACTAACCAGCCTTGCTAGAGGAATGAATGCTTATTTTGAGGGTTACAGTTAATATTTGAGAAGGAAGGGCTGTGTGTACCCCCTGATAAAAGCAAATCTGCCCCTCTCCCAGGCCTGGGGAGCTGTGGACTGTGTGGCATTGACGAGAAAAAGCCGGCCGTGTACAAGGCTGAGGGTTCTGGAGCCACCAGCACGTTGACTCCACTCGTGGCTCTGCTGTGCAGCAAAAGAGTGATGTGCTGTCTCTCACAAGGTCCCCACTGGCTACAAGTCTTACATAAAACTCACGTTGAAAATACAAGAGGAGACCTGGGGCAAAAATGAAACTCCCAGGAAGGGAAGGGCTGTCCATACTGCCACAATGCTGCACTGTACAAGAGGACACATAAACCTTGATCCTTGGCACCTTGGGAGCGTCACTTGTCTGGAAACAGGGACCCTTCTACCAAGACGACACTGACAACTGGAACATTAGCGGCGGCTCCATTTGGTGCAGATGCAGGCAGAGCCTGGGCACGAACATCCCCACCAATACACCTCTCGGTAGGTGAGGTGTTCAGAACCCAGCTTGGATGGCCAAATCGCCAACCTTTCTGACCTCTGCAGTGGTATCCCCTTCCTCACCACACCATCGGATGCATTCTAGCTGCGTTCACAAAAGTTCACATTAAGATTGGCCAGCCTTTGGGAAGAGGTCATCAACTCATAGGAACAGATTGCTCAAATTTTATACCTAATTAGCAGCTAAAACTTCTGGCCAACATTTGATAAGAATCTGACGTGCTGGCAGGTCTTTGATCATGGGCATCAGGGACACGACGGGGAGTGAAATTTTGGTCATTTCATTCTTACAACCCCACGAGGGAAACCCCGTTGAGGCCCAGTTTATACCCACAAACGGGCATGAGCATCGAAGACGTTTGCCCAAGGGTAAATGAGGAAGAGGTAGGGTCAGGAGGAGGGCCCAGGTCTGACTGGACCAGTATGAGGCCAGCGTCCCTTCAAAGAGAAAAGAGCTGTAGTAGGAGTTGGTGGTGGATTAAAGCACTGCTCTAAGAAGTGAAGATAAAGCACGGACACCAGGTACCCTGGACTTGACCGCGTCTCAAATCCCATATGCCCACTGTACAGTTAAGAGATCTGCTAAGCCAAGGACCTCAGGCAGGCTGGCCTTGCTGATAAAATGTTTTGGAGCTTTTATTTGGCTGGAAATGGGCAAAAAGTAAGTGAGCCAGACTCCTGATACGAACTCGGAAAAGCCTGGAGACGTCTGTGGAGCCCAGGGTGAGGATCAGAGCTGTGGCATCTGAATGCTGCTGTGAGCTCCCGCCACTGCCAGCGTTCCGTGCTCCTGAGAGAACACCAGAGCTCGGATGGAGGCTGCTGAGCCCACGGCTGGCTCGTCTGGGAAGCCTTTCTTCTCACCAGGTGGAGTGGGGCCTCCTGCCTGGGGCTTCCATTGTACCCCTTGGCACACTGGTCTGTCTCTCTTCACAGCTGTAGCTGTCTCCACCCTGGGGACGTGGGCATCCCAAGGGCGGGGCAGGCCTCTCCCCAGTACCTGGCACCTGGCCAGACCCCTGAGGACAGCCCCACACTGCGAATTGGGGCCTGAGCCCAGATTGCAGAAGGACAAGACAAAGGCAGGCCCAGCGGGCACCCAGGCATCCACAGAAGAGCCCCGATGCCCTCCAGGCCTGGCAGGGCAGCTGTTAAAGCCTGGCTCCATGGGCAGAGATTCAGAGCCAATGACAGCAGCCCCTTCCTCAGGGCCCGGCGCTCCGACCTGGCCAAGCCCACAGCCTGAGAGAGCTGGGCAGAGCTTCTTGCCAAGGAAGGCTGCTGCCATTTCTAAGCAGGTGCTCTGGCTCTGTAGGAAGGAGGGAGACTTCAGAGAGGATGGTGGGGAGGGAGGGAGAGAGGGGGAGGGGAGAGAGGGGATCCGGTGACAGCCTTGTGAATGGCTCCAGAACCAACCTGGGGATTTGGGGTAGGAAATGGGTTGAACAGATGGACCAGGGAAGCCCAGGTGTTGCCAGGTAAGTTTGATGGAGGATAAGCAAGAAACTCTATTTGAAAAGAGAGCCACAATAAAGAGCCCTGGCACCCGATTATATGGGAGCACAGGGAAGAGGAACAAAGTCAGCACGCAGGTGTTCCTGGAATGCTTCCCTGGACAGCTGGACAGGCATCTCTAGTATTTTTGAAGGCTGCCAAGGAGTCCGCGGGTGGACAAGGGAAAGGGTGTTCCAGCAAGGGCATTCGAATTAGCAGCAGGAAATGGGTGAGTGAATGCGGGAATCTGGGGCGTGGCCAGATCAGGGATCCAACAGTTCCTGCCCCTAAGTACCCACGCGGGAATCCCACTGCACGGAGGCCGGTTTGGAGGACCAGGAAGTCCAGTCACCTCACTGTACCCTGCCCCTGGGACACGGGCTTCTCGGCGACAAGGCTGTAGGATCAAGGATGCCTCTTCCCCTAGGGGCCACGCACATACGGACGAGCCACCAGTCCAGGAAGGTTCAGCAGCGTTCTGCAGGCAGCGCACCGCTGGAAGAGGTCGCGGAGGTCGGATGTGGAGCTCCGGGTAACAGAGGGGTAACAGAGGACGGAGGCAGCCTCCTCTCCAACCACCACTCCCCCAGGCGGTGCCGAGGGCGTGTTCTCAGCGCGCTCCAGAGCAGGGGTCAGAACGATCCTTTAAGTTACAGCTCAGGACACACACATACACACACCCCTCTGAAAAAATTGGTTCTCAAAACCTACACGTGCCTTGTGCGAAACGCTACCTTTTAAAATATTGGTGTCGACCCACAAGACATGACCCACGAGTGGGTTACGCCTGCTTTTCGGAAACTCTGTTCTGGAAAATGATCTTGTCCCCACTTCCTCCCGCCCCCCGCGGGGAGATGGGAGCGCCAACGCAATTTCCCTGCAGAAAAACTGAAGCCGAACCCCTCACGCCGCCCTGGTGAAGATGGGGGACGGGGGTGCTGGGGGCAGGGGTCGGCCCAACCCGGGTGCTCGAGGGCCTCCGGATGAGGTGAGCCCCACAGGGTTCCAGGAGGGAGGACGCGCACGGGCTGGCCGTCACAGAGGGCCGGGTTCAAATCCATTCTCCGCTAGTAATATTTGCAATGTGACCTTGGATAAATAATTTAACCTGAGTCTTCGGCTGCCAGTTTGCAAGCAGAGATGAGTAGTCCGTTCCTCGCAGAATTGCCTCAAGGATTCAGTACTGAATCCTTAACGTCCCCAACAGAGCTCTGGGAGATCGGAGGAGCAGAGCAGGCTGGGAGACGCCACAGTGACTGCACGCCTTTGAATTAACCTTCATTTCCCAAATCCGAGCTGCGCCTGTGGTTCCTCCATCCTGAGACTCGGAACACTGCGCGTACCGGTCCCCATTCTGCGTCCCCCGCCACGCGTGCCAGTCCTGAGTCGCCTCGCTTCCCGTCCCATCCCTCCTCCTGCTCAGGCCAGTCCTCCCGGTTGTCCGCTCCCGCGGTCCCCAGCCGTGCGTCCCTCCGGGGCAAAGTGAGGGCCAGCCTCTTCCCGGCCTCCGGCGCCCAGCGAGGGCTCCTGCGTCGTGTGTCTGTTGGGGGCTGGGAGCGTGCAACCCGTCCCCACCCCGCCCCCAGCCTCTGGAAAACTGCCGGCTCCAGCCGTCCTGCGCCTCCAACCGAGCCCGCGCCAGGCCGGGCGGCCCCGGGGCGGGGCAGTGCGGCCAGAGCCCCGTCTCCCGCGCCGGCCCCCGCGGACGCCAGGAAGGACAGCGCGGACACGACAGAGGGAGGGCGGGCGGCGCGCAACAAAGGCCGGGAGGCCGGCGCGGAGGGCACCTCCCGGGCGGCCGAGTGGCAGGGAGGGCGCACCCGCGGGGAGCCAGCCGCCTGTGCGACCTGCCCGGACCCGCGGGATCGCCCCGCCCGGCCGTCCCGACTTGCAGGCGACACGCGCGTCGGAGCAGAGTAGCCTGGCGGGGAGGGCGCGGGGCGGTTGCCTGCGAACAGTCGCTGACACGCGACAAATTTCGGTCCCCCTTCCCAGGGAACCTGGTGCCGGCCGCAGTCCGCCTTGGAGATGAGCTCTAGCCCCCCGCCGGCCCCTCCGCCACCGAGAAGAGGCGCCCTGAAAAAAAAAGGTTCTAGCAGGCGACGGTGGGAGCGAGGTTGGTCAGGGACCGCCCTTCCCTCCCAGATCCCCCCACCCCCGGCTTCCGCTAGCGACTTCTGACCTTGCGCCCCACCCCCACCTGTCACCCTAAGGATATTGACATGTCTGAGGCCCAAGTTGGAGCCACTTTCTGTTCTGTGTAGTCCCCAAATCTGATGGCTTCTGTGGAGAGAGCTCTGGACACAGAATACCGATAAACTGCCCTGGGGGGTGGGGGGATGGGGGAAGGTCATAGGTTAGGTACAGGAAAAAGCCACCTTTGCGCACGCTGTTATCTTCTGTGCCTGAACGTCCTTTTCTTCATCCTTCCTGTAAGTTCCTACTCATGTTACAAAACCCTGCGTGGGTGTCCCCTGTCGGTAAGCTCCCTCCCCCCAGCTGATCACTCAGGCTGTCTACCCCAGAGGCCAGGTGCCGGGCTCTCCTGCCGCACACACCAGGCCATATGGGCATGTTTGTGTCTCCCTGAGACTATGGCAGCTTGAGCCCGTCTTTCTCATCTCCAGGGGATCCTTGCCTGTCAAAGGGCCTGGCTCCTAGTTACTCCACTAGGTTCTAAGCAGGCACTGACAGTCCTGTGGGTGACACAGGGCTGACCTGGTTAGCAGCTCCCCAGACAGAGCAGATGGGGACGTCAGGCAGGTGTCTGGAGGAACCAAAGTCCCCACCCACCTACACGAGTCAGGGCCCCTGGCCTCATGTTACTCAGGAAGAAGTGGTCTAGTTCACACAGTCCAGAGTGTCTACTCCCCTCTGTCAAGCCTTTTTCGGGGGGGGGGGGGTGGGGTGGGAGATGTCACAGCTGGAAGAGTGGCCTTGAGTCAGAGAGGCCAGGTCTGAATGTCCTGTCACTGTTGCTCAACTCAGCTCTCCATCTGTGTAAAGGCAGATGATACACAGGGCATAAATGGCAGGTCTGTTTTTAAGGACTAAATAAGATGTGTCAAGAGCCTGGCCCTGGCCCTGGCCCTGGGAGGTAACAAAAGCAGATGCCCAGTATTGCTTAGAGACCTTTCCCAGTCCTGTCCTGGCCAGAGCCCCCTACTTTCCCTTCCTTCCCGGCTGGAGCTGGAAAGGCACGTTGTCCTCACCATACAGAGAAAACAGAGGTGCCTTTGCTCCCATAAGTTTTTTTCAATATGAAATTTCCCAAGTTTCATGAGCTCAAGGCCAGGAATTGGGGGTACAGGAGCTGCCAGTGTTTTCCCCATGACTACTTCCTGTCCTGCCATGGGGCCATTTCCAAGCTTTGGGAGCCCCAGGTCGGTCTCTGAGATGTTCCAGCACCCTCTTCACACCCTGAAGGCCCAAACACTTGTTCCACTGGCCCCTCTGCTCACCTGCTGGAGCCACCCCTCCTCATTCCCCATCCCAGGTGGCTCAGTCTCCCCATCCTGCAGCACTCTGGGGCTCTGGGAGCACCCTTCACCCCCTAGCCTCCAGGGGGCAGTAAAGAGGGAGTTTTAACTGGCTCCTGCAGGTAAGGCCTGGACCCAGGAGAACATTCACTATACATTCCACAGGATTGCCAGTCCCCTCCCCCCCATCACCTTTCCCTCAGGCCACATGTACCCTTCAGTGACCTTGCCCAGTGAAAGCTGCTATGAACACTCATTTTAACTAAGGCTGTGTGTTTTATCAAGTTCTAAAACAGTACTGAACTGCTCACTGCACCCCTCACCCCAGCATCACCCACCGGAGGCCCCTAGCTCCATTCTTTCCCCTGTTCATAAACGCACCTTGCCCCAGGCTCCTCTCTCAGCCAGAGGACTGTCCCTGGAGGCTTCTGCATCCATCCTGGCTGTCACCCCAACCCTGGGGGACTACCCTAGCCTTCCCTCTGGCATGCTCAATACAGTTCACTTCTGTCCCTGTGTCCTCCCTCCCTCTGCCCCCAATTCAGGCCCCTGCTCTTGGCCACTCAAGGTCAAGTGAACATCCAGCCCAGAATTTAGCGACTTGGAGTGAGAGAAGCTTCAGCTTTGCTTTTTAATAATTTAAGACTGACACACGGCCATCCATTCCCAGAGAGTCCCAACCCTTTGGGCCTAGAGCAGGGAAGCAACCTGGTGAGATAGCCCATCCCCCTGCCTGTACCCTGTCATTGCACTTCCTGCTGACCCACCCACAGCTGCCACCGGGGAGTCTGGGCAGAGAGCTTGTGGAGGGGGACAGCCTGGCACCAGCCACAGCCGTGCCCACACTCTACAGGAGAAGGAAGACAGGCCCTCACCGCCAGCTCCAGTGTTGCCTTGGGCAGAGGCAGAGGGCAGGCTGGTGGGGGCGGGGCTGGCCAGTCCTACTGGCCATGGCTGCTCTTCCTGGAAATTCGTCTGGTTTTTTTTTCCCTTCAACTTTATATATCACAAAAATTTCCCAGAAACTCTTAATATTCTGGCTACCAGATAACATCTCCCAGATGTTCTCACACCAGACCACATGTTCCAATGTTTGGCTTGGAATATATGGCCAAGGGCTGTAAGGCTGTCACTCCAGGACACTTTGCCCATTTCCAGAAAAAGAACAAAGGTGTTCAATGGGATGTGGAAGGAATGAGACTTTAAAGGCAGGCTCAAGGCCAATATGGCCAAGAACTTTCTTTGGTTCTGGAGTGTGGAAGGCTGGGGGAGCCCTTGACAGAGAGTGGGACAGGACTTGGGGGTGAAGAGGTGGTCAGGGGCCAACCCCAGTACCTGCCGCCTCTCTCTCCTCTTGCCAACAAAGGTAAGGAAAGAGGCTGACCCCACTTCTTGCATTGAGGGAGATCCAGGTCTTTTTTCCCCAGTTCCACGTAAATTAACATCCTTAAAACACACAAGCAGGCTCCTGCCCTCACGTATCGTGGACAATCACGGACGCCCTGCCACAGGGGTTACATGCCACGGTCATCTGTCTTTGGTCCACAAAGCAGCTTTGTGCAGTGCATTTCCATTCCTCCTAGGCCAGTTCAGGGCTTCTGCGGGAGTGACTGTGCGGGGCGGGAGCACCGCTGGGTCACCGAGGGACGGGCCTCTGCCTCAGCACACGGATTGACAAGCTGTCTGCGTGGGCCAGGAGCTCCTTAATATGAGCCAAGCCCAGCCCTGCAACTTTGGCCCCATTTACCTCGAGGATCTCATCCCCTACCCCCAGCAGCCCTGAGTACAGCTTGGCCATGCTCGAATCAGCCATCTCCTGCACGTAGAACCCTGTAAAGGAAAACAGAACAATTTAACAGGTGAAATCCAAGGACACGCAGCTCTGTGGAACGCTGACCAGGTGGGTGCTTGTTAGCGTGGGGTGGGGAAGCAGGTGCTCACACAGGGCACTTCTCCATGCACACACATACACACACACCCTCGTTATTCTACCTCATAACCACAAGGCTTTCTACATAGATACAGTGTGCCTGCCCTCATGGTATAATTTCATTTTTCTGTCTTCTCTTTTAAAATGCCCTTTAAGCTGTTATTATTTGTGTATACCCCAGTGTGAATGAACTAACCTTATCTTTTTCTGGGATGAGCTTTGATTGTAGAATAAGGAGGAAACTGATGTTCGAAAATTAAGAAAAAGACCTACTATGTGCCTGGTACTGTGCTAGGTAGGATTCATAAATACGATCAAGTTGCTGTCTTCAAGTAGCTGGAGTGGTGGGAAGGCTCACTGGAGTAATGAACGTGGCTGAGGTCAAATGCAAATCTGGTTTGCTTCCTATTATTGTCTAGGACTAGCACTAGCTTCAATCTTCCTTGGATGCGGAGGCTCACTTGACCTTTATTCACACACATCCTGTCCCCCACACTGCCCCTAAGAAGGCCCTGCTGGCCAGTGTGACCACATCCCCTGGGTCTCTTAGGTGCAGAGCGAGCTGGAGAGAGCCTGCTTCTTCCCCTTTCCCTGGATCCGACTTGGCGAACCCACGTCAGTGGAGCAGGCCCTGTGGAGGCTTGGGGCTGGCGAGGCTGAGTTCCCCTTGCCTCTCCTGGCTACACAGTGCAGGGAGTCCTGCTGAGGGACCCTTCTCACCTCAACTTCTGCCGAAAACCTTCCAAACTCCCCTTGGACTTAGAGATTAAAGGGTCTTTCAGGGAAAGCTGGCCACCACCCCGCCTCACAGGCTGAGTGCACGCAGGTATCTGAGCACAAGCCTGGGGTGCGGACTGTGTGCAGCAGACATCACCTGTGGAACTCAGTGGGCAGCTCAGCCCCACCGGAGACACCCTCACTGCTGCCCAGCCCGGGCTGGCCTGGCCTGCACGCTGCTCTCTACTCCTCTTCCTGGAATCAGCGTCCTTAGAAAGGGCCGCATAGGGCACCTCACCCGGTTCTTCCGACTCTGGCCTGAAGGCATTTAACACACTCAGGCCAGGGGAGGTCCTCCCTCTGCTCCCCACAGCCCCATAGGAGCTTTGCTCAGCCCAGCTTCTGGCCCCAACAGAAAGCAAGCTGTCCAAAGCTGCCCACTGAAATGGGAGTCTGGAAGCACCACCATCTCCTTTAAAGCACCTGAAGGCTGATAACTCTGAGTTTAGCAAAACCAATCTTCTGACACATTCCCTCTCCCGGGGCTGAGTCGTGGAACTCCCTCTAGGTGCTTCTTGGCCGATCGGTGCCTTTGCCGCAGAGTCGCCTCCCTGCCCGCCCGCCTGCCTCCCATCCGCTGCGTGAAGCTTTTCTCCCAGCCCCATCTTCCACCTCTTCCGTCTGGGGGCTCTACCCGCTTGCCTGCCTCGTCAGTGTGCTGGTAGCGTGGGGGAGGCAGTGTGCTGCCTACAGAAATGGCTGCCCTACAGCAGACAGGCGGGTGCAGAGTGATGAGAAACCCCAGAAGCATGTAGCAGCCAGAGCTGGACCAGACAGACACTGACATCGTGCCAGCGTTCTCGAGGAGTCTCTGAGGTAGGCTTCACAATGGAAAGTCATGACAAAAATGTGACGGAGAGACCGCTGTTGTAGGTATTTATTGCCTGCTGGAAATGGCCTTTGTTAAGCATGTATGGTCTCTATGGTACTCAGAAGCAGAAGACAAAGCCTGCTGTTCTCAAATGCTTGTATACAATCGGATGTGACAGCCAGCAAGTGAACCCCAGCATCCTGACGTTTTAGCGGGGAATGCAGACCAGCCCCAGCTCACGGCCCGCCTGAGGCCCAGCAGAAGTGGAGCCGTGGCTATTGGAGGCCAGTCTGTGGCAAGGAGGCCCCAGGACCAGTCATGCTCCGGGTGCCTGCGGATCTCTGTGTTATATCCGATGGCCATCTGCAGCAGGAGCAGGGCAGGGAAGAGGTCATACCAACCCAGGGGAGGGGTGCCCTGGGGGGCAGGCCAGGGCGGAGCCCAAGGAGCCCTTGGTCATTACAGACCCCTGCCCATCCGACATCAACTCCATGACAGGTGGGGGAGGGGCTCCCACTGTCTGCAAAGGGGCCTAACGGGACTTTTGGGGAGCATGAGGCACATAGCACCATGTCTGGTTGTGTGTGACCTCACACGGACAGGCGGTACAGATCACGGTGGTCCCTGTTGGAGTTCTGCTCCCCAAATACAAGTTCTCTTTCTGAAGAGGGAAGGGGAGAAAACAGCTGGGCATTTTCCTATGCACATCACTGGATGCTCCTTAGGACCCTTCCAGGTAGGTTTTATTATTTTCATTTTACAGATTAGAGAACTGAGGTTCAGAGGGGTTAAGTAACCTGCTTAAGGTCACACAGCCAGCAGAGGCTCTGGAGTACGAGCCATGCCGTGTTGTCTAACTCTATGCCTCTGTACCGCCCCTCTGGGAGGCCGACCGCCTCTCACCTGAGGAGGGAGGAAGCTGAGGGAAAAGATGGAGTAGCTAACAGTCTGCTGATGATGATCAGTATAGGTTCACGAATGCCATCTCCCTGTGAGGTCATTGTACCCTCCTAAGGTCTAGAGTGGGGAGAAACTCATTTTCTTCCTCTCACACTCATAGAAAAATCCATCAGCAAACTGAGTCAAACTGCCTTCAAGTCAACCAGAATGCAACCACTTCTCACCATTTCCGCTGCCCCCCCTCCAGCCCAAGTCGCCACTGTCAAGTTTTTCCACTGAAACAACTTTAAAACCGGTCTCCCTGGTCCACCTTTAACCCACTAACGTCCATTCACAGTCCAGCAGCTGGTCAGCGACAGTGTTACAAGCACAAATCAGGGCACAATAGTCCCTGCTCCAAGCCCCTGGTGGCTCCCAGCTCACTTGGCGGGAAAGCCAAAGCCCTTCTGGGCTCAGCGCTGTCTCTTCCTCTTGCCACTCTGTCCAGATCCACCTCCTTGCAGGTCTTCTGACAGCCAAGTTCATTCCCACCCTCTGGGCCTCTTCGAGCCCCTTCCCTCTGCCTGGAATGCTCTTTCTCCAGACACCATACTGCTGCTCCTTCACTCCTGTAAGTGCTGTTGTGTCCTCTGCACAGAAAAGCTGTCGCCCCTGCTCCCACGGGCACTCCCATCCCCCCACTCTCGGGCCCTTACCCTGCTTTGTTTGGGTTTGTGTCTCAGTACTTTCGGCTCTCTGGCACATATAATGCAAAATGTATACAAATGCAAACCTTTTTGTAGATATAGTCTATCTCCCTCACTGGAATGTGGACTCCTGAGGACAGGAGTTCTGTCTGTTCTGTTTACTGCCAGATACCCAGCATCTAAAACACCTAGTAGGTGCTCAGTATAAACGTGTTGAAACAATGAATGACGGATCAGATGTCAGAACTTGCTGTGGTCTGCATATCTGGCAGTGAGCAGATTTTTCCCAGGTTAAATGACTTTGACCTAGGAGATCAAAGCACAGGACTAAACCCTCCTCAGCAGAGTGCAGCCAGGGCAGGATCCCTGTGAACATCACCCTTTGGAGCCAGCGCCGAGGGAGGGACCTGGATGCACAGACAGGCAGGCACATTCCACATGCCCAGACATACTCAGCAGCTGGAGGAAGGGAACCATTAAACACATCAGTCACATCAAAGGGATCGCCGGGAACCAGCAGGCACAGTCTCCCTTGGGCACTACAACAAAAAGATGGCCTTCAAGATTCTGATTTCAAGACGTCAGCAGAGACCAGAGGGGCACTGGAGTCAGGCTTGCTATCTCTGCCCCCTCCAGCAGCCCCACACCAGACCCTTCCAGAAGAGTGCCTGAAGGGAGAATTCCAGTCCTTTTGCTAAGAGGCTGTCTGCATTGAGAGCTCCACTTCTCAGCCACAGACTGGAAATGATCACGGCCAAAAGGCATTGCTGTGGTTTACTAAGGCCCCAGGGATGTGGAGCCCAGAAGGGGGCGGGGGGCTTACCTGAGTCCCGGCGCCCATTCCCAGAGGCCACACAGAAGCCAAAAGTGCCCTCCGGGGAGCGTTGTAGCTGCAGCTGGGTTGTGCCATCTGGGAACACCTCCACCACACGACCCACTGTGCGCGCCTGGCTGGGGGCGCTCACATCCTCCACGCTGAGGGCACGCTGGGGTGGGGCCTTGGCTGGCCTGCCAGGGGACCAGAGACAGTGAGTGCAAGGAGGGCTGGGCACTGGGACCCCACCATTCCCCACCTTAAAGGTGACAGATGCCTCTTGACTGGCCTCAACCAGCAAAAACAACCTGCTAGGATCAAGACTGGAGGGTTGTCACAGCGGTGCCCCCTGCTACCCCCGCCTGGACACGTGATTTCAAATCTTTGTGGGTGCAGAGACCTCTCTGAGAATCTAACAAAGCTATAATGTTATATAAAAATTCCAGGGGTGAACAGGCCACCTGAAGACCCTCCATGGGGCCCCGGGTAAGAGCAGCTAGAGGATCTCATCAGTGGGTGGGACTTCTCTAGGCAGGGTCCCAGGTCAGGTGCTTCTTTGGGGGCCCCGTCTCTGGATCTCTAACCTGATCTTTTTTTTTTTTTTTTAATTTTTTTTAACATTTATTTATTTTTGAGACAGAGAGAGACAGAGCATGAACGGGGGAGGGTCAGAGAGAGGGAGACACAGAATCTGAAACAGGCTCCAGGCTCTGAGCTGTCAGCACAGAGCCCGACGCGGGGCTCGAACTCATGGACCGCGAGATCGTGACCTGAGCCGAAGTCAGCCGCTTAACCGACTGAGCCACCCAGGCGCCCCTCTAACCTGATCTTTAACTGGGCTAAGGAAGCTCTCTGATCTCAGGATGTTGTTAGACACCAGAGGGATAGAGGAATCGAACCTTCCAACTCTACCCATTCCACCAACCCCACACCTTCTCAGAGCCCAGTTGCACAGTTGCACAGCCCAATGCACACCCAGGCATTGAGGTGTGGGTTCCAAGACTCCTCTGGCTCCCGAGGCAGGAAGGAGTTAAGCCCATAGCTCCACTGCCCATGCTCTGAGTTTACTCCTACACCAGTTGCCCACTCTTACCGGACATCTGCACTGTGGTCCCCTGGCTCTCCTACCACGTAGAGGCTGGACCTGTCCCCCTTGCCACTCAGCAGAGAATGGAGGTTCTGAAAGGAGACAGCTTTCCGATGATGGTGAGACGGTGACACCTGGTGGTAAAGGTCCAATATTGCAGGTGAGAAAAGCCATGGAGAGGGCGGGGATGCGGGAGTTGACAGAAACCTTACCCCATCCATGAAACTGAGGGTTTTTTAAGAGAGTAATGATACAAGTTTTTGTCACTACTTCCAAGTGTCCATCAGGAATCACCATGATTTACTTAAGAAGATGGACCCATACAGGTGATCTGCAGGTTCAATTTTCTTTGGCTGAAATAACTTAGTACTACTAGAATACTAATAATTTCATTGATTACGAAAATCTAATTTTCTCTAAGAAAAAAGTGAAAGCAAATTAACTACAGAATAATAAATATGATTTTGGAATTAAAATATTAAATATTTTGTGATTGTTTAGTATCCCTTTTATGGTTATTCACATTAAAAATGTTTATCTAAGGACTTCCAGGGAAAATGGCAGAGTTCAAAGATCCTAAACTCACCTAGTCCCATGGATATAGTTATATAACACCATATTAGATAACCAGAAAACAACCCAAAGACTGGTAGAACAGACTCTCCACAGCTAAATGTAGAGAAGAGTCCATGTCCAAGAGGGTAGGAGGGGTAGAGATTTCTGTGGGAGCTAAATGGATCTACAGGACTGTCCCAAGGAGGGAGGGAGGCTGGGTGCAGAGAGACAAGGGGACCAGATCCTCACATCAGGTACATCAGGCATGAGGAACCTGCACAGGGAAGATGAATCCCCATAACATTTGGCTTTGAAAACCAGATGGGCCTAATTTTGCCAGTTTTTTTTAAATTTTTTTTTTAATGTTTATTTATTTTTGAGAGAGAGAGAGAGAGAGAGAGAGAGAGAGCATGAGCAGGGGAGGGAAAGAGAGGGAGGAAGACACAGAATCCGAAGCAGCTTCAGGCTCTGAGCTGTCAGCACAGAGCCCGCCGTAGGGCTCAAACTCACAAACCGCAAGATCATGACCTGAGCCGAAGTCGGACGCTCAACTGACCGAGCCACCCAGGCGCCCCTAATTTTGCCAGTTCTTAAAATCAGCGAGGCTTAACACCTGGAAAAATCAGTGGGCTTGGATCTGGGAGACTTGGGAAGATGATGGGAAACTGAATCCCCACCCTTAAAGAGACAGCACAACAAACAGCCCCACTGAGGTACAGCATAGAGAAGCAGCAATTTGAAAAATGCCTGGGGTATATGGGAGGGAGATTTGTTTACTAATCTCAGAGCCTGTGCTAGAAGGGCAGGGATCTCTGGGAGAATTCTCTAGGAACAAAAAAGTTGATAGGAACCATTTCCCTCCCCTGCCCCACAGCCTAGATACACAGACAGCTGGGAGAACCAGCACAGTGCTGACACTCTCCACCTAACTTGCTAACAGCACTGCCCACCCCCTCATTCTCCTGTGGCCCTGCCCCCCTCCAATAAGCCTCGGTCGGAGTGCATCCAAAAGTGGCGCCCCAAGTCTGGCAGTGTGTAAAGAAGCCCTGACAGTGACTCCTACCCTGAAGGGAGGGGAAAACAACCACACACAACAGTGTGTGGCCCTAGCACCACAGTCTGGTCTGACATAGGCCCCACCCACTAACAAAAGCTTCTCAGAGGACAATGCAGAGAAAGAGCCTTGTAGTTCAGTGCTACTGCATCTCTGGCAAATGCCTACTCTGACTTAGCTCAAGCCTAAGGCAGGCCAGGAGTGGCCACTAATACCACAGGGGCCAAACACTGCCCACAACAGGTAAAGACAGTCATTGCAGACAACTGGACTAAAGGCAAAAACAGCTCAGCCACAACAGAAGGGTAAATGCAACACACATAAGAGACACCCCCAAAGCACCAGGTTCTGGGGAACAGGGGATACTACACTACAGTGCATTACAAGACCTCTTCTTCATAAGGCCACTACTTTCTTTTCAAAAAATTTTTAATGTTTATTTATTTTCAAAGGAGAGAGAGACAGAGCATGAGTGGGGGAGGAGCAGAGAGGGAGACACAGAATCTGAAGCAGGCTCCAGGCTCTGAGCTGTCAGTACAGAGCCCGACATGGGGCTCAAACTCACAAACTGTGAGATCATGACCTGAGCTGAAGTCAGATGCTTAACCAACTGAATGACCCGGGCACCCCGAGGCCACTACTTTCAAGAGCAGGAGACATAGCTGACTTTCCTAACACACAGAAAAAGACACAGAGAATTAGACAAAATGAGGAGACAGAGAAATATGTCCCAAGTGAAAGAACAGTACAAAATCACAGCAAGAGAGCTAAACAAAATGGAGGTAAGTAATATGCCTGATAAAGAATCTAAAATAATGGTCATAAACATACTCAATGGACTTGAGAACAGAGTGGAGGACCTCAGACCCTTAACAAAGAGATAGAAAATATAAAAAAGAACCAATCAGAGATGAAAAGCTCAATAACTGAAATTAAAAACACACTAGAAGGAATAAATAGTAGACTAGAGGAAGCAGAATAATGGATCGCTGACCTGGAGGACAGAGTAATAGAAAGCAATCAAGCTGAACAGCAGAGAGAAAAAAAAATTTAAAAAAAATGAAAACAGACTTAGAAAACTCAGCGACACAATCAAGTATAATAACATTTTCATTATAACGATCCCAAAAGGAGAAGAGAGGGAAAAGGGGCACAAAACTTCCCACATCTGGGGAAGGAAACAAAAATCCAGAGCCAGGAAGCACAAGAACCCTCAACAAAATCAACCCAATGAAATGTTGAAGTCCACACCAAGACACTTAGTAATTAAAAAGGTAAAAAGTAGTGATAAAGAGAATTTTAAAAGCAGTAAAGAGAAAACAGTTACATACAAAAGAAACCCTATATGGCTATCAGCTGGTTTTTAGTAGAAACTTTGTAGGCCAGAAAGGAGTGGCATGATATATTCAAAATGCTAGAAAGAAAAATCTGCAGCCAGGAATACTCTAAACAGCAAGACTATCATTCAAAATAGGAGAGATAGAGAGTTTCCCAGAGAAACAAAAGATAAAGGAGTTCATGACCACTAAATCAGTCCTATAAGAAATGTTGAAGGGAAGTTTTTTGAGTTGAAAGGAAAAACTATAAGTAGGAGTAAGAAAACTATGAAGCACAAAGGCGGTAAAATTAAGTGTATCTATAAAAAAATCAGTCAAGATATTCACAAAAGAAAAAGCTGAAAAGTATGACACCATATACTTAAAACATGGAGTGGGGGAGAGGAGTAAAGAATGGGTTCAAACTGAAGTGACCATCAACTTAATATGGACTGCTATATGCAGAAGATGTTATATACAAACCTAACAGTAACCACAAATCAAAACCAGTAACACATACACAAAAAATAAAGAGAAAGGAATCCAAGTATATGACTAAAGAATGCCAGCAAACCATGAGAGAAAAGCAACATAAGAAATGAATAGAGAAGAACTACAAAAACAACCCCAAAAGAAGTAACAAAATGGTACATATGTGTCAATAATTACTTTGAATGTAAGTGGACTAAACTCTCCAGTTAAAAGACATAGGGTGATGGAATGGATAAAAAAGCAAGACCTGCTGCCTACAAGAGACTCATTTTAGACCTAAAGACACCTGAAGATTGAACGTGAGGGGATGGAGAAGTATTTATCATGCAAAAGGATGTGAAAAGAAAGTCAGGGTAGAAATACTTACATCAGACAAAATAGACATTAAAACAAAGACTGTAACAAGAGACAAAGAAGGACACCATATCACCATTAAGGGGACAATCCAACAAGAAGATGTAACAATTGTAAGTATTAATGTAGCCAACATGGAAGCACCCAAATTCTTAAAGCAATTAATAACAAATATAAAGGAAGTAATTGATAGTAATACAATAATAGTAGGGGACTTTAACACCCCACTAATATCAATGGACAGACTGTCCAACCAGAAAATCAACAAAGACACAGTGGCTTTTAATGACTCACTGGACCAAACAGACTTAACAGATGTATTCAGAGTATTCCATCTAAATACACATTCTTTTCAAATGCACATGGAACATTCTACAGAACAGATCACATATTAGGCCACAAAACAAGTCTCAACAAATTCAAAAAGATCGAAGTCATACCATGTATCTTTTCTGACCACTTTTCTTATCTTTTCTAGTTTCTAGTTGAAACTAGAAATCAACCACAAGAAAAAAATCTGGAAAGAACACAAATACATGGAGGTTAAATAACTTGCAACTAAGAAAAAATGAATGGGTCAACCAAGAAATCAATGAAGAAATTAAAAAATACATGGAGAGAAATAAAAATGAAAACACAATGGTCCAAATCATCGGGATGCAGCAAATGCTGTTCTAAGAGGGAAGTTTACAGCAACACAGGCTTACCTCAAGAAGCAAGAAAAATCTCAAATAAACAACTTAACCTTACAACTAAAGGAACTAGAAAAAGAGCAACAAACAAAACTCAAAACAAGCAAAAGGAAGGATATAATAAGTATTAGATATAATATATAAGGATATAATAAATATTAGAGCACAAACAAAACAGAAACTAAAAAAAAAAACCTTATTGGCTGATCAATAAAACCAGGAGCTGGTTCTTTGAAAAGATCAACAAAACCAATAAACCTTTAGCCAAACTCATAAAAAAAATTAAAAAAAAAGAGGGGGAGAGGAGAGGATTCAAATAAACAAAATCAGAAATGAAAGACGAGAAATAACAAATGACACCACAGAAATACAAAGGATTATAAGGGAATATTATGAAACAAACTGGACAACCTAGAAGAAACAGATAAATTCCTAAAACATATAACCTCCCAAAGCCAAATCAGGAAGAAATAGAAAACTAGAACAGACTGAATACCAGCAATTAAGTTGAATCAGTAATCAAAAAACTCCAAATAAAAGTACAGGGCCAGACAGCTTTACAGGTGAATTCTACCAAACATTTATTTTTTACTTTTTAGGTGTATTTATTTTTTTGAAAGAGATAGAGAGAGAAAGAGAGAATCCCAAGCAGGCTCCATACTGTCAGCATGGAACCTGATGTGGGGATCGAGCTCACAAACCATGAGATCATGACCTGAACCAAAATCAAGGGTTGAATGCTTAACCAATTGAGCCACTCAGACACCCCTCTAGCAAACATTTAAAGAAGAATTAATACTATTTTTCTCAAAGTAATCCAAAAAAATAGAAAAGGAAGAACAGAAAAGAATAAAAAATAGAATAGGAAGGAATGAAGGAAGAATAGAAAAGCAATTCCACTACTGGGTTTTTACCCAAAGAAAATGAAAACACTAATCCTAACAGATACATGCACCCCTATTTTACTGTAGCATTATTTACAATAGCCAAATTATGGAAGTAGTCCCAGTGTCCACTGATAGATGAATGGATAAATATATAGATAGATACTTAGATAAATGGTTATATATATAATGGAATTATATATATAACCAGCCATTATACTCAGCCATTAAAATGAATGCAATCTTGCCATTTGCAACAACATGGATAGATCTACAGAGTATTATGCTAAACAAAATAAGTCAGTCAGAGAAAGATAAATACCACACGATTTCAATCATATGTGGAATTTAAGAAACAAAACAAATAGACAAAGAGAAAAAGAGACAAACCAAAAAACAGACTCTTAACTATAGAGAGCAAACAGGTGGTTACCAGAGGGGAGGTGTGTAGGGGGACGGTTGAAATAGGTGAAGGAGGTTAAGAGTACACATATCATGTACACATACCTGATGAGCACTGGGTATTAAACAGAATTGTTGAATCACTATATTCTATACCTGAATCTAATTTAACACTGTATGTTAACTATACTGGAATTTTAAAAAAAAATGTAAGTATGCACCTTAAAATATTCTACATTAAAAGGTGGACAAGACAAAAATACCTTAAGGAGTTCACCCATCAGTGGAGGTGGGGTGAGCACAGGTGAGTTAACAGCCCTAAATACATGTAAGTGCTCGGCTAAAAGATGGATGTGCAGGGAAGCAGAGAGAGACTCCAGTTTAGGAAGTTTGGGGACACTAGAGAAACTGATGCCTGAGTGAGGCTTGAAGCATGAGCTCCCCGGGTGAAGACTGGTAAGGGTGCTCCAGGCAGAAGAAACAGCAGGTGCAAAGACATGGGAGACGACAGAAAGCATATGTTCTGGAACATGGTTTGGGTGGCTGGGCTGCAGAGGTGATAGGAGATGGGCTGGAGCCTGAGGCCGGAACTGGAAGGACCTTATATGGCCTGCTAAGGAGCCAATGAGTGATGTTAATCAGAAGGTTGTAAGATTAGATCTGCGTTCTAGAAACTGACCCAATGAGGAGGCTACTGTGGGCGTGGGGGTGGTGGAGACGTAGGCAGGGAGTAGCAGACTTTTAAACAAATACAATGCATATTATTTATCACATTTGGAACCCACACTCTCAAGCAGTAAGTGATGTTATCAAGAGGTTTAGAGGGGGCCCTAGCCTTATATTAGCATTAAGGAAGGCTTCCTGGGAGAAGTCCTGCTTAACTCAGACCTGAAAGACGAGGAGTTCCCCAAGGAGAAGACAGAGGACAGCACTCCAGATGATGCAAGGTCAAATGTCAAAAAGCCATGGCTGTGGGGTGGGGGGGGGGGGGGGGGGGTGGTGTCGTGGAAGCCATCAGTGTGGTTGGGTGTCAGAACGGAGCCACTGCCCACCCAGGAGGTGGGCATGAACATGAACACCAGATCCAGCCAACACCTGTCCACATTTGGCAGCTCCAGAGTCTAAGGAAGTAAAAGACAGTCTAAAGGAGGTAGTTACCCCTGAGATGCATCACAAATATTTCTGAGTGAGACAGAGACTTGTTTTATCTTCCTTGAACAGTTCTCTGTGATGCTCAGTCCGCCCTGCACTTGTTCCCACCCTTTGTTGGCCAGCTTCCTTTCTATCTTTGCCCACGCAGCTTACATTGCTGATAACCTCACTGCCACACCAACGGCGCGGTCATTTCCCTCGAGGGTTTACAGAGACCGAAGTTCTGATGGTGATACATCCAGACGCCATGGCTCAGACACACAAGGGACAAATCTAACTTCATGAGGAAAGTGAATTCCTGGAGCACGGCGTCAACTCTAGACTTTTCTGCCCAGCTTACTATCACTTTGCTTCTGTTTCTTAGCCTTCCATTGATTCATCCAGCAAATACGAAGTGAGCACCGACCGCATACTAGGTACGGCTCCTAGTACAAGACAAACTGATGGCATTTTCACTCAGCCTGCATTCTCTTCCCCAATGCAGCCTGAAAAATGGAAGTCTCCATTGCCCCAAACCACAATCACCTGCCGTTGCTCTGCAAAAAGGACGGGCAGGGAACAAAAGAACAAACAGAATACCTGGAAACACCTGGAACAGAGCAGGGTTTTCAGAAACTTAGTTGGGAGTTAGCACACCATTGTTGATTTGCTGTTGGTTTATCTGCTAGCACATGGAGAGAGACCTTCGGCTAGCCGCCCTGCATTCATTCATACACTCACTGACTCACCTGTTCATTCACTGTGTCTTACATATATTTATATATTAGCCATTGTACTCAGCACAGGAGCATCCCCCACTTTTTGAAAGTTTGCTTTTATGAAAGACCTACATTAGTACCTGTTTTGACTAACCAAAAGAAATCCGGAGGATTTTCACTTTTACAAAAAGAGGTGAAAAGCAAAAATAGCATTCAGCATTTGTTTTGCAGTGAGCCATTATGGGGCAGTGCACCCAAAGTGGCCCCACCAAGCTCCTTCCCCAGGGACTCCACTCAGCATCTTAGCATCAAGCCACAAGAGCTTTGAACAGTGTCTGTGAGCATCTGTGCTTCATCTCGATTTATTTTGTGTATCCATTAGCAAGATGTGTCCTAGGGTCTCAGAAAAGCCTGAAAGAGGTTATTTTTTGGGTCAGGGGGTGCTCAAAAATTCTCCATATAACTTAATGGTAATTGCTTCTTCGATGTATGCCATTTCGGCTTATGGAAGTTTTCACAGGAAATGCTCTACTTTCGGACAGCGGGGGAACCTGTCCTAGGAAGAGAAAGATCAAGTGGTGTTCCCTCAAAGAATTCACACCCCAGTGAGGGGAGACAGACAAAAATCAATTAAAATACTATGTGGCAAGTTCCCTAAAGGAGGGAAGCACAGGATGAGATGGGAACACAGAGCAGAGGCCCCTTAGTTCAGCCCAAGAAAGGATTGGAAGTGGCTTCATGGAGGAGGCAATTCCTGAAGTGTTGATGGATGAGCAGACGTTAGCAGGGAGAGAAGGTGGGGGAAACATTTCAAGTGAAGGTTCAAAGTCAGAGAGTGTATGGCCTGATTACAGAACTGCAAGGTCAAAGATAACGGGTCAGGTGTTAGAAGGCAACTGAGGAGAGATGAAGGCAGATCACAGAAGCCCTTCAGCCATGTCAGGTGATCTGCACTTTATCCTGTGGGTGGTAAGGGGCCAAAAGCGGATGATCAGCAAGGGGGGCAGCATGACCAGATGTGCCCATCAGAAGGACCCCTATGGAACCAGGTGGGGACAGACGTGGCAGGGATGTCAGTCAGGAGGCTGTTGTGTTGGTCTGGGTGTGGAGTGATTTGTGCTAGACTAACAGAGTCACTGTGACCATGGAGAAGGTTCCGAAATGATCGGGCAGTAGGCTCTAGGTCTTGGCAGAGGGGGCAGAGTTGAGGGAGAGAAGGGGGGGAGGAGGAGGAGGAGGAGGAGGTTAGGATGAGCCCGTGCTGGGGCAGCTGGCTGGAAGAACAGAACCGTGGGATGCTGCCCACCCCATGGTGTCCAGGGGAAGCCAGGTCTCATGGATCAACTGTGGGGAGCCCAGTAGCCTCCCTTTCTCCACCTGGGCTCCCTGAGGTGGCCTCCTCTGCACTTCATTCCTCCTGTCACCTTCCATTCCATGGGCAGCTGGTGTCGCCCACCTTTTGGCTGGGGCCCTTCAGACTCACCAGATGCAGGGACTGTAACGATGGGGCTCTCTTCACTTTGGGGGTGCTGGTGTGTGACGCCGGGCCAGGTGCAGGGGTCCGCAGCTGCTCCACGCTGTAGCTGCGGGCCTTGCCCAGCTTGGGCCTTGTGCCCTGGCCCAGGGCCAAGAAGAGCTTTTTCAGCCCCAGGGTAGAGGCCAAGCTGCTGCTGCTTTTCTTGCTCCTGTCAGAAGGGGTAGCGGAGGGCAGGCCGGGTCCTGCACTGACCCCCGGTGATACTCTGAAATGCAAAGGTGGACATGAAGGGGACAGCGGGGGGCAGGGCCAGAGGCCAGGGCAGACAGCACCTCAGGGCCCCGTGGGCCCCGGCTGGGCCAGCACCCAGGCCTGGTGGAGGCCGAGATAGCGGCTGCAGAAAGAGAGGCTGAGAGGGCATGTGCAGGATGCTCTGCTAGGGTGGCTTTTAGGGAAGAGAGCTCAGACAAGACCCTCAGAGCCTCTGTGCCTTCTAGGCACTGGGGCTTGTGGTAAACAGACAAGGCCCTTATTCTCAGGAGCTTACAGACAACAGACTAGTGAAAAAGGAGAAAAACCACAGCGACTGTTGAGAAATGTCGAGCAGAGAGTGACAGGGTGGCCAGGGAAGGTCTTTCTGAGAAGATGGTGTTTAAGCCGGAAGCTGAATGATAAGGAGCCATCCTGCCGAGGCTGGAGGTGAGAAATCCTGGGTCGAGGCCACAGTGATGCCATAGCCCTGGGGCAGGAAGAGGCTCTCAGAGTTCCAGAACACAACGGGGCCAGGCCACCAGCACTGGGACACAGCGAACAAGGGGGAAAGAGGGACCGGATGAGGTAAGGCAGGTGTGCCAGATTACCTTGAGCACTTAAGCCAAGGAAAGGGGCTGGGATTCTATCCCAAGTGGGAGAAAAAAAAATCATTGGGGGTTGTAAGCAAGAGAAATGACATTATTTCACTGCAGTTTTAAAAAGATACTCAAACTTTTGACTGCTGTGTGCAGATGGAAGTGTGGAGGCAAGAGTGAAGGCAGAGAGCAGACAGTTGTCAGAAGGAAGTAATGCAGCTCAGACCCAGGAGGAAGGTGACAAAGGAGGACGCAGGAGCTGGAGGCAACATGCCAGTGGGTCAGGGAGGTAGGGAAGGAAGAGGGAGTGGCCAAGATGACGGCACGTGGATGGGATCACTGCGTGGATCGCGTGTCTGCTGGGAAGAGGACCTGGGAAGCGGTTGCGTCAGGGTCTCTCAGGCACCCTCGTGGAGACGTCCCGGGAAACCGGAGGTAGGGGTCTGCAGTTCTGGGGAGCACACAGCGCTGGCGAGGGAGAGCTGGCTCTCGGGGGTGCCAGGAATGGCGTGTAGTGCAGAAAAGAAGGGCCTGGCCAGAGCACTGCCTCACCGAGGCTCCGGGGCCCCAGGGCCAGGACTCAGACCCTCTGCACTAAAGGACAGAACGGAAAGGTGGATGCCGGCCTGTTTCCTCCGCGTCCAAGTCAGAAACAAGCCCTCTCAGACAGCCTCATCCTGGGAGCACCGTGAGGGTTGGGACTGACTGCTCAGCTGTGCCCGGCACAGTACCTGGAGTGTGAGGCCTGGTGAATGAATAAGCAAGTACCTCAGACTGAAAAATGGCTGGGAGAGAAGTGTTACGGTGCCATGGCCAGAATACGTTGAGGAACCCTCTAAGGATTTGGGAGCAGTGAGGTTAGTCATGCCGGCGGGGGGGGGGGGTGGTGTCTCTTTTCCCACCCAGTGCCCCCGCTCCCCCACCTCCTGCAGCCAGGGCTCTTGCTCCCATTACTCACCGGGTTGACACATGCCCTCTGGAACCCAACTCTGTCCTCTGCAGGCCTCCCTCTGGTTCCTGGCTGGACTGTGACTCCTCTGAGGCCAGGGAGAGGGTGATGCCCACGGAGCTGACAATGCCAACAGCTGCTGAGCCGAGAAAGCCCTGGAGTCCTCCTGCAACAGCCGCAGCCCTCCCTGTCATACAGCCACCCCCACAGGTCATGGTCAGGGGAGGGGACATGCCCAACAACAGAGGCAGGAGAGCCAGAGGAAGCTGGAGAGAGCTGGGGGCCCCAGGAGAGCAGTGGAGGCAGTGGTCAGGCACCCACAAAGCAGGCCGGGCATGAGGGGTCTTGTTTACTGCCGGGACCCATCACCCGCGGCACAGCGCCTGGCACACAGATGATTCAGAAATGTCTGTGCAGCGATGGATCTGTTTGTGGTAAGTCGTGTCCCTCCTGTATCAGGAGACACGGGAAAACGCATCAAGACAGTTGGGAACAGGGAAAGTTTGCATTCCTGGATGAAAACCACAGTCTTGCCGGATGTGATGTCTAATAGTTTTAGTGACAAGTGCCATTTCTGGAGCATTTCTGATGTGCCAGGCAATGAATGAAACCCTCTGCAGAGACTATTTCATGGGTTCCTAGAAGATAGGTTCTATTATTACCCCAGGTCACAGAGAAGCCTGGAGCACAGAGGGCTTATGTGGCGTGCCCAGGACCTCCTGGCTAATGACAAGCGGAGTCTGAGGAGGTAATGGCTAGGCTGCCCAGAAAGGCCAGCAGCTGGTGGAATAGAAGCTCCTCAGGAGTGGTTAGAGGTGGTCAGCAGCTGGCCCAGAGCCCACCCCATGGAAGGAGACTAGACACCTTAGAACAGGGCAGAAGGCAGCTCAAGGTAGTGCCTGCTTTCTTCAGGTTCATATGAGCAAGGGAGGGTGAGGGAAAACGTCTATGTCCCCTCGCACAGCGAAGGGGGGGCCAACACACCTGGGGGTGGCGGTGCTTGGCATCCACATCCTCAGTAAGGTCAGCACAATCTGTCAGCAATCTGCCCTCTCCTCCTCCACTGTGTTTCCAAGCCCTGGCTCCCTCCCAAGCCGTCCCAGCCCCGGGGACACATCAAGTCATGGACACATTAAGGAGAGGCGCAGACCTGCTATCTCTGCCTACGAGTGAATGGCCAAGTCGCTCACCTCACATCACAGCATCAGGGATCAGAGCCTAAGGCTACTGATGCCCGACACACTTCTGCAGCCATGCCTGCTGAAACCACGAGCCTGCCCAGGGGGGCTAGTTGGGGTCTGGAATGGCTCTGCCCACTGGTCGCTGTATCCTCCAGACAGCACGTCTGTCCGGCCACAGAAAGTCTCAAGGGCAGGACTCCTGCTGAATTAATTCACTTATGCATTCCCTACAGTGCCTGGTATGGTGCCTGGCATGTAATAGGTGCTCAGGAATGAATGAATGAATGAATGAATGAATGAAATGAAGATATTGAAGGAAAGGGCCTCAACCATGTGATTATTAGGCATTTACTGCTCTAAGCAAATAATAAATCTGGAGCTATTGCCTCTTCCTGCTCCCTGCCTTCTGCCTCCCCCTACCAAGAGTTGGCTAATCTGCCTCCAGGCTGATGTTGAGTCTTGCAGCCAGTCCACAGACCCCATAGCTTCCGGAACACCTGCTGCTGCTCTGAAGAGCTGCTGGGAGGGTGCACAGCTATGTCATCTATTAAGATGAAAGGTAAAGGATGACTCAGAGTGCTTGGCCTGGGGTCTCTACTTACCATCGCTGCGTTTCTCCAGAGGCGGCTCCTGGCTGCAAGAGCCCTTGTCCATCTTGCCCTCACCCATGGCTCCTCCCCAGGGCCCCTGCAGCCCCAGAGGCATGCTCTTGTTGCAGCTGTTGGTGGACAGGGCCAGCAGTGGGTGACTGACTTGGGGGCTGTAGGGCTGGGTCTGCGTGGGTGAGAACTCACAGGTCCTGGGAACTGCACTTCTTGAAGGAGGCAGAGGGGTGTCCACAGGCTCTCCCTGCTCACCCAGCCTGCTGGACCCAGGCAGGGCTGCCTTCCTGTGAGACACAGGTGAGGTGGTTTTCCTTGAAGGTGGAGGGGTTGGCACCCAGCCTCCAGGGGAGAAGAAAGAGGTTAGCTGCTGGGCCTGGTGCAGGGCAGAGGGCTCCGCATGGCTCTGTCGCAGGGAGGAAGCAGAGACAGTCTCCAGAGACTCATGATTTTCTATATCCTGGGCTTGTCTGGCTGGCGCTGAGGACCCCAGCTTCATGGAAGATGCCGGGGCACAGGCTGTCCTGCACAGAGCCCTGGAATCCACTGGGGGAACCCAGTGATTTCCCAGCCCGGCTTCAGGCTGCCACTGGGATCCCAGGGAAGCCCTTTTAGATTCCAGGACAGGAGGCTTAGGGAAAGCATCTTCTCTGGCAAACAGAGTCCCCTCAGGGTGTCCTCTGCCTTCTTTCACCTCATCTGCAACCTCCACGTGATCAACCCCAGGCGAGTAGTGAGGGGTCTGAGGGCTGCTGGGCAGCTGAGATTCAGCCTTCCGGAACCACCTGGGGCCTCCCCGAGGCCTGGCGCCCCGCAGACGCGGGCCACTGCCTCGGGCCGGGCTGCGGGCCCTGCTTGGCTGCGAGGTCCCAGCCTCCTCGCTGTCGGTCCTGCAGCTGTCGGAGGTGTCCGTGCTGTCCAGGGCGGAGTCCACCTCCTCGGGCCGCACCGAGTCTCCGATGTGCGTTTCCCGGATCCATTCCGTGTGGAGCCCCTGCTTGGCAGGGAGGAGCCTGGAGGGGGGGCTCGGGCCCCAAGAGCTAAGGGGCTCCGCCAGCACCCCCTGTGCCCCACGGTCGCGTTCCTGGAGGGACCTCGGGTCCGGGCTCGCCTTCGCCTGAGTGGGCCGTCGGTCGTCGATGCGGCTGCCGCAGGCTCGGCACTTCCTCTCGCCGTCCGGGACGGCCTTCCGGTCCAGTAGGCCCACCAGCCTGCAGAGCGCCCCTTCGCTGGCGGCCCTGCGCGCGCAGCCCCTGTTGACGTAGTGAGCGAGGTCGGGCTTGGAGCGCAGGGGGCCCTGGCCCGCCGGCGCCTGCAGCGCGCAGCTCCGCGCCTGGTCCTGGCGCTGCTGCAGCCGCTCCAGGTAGCGGGACTCGGCGTCGCGGGCGGACTCGTCCTCAAAGCGGACGCGGGACGGGGAGGTGCCCCGCTTCGGCCACTGCCCGCTGGTGGACTCCCCGCTGGAGGAGTCACTCGTGTTCCCGTTCTGGAGGTTGTCTCTGCAGGCGAAGGTCATCCTCGGGTCCAGGGCTGGGCTTCTCCGGCCGTCTCTGCGGGGGGGGAAACAGGAGCAGACAGGTGACAGAAGATGGGGAGGACGGCACCACGGGGTACAGAGCTTCCAAGGTGCTCCGTGGTAATATGACTCCAGTTACCCCACACCACGTTCCTGGGGAGTCAGGCAGTAAACCAGAGTAGCTTCCAAGCCCATCTTGAAGCTGAGACATGGCGCTAAACAAAATCAACAGGAGCTTCTTTACTTTTGGCTTTCCTTCTGTTGCCTGGCTCAGCCTGAGCCAAAATAAAACATTACATTGAACACGGGATATACGGAAGGATGATAGCAAAATCCTCATGGGGTGTGTGTGTGTGTGTGTGTGTGTGTGTGTGTGTGTGCACGTGCCTGCATACACACACTCCACTCAAGAGGAAGTGAGCCTGGCGTTCATAGGCATCTGGTAGTGATGAATTCTCCCAATGTTGTACTTGGCTATAAAGATTTAATGGGAATGGGCGCCTGGGTGTCTCAGTCTGTTAAGCGTCCGACTTCGGCTCAGGTCATGATCTCACGGTCTGTGAGTTCGAGCCCCGCATAGGGCTCTGTGCTGACAGCTCAGAGCCTGGAGCCTGCTTTGGATTCTGTGTCGCCCTCTCTCTGACCCTCCCCTGTTCATGCTCTGTCTCTCTCTGTCTCAAAAATAAATAAACATTAAAAAAAATTTTTTTTAAAGATTTAATGGGAAGAGTGAATTATAAGTCTCTACACAGACTGTGTGGGACCTGATGTCAGGCTTTCTAAGCATTCTTGCTCCCAAAAGTGTCCACTCTGGGTTCCTAATCATCTTGGTTAGACAGAATTTAGACAATGACACCCATGTTTCTCCTTGGACTCTCTGTCTTGTCTGTTTCAGTGCCCACCTTCTGTACCCCCCCCCCCCCCCGCCCCCGCCCCTTCCATGCTGGAGAAAAGCTATGAGGACAAGTACTGTGCTAGGAAGAACCTCTGCATTCTGTCACCAACCTTTGCTCTGGGAAAACACTGTGCTGGCCGTCAAGTCCTGTCCACTCTGGAAAACACCTGCCTAAATCTCACCCTGGGGGCCCCCTGGAGCCAGGTAACCTGAGTCTCCCCGCATTTCCTATCAAAGGCCACCTAAGTAGGGCTCTTCTTTCCCTTCTGTTTCCCTACAGTGACGTCGCACCGATCTACTGCTAAGTGTTTGGGACTCACACCTTTTCTCTCATTTATCGTTTATCACTCGCACTGGACCCCTGCCTCGTATCCAGCCCCCACTGCCTCCTGTCAGTCTTCCCGAAGCACAGCTTCATCACACCATCCCCCAAGGGGGCACAGGATCAAGTTCAAGGTCTTTATGGTAAAAACAGAGGCCCTCCACATTCCTCACTGTTTTCCTCCCCAGCTCTGTCCTGCCACCCGGCCACTTGTATGGTCACCAGACTCCTGCCTCGTGCACCTCATGCAGCACTCTTGCATCAGATCCTGCAGACTTTTTTTCTTGACCTGCCTGCATTTGAATCCTATTTGTTAAATGTTACCTGTTGTATAGACACCACGTGTGCTGGTTAATTTTATGTGTCAACTTCATTGGTACCACAACGCCCAGGGACTTTGTCAGACATTATTCTGGATGTTTTTCTGAAGACATTTTTGAATAAGATTAACATTTAAATTGGTGGATTTTGAATAAAGCTGATTACCCTCCACGACGTGGTTGACCTCATCCAATCAGTTGAAGCCCTTAACAGCACAAACACTGATCTTCCCTGAGCAAGAAAGAATTCTGCCAGTAGACTGCCTTTAGATTTGAGTTGCTATCTTCCCTGAGTCTGAAGCCTGCCAGCCTACCCTGCAGATTTTGGACTTACCATGCCTCCATGATCACATGAGTCAATTCCTTAAAATAAATCTCTCTCTCTCTCTCCCCATATATATATGGAGAAATACACACACACACACACACACACACACACACACAGTCTGTTGGCTCTTTCTCTGATGGTTTTTTCTGAAGAAACCTGACTAATACACCATGATATTATCTCCTTCCCATGAACACCTGTACCACTCATTTGTTATGACAGACTCACAAGATGTTAGTGCTGGAAGGCACTGCCATGACCACATGGTCCCTCCTCATTCCTATAAAGGAGAGGCCACACAAGACCAGTTTCTAGGCTGACCGGCACCTGAGCAGCTGAAAAGGCAAGCTGTGGATATTTTTTCTTCTTCAGAAGGAGCCGCAAAATAGAACTAGACACTGACCATGCTGGTAGTCAAGTTTTATCTGGGGAGGAGCCTGGGTTTTAGGGACTTGCTATTTCTTTCCAAGTACCCAGAAGTATACCCGTTGTGTATACACAACTACCTATGCTGGCATACTTCATGTGTTATGTTGCTGTTTTTAGTCCTCAAAGTGTCTACGAAGCCTTTCCTATCCTTGCCTTCCTCCTCCTCTCCCCTCCCTCTCCCCAGAGAAGTGAACTCTCCTCCAATAGCACACTGTATGTACATAGCACTGTTTGCTCAAGCTTGCCTAGACTCCCAACAACTGATTATAATGAAATGTATGTCGACAATTAGTGGATTTACTAATCCTTCCCCTAACGAGATGCTTCAGTGATTCTGGAAGAAGGGTATCAGTGCTTTCAAAAAGGCTGTCTTAATACGAGTTCCTCCCTCACCAAGTTTATAGCTACCCAACAGAAGGACAAATATGGTACGCAATTAAAAGAAAAGCAGTTCAGATAACAGCAGGAAGAAAACATACATGCTTAACAATTACTATTAAAACATGCTAGCCAGTGGGAAGAGTAGCCATTGAACCGGCTGACATCTAAACCTATTCGCAGCATTTACTGGACTAGACAGTGTGTCCCTTCTCAGCTGTACTTTGTGTATGGATCAATGGCATTGCCTGTCTGGCTCAGGTGAACATGACCTGCGCCCTGGGGGTGTCACTGCCCATTCCTAACCATCCCCTCCCTCTGTGCCTTGACAAAGCCACTGACTAGCCTCACAATCCAGACGGATTAGAATGGTCTGGATTGCTGAGGGAGTGGAATACGATGTATAAAAAATGTATACACTTTGGAATCAACGGGTGGTCTGAGAGGTTAGAGTTAAATTGTCCAAGACTGATTCTCTGCAAAGCTCCATGGGAGCCAGCTATGGCTGGGAGCTTAAGGCACTCCCTCACCTGTGCCATGTCAGACAGACAAGAGGCTCAAACCTTGGACCCCAGGCCTCTGATTGCAGAGGGGCAGGGCTGGTGGTCACCTAACTGTGAATGCTGAGCTGGCAGGATAAAGCTAGAGCCAAGGTTCCACCATGCCATAGCACTGTGTCCCCACCCCCAGTGCACACTAAGGAGGAGTGAGCACTTCCTAAATCATGCAGCTGAAAGTGCCACTCCCTGGAACCCTCCCTGGAGGCTGCGGCTACGCGTTCACTAAATGTTTACCCTGCCCTAGGAGGCCATGGGTGATGGGGGCCTGCACATCTGCCGATACTCCTGACTCCAGTGTTTTCTCTCAATAAGCACTGCTCCAGGAGGAATTTCTTTTTTTTGAAGAACTACTGCTAAGCAACTGATCTTCCTGCTTTGAGACTGGAGCAGAGCCTGTGCTTAAAAGGGCTGCTTTGAGGAATTCTGCAGAGTTGTCCATCATCCTGTTTTCTGGAACTCACATTCAGGCTGGGCCAATTTATCCATTAGGCACAGCAGCCACAGTGTCTATGGGCCGGGACACTTCCAGGGACCCATGAAAGTCATTTGTCTTCAAGTCAGAAGAAAACAAACTCTTAAGTCCAAGAAAACATATAATACCTTTTAAACCAGCATGGTCAGAAACTAGAATTTTTAACTTTATTTTTATGGAGGAAGGCAGAGAAGGCAAGAGTGCCTAGGACCCCCCAAAGTCATAATGTGGGTCTGCATTCAGAGAGGGGTTCACAGCAGAGATGTGAAGTTCTTCACTAGGATCACCCCTGGTGAGGATGGTTCAGGGTCTCCCTGCTTGTCTCAATATGGCTAGGGTGGTCCCCCTGATCCCTGTGCTGGTGACAGTTTTCTGTTGCTGACGGTGAGGCACTGGAGCCCCAAGCTCTTGCCCCTGAGGATCCCACCTGCACCTGTATGTCTTCAGCCTCTCAGGATCTGAGGCAGGTGCAGTGGGACAATCACTCTGGTCACGTGCATGTGGGGTTCCTGGGTCAGCTCCCCAGGGCATTCTTGCCCAGGAACAGGAGGCTCTGCCAGAGAAACAGCATCACCTCTCCTCCCCCAGAAACAAGAGGCGACCCACTAAGCAGAATCCGCCCCCCCCCCCCCCCCCCCAGATATCTGGAGGCATGTATACGCGCGTGCGCGCGCACACACACACACACACACACACACAGAGGCAGGATACCCTGGTGGCCAGGCCCACCCAATGCAGGGAGAGGCTCACCAGGAGACTCGGTACACTGGCCGGCACACGGCAACCCCTCTGTAGGCCCCAGATGGCACTGCCCTGCTATGCTGACAGGGTGTGGGCTATACTTTGGGGGAGGAAGAAGAAGGCCCAGCTTTAAAGGCAGTACATTTCTAACCTAATAAGGGAGTCCAGGTGCCATCAGCCGCATCAGTGACCTTAACTTTTCCATACAAGATGGTGAATTGAGTCATCCTGGAATTCATGCCAAAGGTAGAAATAACATTTTTTGTTCTAAAAGGAGAAATGAAGGGGAGTCTGATCACAGAAGGTACTTTCAACTCCACTGCTGAAACCAGAGGCCTCTGCCAGCAGTGCTGGGAACACGCCACACAGGTACGCTGAGGGCTTTGGAGACAACTGCACAGCAAAGACCCTTCCATAGCAAACCATACTTGCGAAGCTCCTCAAGCTGCCTCAACCATCACCCCTCTCGGAGAGGACCGTCTGGCCCAGTACCTGGAGTTGATATGGCCTCTGTGGGAAGGCCCCTTTCTGGAGGCCCACTTCCTACAGCAACGCTGTGCCAACCACACAATCAACGCAACCTACACAAGCTCTACTGTCTTAACACGGCTGCTGCTGACACAGGATGACAGCCCTTGTGGGTCACCTTCCCAGGTCCTGCATCTTGCTGACGTGTTGTGCCCTCCTGGTGTTAGGAATTCCAACCTAGGTGTGCCTGTCCCCAAAATAGCAAGAGACTGTGTTTCTGGGAACTGCTCAATTTCTACGCTGATTTGCTTCCAGAAAATGAAGCTACTGATATGTCTTCACCTCCTGGAAAAGCCTGTCTGTCCATGCTTGCCCCGGCCACCTCCAGCCTGGCCGAGGATAAAGAAGGCCTTCTGGAGACTGCTCTGCCCGCCCCTACTCTTCCATCCGTCTTTTACCAAGCTGCTCTTTGGAAGGAGTGATGCCCCTGGGCTGAGGGGCGGGGAGGGTGCGGGGGTGCTCCTGCATCTGACTCGGGCCTGGGGCCTGTGTGGCATCACCATGTTAACTCAGCATGGCTCTCCAGGGTGATTTGACAAGCATAACCTTTAGAAGCATCTGCAGCAAGCCATCTGGCGTTGATTTTTCAGCTGCACCCTCTGAGGATTCACCAGGGCTGCCAAGTCAAAGTAATTCTTTTCTGGACACGGCAGCTGCTAAAGTGGGTCACCTTGCATTTCTATAGCATTTCTATGGCCAGGGGACAGCCTGACAAAAGGGAACATACTTTAAGGTTGGCGATTGGGGTTGTGATGAGCTGCTCGCCTAATCTGGGGAAGAGGAAGTGTCCAAGAGCACATTTACACAGTCACATCTGTTTTGCAAATAGTCCTGCCAATTTTGAGACTACCCAGCCCAACCTAAGTAACCTACAGAAGGTGGAACAGAGGGCTCTGTGAAAGTCTAAGGCTCTGAGCTCCATATATATGAAGAGAAGAATAGTTAGGATGCTTCAGAGAAGCCATGCCCATTCCTAACTAGTCTCCTCCAGCCAGAGTGAGACAAGGCAAAAATGTGGAAAGAAAAGGATAGTCTTTTTGGCACAGCTTGCCCAGATTTAGGATCTCCTGAGCCCCTCTCATAGGGGGGTCAAAATGACACTGAACTCAGAGGCAGGCCTCAGCCCTCTGCTTATGCTGGAGTCATCTCAATGGTGCCACGACAGTCCACGGCCTTCAGTGCACAGGCTCAGTGTTCCCCATCAAAGAGCATATGGCCCAGTTCCACTGAGAATCCTCTGTCCCTCCAGTATCACACAGTGATGGAAACCAGCACACCCAGCATGCCCATCATCGTGACAAAAGCACAGGTGCCCTGCTTGGGGCAGGCACAATTTGACATGGGCTGGCAGCCCCGTGTCGGGTCCACCAGGTGTACCGGCCCTGGGGTGTGCATTCCACGTGCAGGGGGTTCCAGGAGGGGCATGGCACATGGAATGGCAGGTGGGGATGGGGATGGGATGTCACTCCAGGAACAGCCACATATGTTAAGGGCTGGTCTGAATGTCCTTCAACTTGTTCTCTGCCTGCCTCTTCACCCCCAGTGAACTTGCCCTCACCCATGGCTCTAGCATCGTGAAAGCAGGGTAATGCCCAACTCTGCCATTCTGACCTCTTTTCCTCCTCTACAGATCTTGTATCCAAATGCCTGATGAACATTTCCTCCATTTGGAGGGCAACCTCCTCTAAAGTGTGACCCTGAACTTCATTCCTTGGCTAAGGCCCCACCAAACCTCCAGACACCCAGTCAGAACCCTGGGCTTCCCCTTGGATGCCTTCTCACATTTCCTATACCCGGTTAACTAAATGATTACTGGTAAGAGGTAACACTCACATAGTACTCGCTATGCCCCAGGCACAGTTCTGAACACCTTACATGTACTGACTCAATATAATCTTCACAACAACCCTGTAAGACTGGCACCATTACAATTCCCATTTTGCAGATGACAAAACTGAGGCACAGAGACTTCCCCAAAGGCACACAGCCAGCAAGTGGCAGAGCCCAAATTCAAACCCAGGGGTCTGGTTCCAGAATCTTAACCACTTAGCTGCTGCCTCAGTAAACCTGCATCCTTCTGGCTCTTGGCAATTCCTTACCTCCACACCCTGCCCTCCCTATCACATCTCACCAGGACCACCATGCAGTCTCCTTACCGCCCCAGGCCCCCAGATCCAACACATCCCTGCAGCCAGGACAGCTATACTGAGATGCAAATGTGATGATGCTATCTACCTGCTTAAAATCCTGTAGTGGCTTCTAGCTATTACTGGAGACATCCAAATCTTTCAGCAAGCCTGGAGGCCTCCGTGACCCGCCTGCACTGAGCTTTCTGGCCTTCAAGCCACTCCCTCCCGTCCCGTGAGCACGGTGTTTCTGCTCATGGTGTCTGCCCTGGGATGCTCACCCCGGCCTCCATCATCCGCCCAGGGAAGGTATACATCTCCTCCAAGCCCCAACTTAGAAGCCACATCCTCTAGAGCCTCTGCTGTCCTTCCCAGGTGGAGGTACGGGTTTCCTGCCCCGCATTCACGTCTATCCTCTCCTACACCACAACTGTATTGACCTGTTTGCCGGTCTTTCTCCCTGGAGACCATGACATCTGTCCCCCAGGGAGCTCAGACTATGTGTCATTCACCTTCGAATCCTCCATATTTGACACTGTAGGCCCTCAGTCAAGGTGTGTTGACCGACTAAATGAATTAACTCAAGCGCCTAACATGGGAAACACACACACAGAGGGAGCAGTGAGCAGCAGTACGTTGGCTGGATCCTACCTCTTCTCCCTGCCACAGCCCTCCTAGGCCAGCCTGGCCAGGGCCCCACTCACCGGCTGCCCTGGGCAACGGCGGGCACGATATCATGGCTGGCACGGAGGGGCCGGGTCCTGGCCTTCATGCGGGCACGCTGCAGCAGATGCTTGGCTTCCTCATGCCTGGGGCTCAGCACGGACTCCGGCTTGGGACCAAAGGTCCTACAGGGTGGCACACAGGCCAGAGCAGGCGGGGGAGGGATTAGAAGAAAATAACACGGATTAGAAGAGCTTTAACAGCACTGAGCATGGCGGTGCCAGAAAAAGCCCTGCATGTGCAGCCTTCCTTGTCCAGTCCCCACACAGAGGGCACCAGCCTGGGGTCTGGGCAATGGCCCTGAGTGTCTCTGGACAGGGCCGGGGAGCTAACCCACCTTGGACAGATTATCCGCTCAGGAAGTGGAGACAGAAATCTCAGGAGGATCTAAGAAGGGTAGGGGAATCTCCAGATTATTCTATTGTTCCTTCCCTGGGCAGGCAGCCGGAGTTATCTGGGAGGATGGGGGAAGGGCCCGGCGTGTTGGACTGGGCCTGTGCCCAGCCAGATGGTCTTTACACACATCACCTCCTTCTCTCCTTCTGCCTCTCTCTACACCCACACGTACCCATGCAAGCCCCCACCGCAGACTCAAGAAGTCAGGCCTCAGCCTGTCACATTCTGCTCCTTTTGGGGGAATGACATTTCTATAAATCCTGGTGCTTGCTTGCCTCAGTCCCAATCCAAACCCGTTAGGCATCGGCTCAGGGCTGAGAGAAATTAAGCTGGACCCACACCAAGTCAGCAAATGGCTCGATTTTCATAATAATAAGGGTCTTCTCCCAGCCCTCCCCACCTACCAGATGTGCGGCCTCCCCAGCCAGTCCAGAGCTGCGGAAAATGATGGTGGCCCTTTTTCAAAGCCGTCTCGCAGACAGTGACATACAGCCAGTGCCAGGTTACAGCAATAACAGCAGCCCCACAACCTCCCGCTGACAAGCCATTTCTCTCCACAGAGCTCCCTCTCCCCAGCCAGGCTGGCCCAGGGCAGGTGCGCTCTCCACTTGACAGATGAGGGTGTTCCGCAGCAGAGAGGAACATTTGGCATGTTGCTCAAGGTCGAACATCAATTGAGAGCAAAGCAGACGATAGCCAGCCCCACTGCTTCCAGTATCCTTCCCACACCCTCTGTCTCCTCCTTCCTCTCCTCCTTGGATCCCAGGGCAGGCTTGAGAATGTTTGCAGCTGGAGTCAGACATGCTCTTTCATGTGACTTTGGCCTCCCCTGTCCTCACTGTCATATACGCAGGGGCTGTCCTTACCAGGGAGGGTCCACAAAAGGCAGGTAGAGGCCTAGCCAGGCATACCTAGATTTCAGACTGTAGCGCCCCAAATCCCTTGTCTTACCCACCCCGTATGTCACCCGGAGAAAGGGGCCTGACAGGGGGAAGGTACCAAGTAGTTTCCTGGATAACGGAGGACAGATGTGAGTGGAAAATGGCATAATTCCGAGGCGTCCTTGGGACATCCTTGGACAAGCTCTGGGCAGTCTAAGGTCCTTTCTTTCTCTTTCTGTTTCTCTTTTCTTTCCCTTCGCCTTCTCTTCTTTTCTTTCTTGCTCATTATTTGCACCTAACCTTTCTTTGGGGCCCAAGGGGGGGAAAGAGCCGCCAGAATAAAGGCACCATCTGTGCCCATGAACCCTGGCAGGGCCCAGGCACAGTTCTGGAACCAGGAGGGTTTACTGGAGTGACGTGAAAGCGAATCTCCAGGCCTGCAGCCCTGTGGAGCCTCCTTTGGCAGGAGAGGCCTTGCTGTGCACAGCTTCCCAAGCAGGCAGCTCCTCCGACGCACGGCTGCGAGCAGCTGTGCTCCCTGGGGCTCCTGCTCCGACAGCAGAGATAATGAGGTTACCAGCCCGAGAGACGCCCCTGCAGCCGCGGGCCTCTGGCTGTCTGCCCGCACACTTGGAGCCTTCCGGTGACAGCTGTGCTTCCCCGGCTGTCTGAGGGCATTTGTCACAAGACCTGGTGGGCAGGCAGGAGGGCCCCCAGGCAGCTGGCCAGATGCTGCCAGGATTGGCCTTGCCCCCAGGTTTTTAAGCCATTTTCCAGCCTTGCTGTTTCTTTTTTACTCCCTCTACTTGGAGCTGTTAATTCTTTCTTTCTTTCTTTCTTTTTTTTTTTTTTTTTTTTTTTTTTTCCATCAGCTGCCCTGCTTTGGTTCCTGGCAGACAAAGCTACTTTCTCCACTGATTAGAAAAGCAAGGCTCCTGAAGGCATCCATGCAGTAACAAGCTGAGCAGGGAGGGGAGTGGCAGCCACCTTCACAGATGGCAGTCAAGGTCAGCAGGGTAGGAACTCCTGGCCCTGACCAGCCCTGTGGAGGGGAGAGCGGTCTTCTCCCAGGAGGCAGGGGCAGGCAGCCGCGGTGTTGTGGGATGCGGAGCTTTTCCCAGCCAGACTGCCCCCCCCCCCCCCCCCCCCCCCCCCATCCATCACTGCATCCTGCTGGTCCACCCAAGGGGCGCCGGCCCTGCCAGGCACACAGGTTCAGACTCTTCCACCTGAGGGAGGCTTTCCAGTCTAATCTGGCCCTGGCCTCTGCCAAGGGCACACAGCCCTCGAGCCAACCCCTTCCCATCATGGACTATACCCCACAATCTCAGCTCCCACAACTGTAAAAATTTCCTGGAAGGGCTGGGGCAGACAGTGCAGGGCTAGATTAAAGCAACTCCATCTCAGAATAACAGCTTTTGCTACCCTCTGGAAAACCTGCAAGTCTGAGACTCATTCGTTCAGCAGGCAGGGCATGGGGATAAAGTGGCTGAGTGCTTTTCTCTCCTGGGCTTTAGTCTCCCCATCTGTAAAGAGCGGGAGTTGGATACGGGAGTAGACTCACACCTGCTACCTGTGAGTCTGGGTCTGCCCAGGTAGTCCGGTGCACCACAAGGCTGGGGGAGGGATTTTGAGGTCCTCTCCCTGGGGGGATCCACACCACAGATGTTTGGCCACCAAGGAGCAGCAACACCTACCAGGAACTAATTTGGGGGGACGACCGTTGTTCCACATGAGGATTCTGGCCCTTCCCTCTGCCCCTCCAACCACCAGTATCCCAAGCTGATTTCAAGGACTCGGGCAGCATGCACCCCCCCATCTGGCTTGTTCATCTAAGCCAGTTTCCTGGTGGAGAGATACAGGCTTAGCTCCAACCTCAGCTCCTCTCAGGGCCAGACAGGTCGAGGTCTCAAGTCAGGACAGACGCCATTCCTCTCCTAGCCAAGGAGGAAGGGGCGGTCAACAGGACAGACTGGCCTCTTTCTGCAGCCATCATAATCCTGGATTAAAATAATAAGCTCCAGCAAGTCCGGGTCTAATGCTTTCATCTCAAGAACATGAATTAGGGAAATAATTTGGACTCTAAAGAGATCTGATATTTCCCAGATTCCAGGATGCAGTGGGATAGAGGGGAAACGTATAGCGTACAGAACATATATAAGTCTTTTCCCCCACCATTTTTTCCACCTCTGTATATCATAAAGCCTCTAGATGACCAAGGATTGAGCTCTCCTGCTGTTATACCGTGTAGTTTCCCAAGGGAGGGGAAGAGAAAAGATGGGCCTGAAACTGATTCCTGGCTGCATGTGCCATGAGGGCAGGATGGTACCCTGGGTGCACGATCACAGCCACCTTCTTCCCATGGCTGAAGGACACTGACAGGCTGCAGCCACAGTTCTGGTTAAAGCGTGGTTCTGGGGCAGCCTAACCAGGTTCTCATTCTGGGCTGTCCCCTCACGAGCCATGTCACCCTGGCAGGTTACTTTGGGGTTAAGCCTCAGTTTCCTCATCTGCTAACTAAGGGCTCAGGTGATAAGTGAGCTTGAGCTCCTTAAAAGAGCTTATCAGAGAGTTGGGCACTGGGTAAGAGTCAACCAAGGCCAGCAATCACTATTACCACTGCTGTGATTATTAGTAGTATTATTTTAAGTTACTCTCGCCCCCTTATGCACAAAGGATGGAATCCCTAAACATGAACTGGAATCCCTGCCGAAGAGCTCACCTTGTCATGGTCTGCAAGGGGAAGGTATGTTTGGAAGGGAAGCCATCTTGAGGCTAGAGAAGCCTTGGTGGTTTTGCTCCAGACAGCCTCTGACAGGGCTTCACAGAAGAGGCACCTTCCATAGAATGGGAGCCAGAGGAGACTGGTAGCAGAGGGAAGCTGCTGATAATAATAAACAGGTGCTTATTCTCTTCTCACCAGGGAAGAGGAGTGGGCTCCTTCAGAATGGCTGCTGTAGGATACACCTGCCTTGCTTAACACCTTTGAAAGGATCTGGGTGGAGGCTCCCAGAGCTTTCTTAAGATGCCAACTTCTTATCCGGGGATAGTAGAGTGGCTGGCTTTGCCACTCTTCTTGAAGGCTTCTTGAAGAAGGCTAACAAACTCCCTATGGGGCTGCCCTTCTGGTCAGCACTGCCTGGCCTCAGTGTGTGGAGGCAGGTGTCCGAAACACCCCCACATAGTGGGAAGAGTGGCCGGCTCAACTCTGGAGGCCAAGAAGGAGGGTTTCCTCTTGTTGAATTTCAGACCACCCCCCACAGACGGTCTAGGGTAAAGTAATTTTCTACAGCCTCTGTTTTCACAAAGATTGGGACCATAATGAGAATGTGTGGCGTGTATGTGAGGTAATGGCGTGGCAGAAAGCTCCAGGTGGCACTCGCTGTGCATTAGGGTTTCAGTGTTAGTGTCCTTCCTTCTCCACCCAGGACTTAAGAGCACTAGGTGAGCGGGAGCACAGTAAGCATTTGAAAACACTGGTGGGTGGTTTAATTTTTCTTTTTAGTTTTATTCTTGGTAGCCTTGAGATTGCTAAGGGGGCTTTCGTCCAGTTTTCCTTCGTGTCTGTATATCTTTTATTTTTTAATTTTTTTAATCTTTATTTAATATTGAAAGAGACAGACAGACCGACAAAGTATGAATGGGAGAGGAGCAGAGGGAGACGCAGAATCCAAAGCAGGCTTCAAGCTCTGAGCTGTCAGCATGGAGCCCAACATAGGGCTCGAACCCACAAACCACGAGATCATGACTTGAGCCAAAGTCAGGCACTTAACCAACTGAGCCACCCAGGTGCCCCCGTGTCTGTATATCTGGGTAGACAGGATGGTGGGTGGCTGGGGATATGCAGGACAGGCTGGCTCTGCCAGCTTTCATTAACCCCTTGCTCTGGGGTGTCCTCAGGTACACCTATAGCCCTGAGCATCCTGGGGATGTGCAAGAGTGGCTCTTCTCCCATGCTCACCCCCAGGACTCTTCACGTACCTCCTAATCCTAGGGGCCCAGAAGATCCAGAACTGGACCGGTAAGCCAGAGTGATCTCAAACTCTCTCACCAGCTCTGTAGCATGGGCACTAGGCCACAGGGGACAGCAACGGTCCCGCACTGTCAGAAGATGCTGTGGTCTTACCACAGAGGGAGTGGGTGTGGCAGGAGGAAGATGGTTAATGTCTCTCGTTTTTTACTGCCCTACTTAAAATCTAAATTCCAAAGCTCTCCATTTATGGAGAGCCAGCTTCCCCACCCTGTATCCCGATAGTACCCACGCATTCCACCTCACCCTTCTCCCACGCATTCCTGTAGGTCCTACCCACCGGGAGTGTCCTCTCCTGTTTCCATCCAGATCCTATCAAGCCCACCTACACTCACGCATATGTGCTTCTGCCAAGAAGCCTGTTCTGTGCAGCTACTTGGCCGGTACCGGGTCCCGGAGATAAGACCGGCACACTATTTGCCCCCAAGGAGCTCCAGGAGGAGACCCACCAGCAAGATCTATGGCCAAAGCTGAGGCAGGCAGAGAAGGCAGTGAGCACAACAACGGGCAATTCCCTCTGAAACTATACACGGGGGTCGGTTCACAGGAGACTCTCCAAAAGTGCTAGTGAATACATTAACTTCTAAAAAGCTGGCAATATTCTCGCAGCCGTGGGTCTGACCACTAGAGCCACAGGCAAGGCCTCTGAAATTCTCCGGGGCTCCTGCCTGCCTCACTTTAAACTGGAGTCTCACAAACTGCTTTGGGCGGGGAGTTTTGACCTCTAGCAATCCCAACAGGGGCCTGAACACTGGGACCCACCAGAGTGTGAGCTGCTGCAGGCTGGCACTCTGCCCTCTCTTTTCATGAAGAGGCGTGGGAACTGGAGACTGGGCTTCCCCTGAGCCTCAGCTTCTGAAGTGGGCACTATTCTACCACAGGGATGGGGTTGGGGTGGGGAGTGGGAATCAACAGCCTAGGGAATCCTCTGAGTTTCCTTCATTGTCAGAGCACAAATAAAACACAGCCCCAGAGACCCTCTCCTCTCCATTTCCCCCTCCCAGCAGAGTGGTAATTAAAGCCCTGCAGACACACTTGAGGACCTGGGGCACTGATCGCGCACACGGAAGGTCCTGATTTGAGCCGGAGCAGCCTCAAGAGGGCGCCCTGGCACCCTGGCACCTCTGGCTTCACACAGGTTTTGCACACGCTGGGATCCCACGCTTCACTTGAGATCCTAAGGCAATCTGTAATCCTGATCTGCTCTCTCCGAGCCTCAAGATAGGGAAAAGGCTGAGCTGGTCCTGGCTATTTTACGTTGTGGGGATGGGATGCTCGAGGGCTGCGAAGAATGGAAGAGGGCAGGGCCAGGCCTGGGCAGAACACACGCTTCACTGTCCTCCCCACTCCTGTCTCTGACGAGCCCAGTTCCCAGTTGGCCCATGAACAGGTGGCTGACAGCACTGGCCCCCGTTTGCCCTCTCTGAAGTGCTTACTGCCCCCCTCCTCTCCCCAAATTCCCACTTCCCAAATCATCTCAACAGTGGCTTGGAAGAAACAAGAATGGCCTGTGGAGCCCGTCACCTCCTCTTCTTTGCCTATGCCTGAGAACACCTGGCCAGCGCTGGAAGAGGCAGAAGACCCCCACTCAAGGAGTGGCCTGCAGGGTGCAGAGAGGACAGCTGTGGCAGTGTGGGAAGAGGGTTAGAGCGCAGGTTTTGGCATCAAGCAGCTCTGCATTCCCATACTTCATAGCTGTATGACCCTGGGCAAGTCATTTAATCTCTCCCCAGAGGGGCCTCTTTGTGAGCGAAACAGGAACAATCCATACAGCTAGTTATGAGGATAAAGTGAGAATGTGGTGAGCACTTAGCACAGGCCCTGGCACACAACAAGAGCTGTGGTCCTCAACAACACCTTGTCCTCCTCCCTCGCATGGTCCTCTGGAGGGAAGGACTGGCCACTGGGATGTTCCAGCTCTCTAGGACAGGACCTTCTCTTGCCCCTCAGTAGAGGGGGCAACACTGGGGTCAGGGGATGGAGGTCAGCATTTGGCCCTCAGCATGCAGGGTCCCAGCACACTTCTGATGTTCCCGCGGCATCACAGGTACCTCACCTCCAAGGCCAACTCTCCCCGTGACCACCCCCCTCAACAGGCTGGCCACACACCCCCACCCCCGACCATCATACAGTGACGACTGTCTTAGGCTCTGCAGTAACCATCATTTCGTGAGCTTCTTGTCTTATCACCTTGCAAAGCAGTAACAATTGTAGACAATTATAATCAAATACACATTGGATTAATGTGTATTTTATAATTAAATACACTTTGGGTTAATTCCATCAAATGGTTACTTGATGCAATACTGAACGGCACTGATGCTAACCTGAGTGTGAAGCAGGACCATTTATCCCTCCAACCCTCAGAGGAGAGGACTCACTGCCCGAGCACGTCCTGACCCCTTAAGGATGGCCATCTTGATGCCCGGCCATAGCTTCAGAACACCCCACTGCCCAGGGCCCTAAGCCTCTCAGTACAGACGCGAAATCCCCAGGACACCGGTCCCATGTGGTGCTCCTGGACTGCAGAGCAGAGAGTAGTATGCCTTACTTCGGAAGTCTCTTGGGGAGGTTAGCTATACAGAAATGGCATCAGTAAATCCACCCCCATCAGGGGACAGATGGAGCCTGCCGTGTCTTAGGGACCACCTTCATATCTGCCATGAGACTCAGTAATAGAATCAAATGAGGAGCCCTGTCCGAGGGGGCCTCAACACATGGCCGACCTTTCTCTCATCCTTGAACTAGACACGTTCCCTGGCCCTTCAGCGTGGGGGTCTACTCAGCAGGGGCCTGACTGTAGATTGCCAATAGAGGTCAGTGGGGCACTCTGACCTTCCAAACAAACCAGAGGATGGAGTTTTCCCCATGCCAACTCTATGCCCAGATATATGCTGGGCACAGTCTGAAAGCTCACTCACACAACTTCTCTCCACACACCCATACCCGCCCAGCAGATACCTACATATCACACAGTACACATATATGCACACATCCATGTATCCTGCACCTGCACACATACACTCGACCTGAACCCTAAAATGCTGCAGGTGTCCTGGCAGTTTAAACCACAGTCTAGAAATCGCCATCCTGAGGATCATACACAAATGCCATCTCCTCACGGTGCTGGGGGGAGAATACCTTCCTTTGCTATGGTTGAGGTTCTCCTCCTTTAAAACAGGTATTTTCATCACTTATTATCCAACATGCAAGTTGGGAGCTTTGGCTTCTCCCTTCAAGAGAGAGGTCCGGACAAAGCCCCCAGTGGCAGCACCTTGCAGCTGGGCCTCTCTCCCAGCCCCGGAAGAAAGGGTGTGAGGGGTGGGGGGCAGAAGCAGCCACAGGAAGAGGACACACCATCTTTGCCTGCCTCAGCTGCCTTCTCTGCGAGCTCTCCGAGGAAGTAGGAGGGAGAGGGAGGAGGACAGGGTGTCGCTGAGGACCACAGTCCTTTCTGCGGTTACAACCCTCCATGCCGTGGCCGGGCTACAGGGAGACCTGATGAGAGGCAGAAGACAGTGGCCGTGGAGGCGGAAGAAGAGAACCCTAGCAGAGTGGAGTCAACTATGATTCCAAGTCATAGATAGTGAGGGACGAAGGAGCCAGACAGCCCCCTGTCCACCAGGCCCTTGGCCAAGGCCACTGCAAAGGCCAGTAGCCAAGCAGGAGCTGGGTCGCCTGAATCTGGGGAGTCCTCAATTTGTAAAAGCAGGGCCAAGGGGGGCCCCTCCACGTTTTCTGGAGGGCAGGTCAGATGAAGTGGAATTTATGCATGGAATGGCCTGGTGATGAAGAAGTAACAATTCCGATCTCTGACCTCCACAGAAATCATGAGACCCTCAACAAGTGACGTCACTGCACAGCCGGAGAAATGGAGCCTCTCCGGCGCCTGGCGTTCCGGAGCCAGGAGCTCGGCAAAGACTGAGGCCAAGGCCAACCTCTGAGTGGGTGCCGGAGAGAGCCGCTCACCCCAACCGAGCACACGTCCTGCCGGGTCAGGACACTACTCATGTCAGAAAGTGGCCCCACTGCTCCAACCACCCTGGTGTGCCAGGTCCCCGAGACACTGGTGGAGGGGCTGGAGCAAAGTCTGTGGGATGTCACAAGAGAGACTGGAGGAGGTGAAATCCTTTACAGGAGCCAGCACCCCCCCGGATGGGAAAGGGACTGTGGGGTGAAAGCTCTGCATTTGTGTACCCTCCCTAAGGATTTTCAAAACTCTTCTCTCATTTTAGCCTCACGACAGTCCTGGGAAGTCAACCAGACAGATACTATTTGGGCCACTTTAAAGATAAAGAGACAGAGCCCAGAACAGGGGATGTGACCCCCAGGGAGGCAGACTCATGGCACTGTGCCCTGCACCCAGCAGTTTTGCTCAAGCGGCAGCCAGGCACCAGTGGGCGCTGGGGGTGACTGGCACATTCTATGGGGTCTCACATAGGAGGATCCCCAGCGGCCCACTGTGCACTGGTCTGCTGGTGTGGGATCTGCCTGCCTCTTGCTTTCTCGAGGTCTCCCACTCTCCCGGTGCTGGGTAAGCGAGGGGACCACAGCAAGGAGGCCAGGAGAGGAGGTGCACACCCTGGGCTCTTACCTGTTCTGGTCTGAGTCCTGCAGGGAGATGCCTGAGTCCCAGTCCACATCCCCGGGTGGTCGTTCTAGGAGGCAGAACAGAAGCAGAGATCAGGGCAGTGCCAGAAACTGGGCTCTCAGGGGCCACTCAATGAACATGGAGAAGACAGTCTTCTTCACAAGCAGTTTGCTCCCCAGATAAATTCAACTCTACTCTGTCTCAGCCTAAGAAGTGGAGGCACGGCCTGTCACGGTGACAGCTGGCAGGCACTGCCATGGGCCCAGGGGACCGTGTGGGTCCTGTCAGGCGTGGGGTGAGGAGTGGACTTTGGGGTGGGAGGAAGGATGTGAAAGAAGGCGCTCTCGGACCTGAACACTTCACATCCCGCTGCCCGAGTACGGCCCACCTAATAGAACACCTGACCTGTTTGTGGGTAGGGTTTCCCCCAGGAGGCAAAGAGGTCCCCTGGGAGCTGAGGGCAAGTCAGCGGAGGGAGGTGCAAAATCCCACTCCAGAAGGACCACAAGAGAGAACGAAAGGGAAGAAATCATGGTAGCCTCCATGCCAAGCAGAGGGTGGCCTCCAGTTGGTCTGGAGGTCATGGGGTCTTCAGCAGACAGGTAGAGAATCTATGTCAGAGCCAGAATAAAAGGACTTCTTGATGAATTAGGTGACAGGCAGCTGTACTCTTCTCCCCTTCCCGCCCCACCCCTCCGCAGGTGCCCTCTTCCCCCTTGTCCCCTCCTGGACTCCCTCCTTCTGCCCCCACCACCCAGACCTACAGAGTGAGCCTCACCTGGTATACCTCTGTCCCGGGATGGAGTCCAGGCTGAGATTTCCACCTTGGCGGGGCCTTGCCCCCCAACACTGAGCATCTCCTGCAGCAGAAGGCGGTTCCTCTCCACCCGGTCAGACAGGGACAAGGCACTGCCCCCAGTGCCCAGAGCCCCCAGGTCTCCAGCTCGCCAGAGCCCCCCCGAGCAGGGCTGGCCTGGAGACAAAGTCTTCCTCGGAGGTCAGAGACAAGCTGTCCAGGTCTCCGCCTGTAACTAGACCATCCTGAAGGGCATATGACCTTCCTTTTCTCAGGTGGGGCACGTGGGTGATTTTGTTACAAGGACCAGGGCCCCCAGGCCGGCCCGGAGTGACTCTGTGGATAGGGCTCTCTGGCAAAGAGCCAGGCCCTGGCATCAGGCTCCTCTCATTGTCCGGCAATGCCCACACTGCTTCTGGAGGCCATGGGCTCTTCCCGTTCCAGCACTCAAGCCCAGGAGAAGGCGGCCTGGGCGGTCTGGGAACCTCCTTCCCGGCAGGTTCACTCTTGTTGACAACACTGTCCATCTGTGCATCAGTCAGGTTCTGAGCAGGGAGGACCACCTCAGCATCCGGCAAGGAAGACCCCTCTGACAGAGTCCCAGCTCCACCCACCCTGACCCGCCTGCATTTGGATTTCTTAGATGGCCTCTCCTGAGAAGTGAGGCAGGGGCTCACCCCCTGTTTGCCTGCTGTCATCTTTTCCTTCAAGGCCCTCACCTTGGACTCCAGCACAGAGGGACCTTGGCGGTGTATCCCCAGTGCACCGGGGTGCTGGGGGACCATCAGGTTGGGTGTTCTGTCTTCCAGAGAGCAGGACCAGGGTCCTGGGAGGTGTCCATTATCCAGCCGTGGCTCAGGGCCGCTTCTCTCCACACCTGAGGTCATCTCCATGGAGCTGGCTGTTCCGCTCCCTGTTTTGGTCCCTCTGGAAAAGAAAACAGACAAAGCTCCTGAGACCCAGCATATGGCTTATAGCTCCAACACCCTCCTGGGTCCCCAGAGTGCCTTGGTTTTGAGCCCTGTCCAGATGAGAAAAACGTGGGGACAGAGCTTTGAAAAGTATAAATTATTGGATGGGACAAACAAGTTACTATTAAGTTTTTTCTTCCAAGTCTGAGGAGCATTCTAGTTTTTCTACCCCCATTTTACAGATGGAGCACAATGAAGCTTCAAACAACAGCCAACTGCGGACCAGAGTGAAAACAGGGGCCAGATTTCCCAATCCCTGGCCTCTTGCTTTGCTGACAAGTGACCACAGAGGATGTCAACCTCTGCTAATAGCAGACACACTCTTCCCTTTTTAAGGGAAGCCAGTGCAGATGAGGGGCTTCAGGAAGATACCCCACAGGATCTGACTCTCTGGTTCAAGGTGCCCACCTGTGTACAAGCCACAGGACTGCAGCATGGGGCTGCGCTCAGAGGGTGGCCATGATTAGTCGCCGACTCCTATCCACATGTGCTGTGTACCAGGCAGGCCTGCAAGGGCTTTCAGACACTCTCAAATAACCCTCACACACTCTGCCAGGATGGGATTACCTTCCTCATTTTCACAGACAGGGAAACTGAGGCACACAGAGATTCGGTCACGCAGGCGGAGGCCGGGTTTGCAACGCAAAGCTTCTCCTTCCAAGGCCAGGGCTTTTTCAAAGCACTCAGTGATCAAGTGATCACTTACCCCCCACCCCCCTCATTCTGTAGAGGAGAATATCCAGACTGGAGGGGTTAAGTGACTTGCCAGAATCACAACACTCCTTGGTGGCATGGTTGATGTCACAGTCTTCACAGGGAATGAAAATGAGCACGGGATTTTATTCACCAAGTGGTTCAGTGCACACATACGTGCCACGACGTGTTAATATCCACCCGCTCTCTGAGAAAATGCTCTGAAACACCATACGTTTATATATGTCTCACTTGAAGTAAACGGCTTGTGTAGAAAAATCCATATTTACTTAAGTTACAAATTAGGAGTTAATTTTTCACTTCATATATTGACTAAAAAGTTCATCACAGAATTCCCCGAAATAGTCGTTTACGACCAATCGACTTAAACATGTTGCAGGAATGTACACACTTCATAAAGCAAAGGACACAGTGCAAATGTCACATCAGCCTTACGCCGGGGAAGCGCAAGGGGTATCGTCAGGCGGGCGAGATCATTTCCTCCACCGGTTGATCTAGAAGTTACCAACTTTCTCCTGCAGCCCGGCCGCCGAATCCTCTCTTGTAAAGTTCAGTTCAGAAAACAGGGGGTTCGGGGCAATCCCAGCCAGGGGAAAAGCACTTCCGACGGGGAGCCTCTGGCACCGCGTCCCCGGAGAACCCGTCTCCTCCAACGGGGGCTCCCCGGGGCGCGGGCAGCCTTCCGGGGAGGCGCCGGCTCTCGCTCCCACAGGCTGAAGCGGGAAGGACTCTTCGCGCCCTCCCCCGCGCCCCTGCTCGCACCCTCCCCCACCCCCCCCCACCCTCCCCCACCCCTCCGCCCCGGCCAGCCCGGCGCCTCGCTCCCTCGTACTCACTGGGGGCCGCCGCCCGCCGGCTGGGCCGCCGCCGCCTCCGGCCCCCCCTCCATCCCGCGGCGCGGCCCTGCTCCGGCCCTCCGCCCTCCGGCCCCGCCGTGCGGTGTGGGGTGCGGGCCGCCGCCTGCCTGCGGGGTCCGAGGGCCAAGCGGGCGCGGCCCGGGCTGGAAGGAAGCGGCATGGGCTGCCAGGTCCCGGCTCTGCCCGCGCGGAGAGAGGCCGAGCCGGGCGCGCCCCGGGCCGGGAGCGGAGAGAGGGAGCGCGGAGGGCAGAAAGGCGGGGCGGCGGAAGGGGCTGGAGGAGCGGGACCGGGCCCCCACCCAGGCCTCCGCCGCCCTCCGCTCGCCTCCTTCTCGCGGCGGCGGCGGCGGGGCGTCCCAAGGGCGGGAGGACGAGCGGGGCCCGGGCGCCGGGGGACCGACCCGTTGGCGCGGGGCCGGGCCAGGCTTCGGGGCGTGCGCAGCGGGGGACGCGGCTCCACGCGGACGAGGGCCAGGAAGACCCCGCGTTCCTCCCCGGCTCCCCGGGGAAGCGTGCAACTCCACACCCCGGGCTTGGGGAGCAGGCTCGGCTGCCCCGGGGGAAGCTAAGGAATGCCCTTTGTTTAGACAACTTTTCCCGAGGTCTCGGTCCGCCCTCCCCGAGGTGCCCTTTCCAGACGCTCGCGGGTACCCGGAGTGGAGGCGGGCTCCCTCATCCTGCCGGGTCAGGGGGAGAGCCTGGTCCCTGCGTTGCCAGCCCCTGGGATAGGGATCGGTTCTCAGAGTCCTGGGGACTCTTGAAGAGACCGGGTCGCTTCTTCCACACCCGGGAGCAAGTAGCAGCCAAGGGCTTTACCTGCAGCTGTGACCCAAACCAACGGGACTTTCTTTCTCTTTCCACCCAGAGGGAGGTAACAGAATCTCACCTGTTACCAAACATTTCTACACAAAGGACGGGAAACAGCAAAAGAGTTAGGACCCAGGAGATTCCTGAAATCTCTACAAAGGCAAAGTGCTCATCCATCTTTGCTTCAGATGACAAGCTTCTCACTCAAAATGGTTTGCTCTCCTGTTTGTACCTTGCTCACTACCATCACCATCCAGATGACAGGCACGGGCACGATGAGGACCACACAAGGGGGGGGGGGGCGGGGGTGGGTGGGAGGATGGTTTCCAGAGGAGGCCTGGCTCTGGAGTGAGCAGGACTTATCCTGCAGCAGGTGGGGGCATCCGGGCACAACCCCCCAGGCCTGAGAGCAGCCGTTTGGGGAACTGTGCTAGATTGGCCTTGGGCTACTTTAGGAACCCAAGGGATTATCTAGGGCAAACCCTTTGTGTTACAGAACACACGCAAGCTCAAACAGCTCTCTCCTGTCAGGTGTCCAAAGCCTGGGACCAAAGCTCTTGCATCCCCTCTCTCTCCATTATTCCCAGAGCAATCAGTTCCTCCAACAGGGCACTTTGTGCTGTTGATTAATCCCGGTCACTTCATAATACGGTTATGTGCTGTCTATGGAGAGTGCACAGAGCATCCTTTCTACAGATTAGGAAACTGAGTGAGGTGACCTCGCCAGGATCACAGAGCTAGTGAGCGGTAGGCTCTCTAGAGTCCGAGACCCTCCCCTCAACCACACTGCCCGGCGCTGTCGCCAGCCTTCTGCTTGTGCACATTCAGCATGGAAGGAGTTAAAGAATCAAAAACTTGTGAAGTGCTGTAAGAGCAAAGTTACGCCGCCGCACAGTCTGGCCCTCCCTGTCTGGATACCTTCTGCCATCCTTATTCCTGCGATCCGGGGTAAAGTCCCGTAAACCTTGCAAGCCTCTCTTCCATGTGCGGTGTCAAGGCTAACAACAGTACTGTTACGGTTATTGGGGAATTTCTATGAGCTAAGTACTCAGTATAGGATCCTTTAGGTCTTTACAACAATCACAACGTCAGTATAGTACATCTCCACTTTAGGGATAAGGAAATTGGGGTACAGACAGGTTACACGACTTGCCTGAGGACCCACAGCTAATATAGTCAGAATCTGAATCCAGTCCTGTATGGCTCCACGATCTCTTGCCTTGCTTCCTTCTTCCAGAGGCTCTCAGAGCTCAGACTCTTAAGGGTAACTTTAGGACTCCTGCTCCCCACCCCCAGAAGTTAATGATCTGTAAGGCAAGTTTCTGAAAGTTCCAGCAAAAGCTTAATGTTTAAAGGAAACCTGCTCCCCCCGCCTTTTGAGATGCAAATAATCACCTTCAGTTGACTCATTACGTTTGTTACTTTACACTTAATGTAGGGGGAATGGGTGTCACATCTCTATAGAGGTTTTAAAAGCCATCTAAAAATACCAACAGGCAAATCCTCAGAAGCTATTAAATTATCACGGCATTCACATGTCTGAGAGCGCTTCTCATTCATCTGGATTCTGTCTGGTTCAGCAAATATCTGTTGAGTTTCTACTACGTGCCAGGCACTGAAAAGACACAATGTAATACCATAAGCCCTGTCCTTGAGGAATTTCTGGTCAAGTTGGGGCAGGGGAAGGGAAACAAAACTTCCATGTGAGTGCTCCCCAGGCAGGGTAGCACAGGGTGGAGGTATAGGTCTGCTCCCAGGAACAGCAAGTCTGAGGTGTGTGTTGGGTGGGAGGGGTATCGCAGAGAGTGGGTCTTGGAGTTAGCCAGACAGAGGGGGAGGGGTGGGAGAGCCATTTCTGTCAGAGAGATTAGCACAACCACAGGCATCCAGGTGTGAAACTGCCTGGTTTCACTGTTCTAAAGTGCAAAAGTTACACTGGAAAAGGCAAGGGCAGGGCTGAAGCTGCAAAGCAGGGGTGACTCCTCTGGGGTCCGGTTGAGGAGCTTGGGTGCTGTTCTGTGTCGTGGGAACCCCTAGGAGGTGGGCTACCTTGAGCACAGCACGTTTCTGGACTGGAGAACTAATTTACGTCCTGTGTATCAGAATCCATCATTACCATTTTCTGGAGAGAAGTCTAGGAGGAGGGACACAATCACACTAGGAGGTACGAAGCCATCACATAGCCTTCTTCCTAGGGCTCGTACAACTAGGGAACCGCTTTGAACAACTAAGGAAACCCACCATCCCAAGAAGCCTCCTTCCCCTTAGCCTGGGTGAAAACATGGCCTCAGTCCTCCTCCTCACCTTCCCCCAACACGTTCTGAACACGCAGCTTGAATAAGGAGCCGTATAGGATGTGGAAATCGGGTTTCATGTAGGATGAAGGGATGGGTGAGAGATGGTCCTATAAGGTGACACCGTTAGGGGTGAGTGGAGTGGGAATGGGGTGGGAGGGACACCTCTCCCGTCCCTCTACTGTACTACCTGAAGGAGCTTGTCCAACCAGAAACCCCAATTCTGTGCCTGCCCCTGTCTCAGTCATGAGACACCTGGTCTCAACACACAGGCAACGGACCCTGGCAGAAGCTTCTGGGGATGCTGTTCATAGCCCCAGGGACTTTTCTTTCCAGCAGAGGCCCAGGAGAGCACTGAGAGTTGTCTCCCTCGTGCCTGCCTCTCCCCTGCTTAGAACTCCCCCACCACTTCCTTGGGCCTGTGCGGACTCTTCTGAGACACGGCGAAGGGTTGATTCCGAGGTCTGACTTGTGGAGGTTCTGATTCTGTAGGCTGGAGTAAGGCCCAGGGGTCTGTCTCCTAATAGGCTTCCTGAGTGCTTTTCAGGCTCAGTCAGTTTGGAGAAGCACGGGCCCTGTGTGCAAACTCAAACCCCTTCGTATGGCCCTGTGGGCATCCGGTGTGAGCTCACGGCCCGACAGCCCATCCTGCACGCCTGCCACACGGAACTACTTCCAGCACCCCCCCCGCCCCCCCCACGGGCATGCTGGGTCATGTCTTCTTGCCTTTGCCCAGCCTTTCCTCCAGCCTGAACCACCTGCTTCCCTCCACATACGTGCCAACTTGACTGTCTCCTCCTGGAACTCCCACACAGCTCACATGGCACCTTCTCAGGAAAGCCTTCCCCAATGCCCGCCACAGTCCTCCTAACCTGGGTTACAGCGCCCTGGGCCCGCTGCTTCCAGACCATTTGTCACACTGGCACTTCACAGAGCACTTCCTGATCTGGATCTGTGTCCCTGGCCCCTGAAACGTGCCTGCCACATAAAAGGTATTGACTAAATGCCAGGCAGTTAAAAGAAGGAAAAAAAATCCTTGTCAGGTAAGGATGCCTGACAGGAAAAGAGGGGCGCTGCTTGTTCAAAGGATCAAGGTCACCTTCCAAAGGATTTGGTTCATTCTCTTGACTTGGCCCGTCCTGCCCCAGGGTCTGTGAGAAAGTAGGTCACTGGCAGGGCCAGGACCAGCACCCAGACTTCCTGGCCAACTCTGATTTTCACCTGATGTCCAGGCCTACTTGCCTCTGCCCTTCCTCCCTCTTTTCCAAACAGCCGTTTGTCACCGGCAGTGGTATGGGACTCCAATTCTGAGTGAGCCTGGAAATTTGGAGATAAAATAGCTCCCAGAAGAAAAAATGGATGGGGGAGGAGAGAGAGCAGATCATGAGAGGGAAGCACAAACAGGGTGGGAGAGGATCCCAGAAATACATACGGTCAGGCAACGTGACATCTGGGCCCTCCAGAGAGCAACTACCTTGTCATGCCTCTCTGCACACTCCAACACACACACACACACACACACACACACACACACACACGTGCGGGAACACATACATGCCATGCTCTCCTATGCCACACCTGCCTGAATGGACCAAGTCCCAGGGAGAACAGAAGCGTGGTTCTTACCTGGCCTCAGTTCGTCTGAACCACTCCCCCCAGCAGGGAGCCCACTGGGGCAGGACAGGGACCTTCCCTGAAGATAAAGACTTTGGACATCACTGCCTTTGATGCCCACTCACCCCACATCTGCCCTGACTCTGCTAGGCATCTGTTCCTATGCCCAAGTCCAAACAGCAGCTTTTCATTTCATAATCCTAATCACAGGGAAATGACTAGGATTAGGAAAATATTTTAATACTCTCCCTCCTACTCTACCATGGCCTGCTCTGTGGTGGGGGCATCAATATGAGGAGAGGGCACCTGGCTTTAACTTATCTGTCAATAATCACTATCATCTTGGCTGAGTCAATTTTCTCATCTACAAATGAAAGCAGATTCAGGGAGAAAGATATTGGAGGATGAACTCAGCCCTGAAGTCATGTTTGTGACAGTTTTTCATCTTGAGAAAAGACAGAAAAGTGCTCAGAAATCTATTAATAATTTGCTTAAGACATATGAGAGATGATGAAGGAATATATTAGTATAATCTGGAAAAGTAATAGCCCATTTAGAAATAACTTTTATGCCAAAAGACATTTACAAGAAAGTTAATGGCAACATTGTTCACAGTACAAAACATCTGAAGACCATCCAAATGTTTATCAATAGTAGAAAAGATAATTTTAGCATATTTGTAAAATGGAATATGAGATATCAATAAAAATGAACACATGATAGCTACATAGAACAACGTGGCTGATTCTTACAGGTTGTTGAGCAAACAAGTCAAAAAAGAAACAGATGGCATTAAGCAGAAAATTCTTTAGAGACACATACCCTACATAGGCGGTCAAACTAGTGGAAAGCAAGAGAATTATTAAAACAGATAATAATATAATGGCCTCAGTGTGGGAAAAAAATGTCAGATGACAATTGGAGAGAAGGGTATGAAGGGTTTCAAAGGCAGAGGTAATGCTTTTTTGAGTTGGGTGGTGAATATATGGATGTTTACAATGTACATTTTATATATATATATATATGTGTATATATATATATATATATATACACGTGTATACACACACACCATATAATATATATAATGTATGTAATATGTAGCATATATATAATGTGCATACAACACATGCCATAATTTAAAATATATATAATGTACATACAACATAATTTTTTACAAATATAGAATCTATATATGAAAAAAAACCCTCTTTACCATCTATGTGAAAGAAGACCTGGGTAAATGGAGAAATATTTACTCCATGTTCCTGATACTTATTGTATATTATGAAGATGAAAATTTTCCTTGTATCTAAAGAGTTAAATATAATTTCAGCCAAGAGTCCATATATAGGCAAGAATATTTAAGAGAAAAAAATGTATACAAGAAAGAGAAGGAAAGAAAAAAAGAAATGAGAGGAGGCTTACTCTACAAAATACAAAATTGTACTGTAAGTTTATAATAATTAATATAGAGATGGACTGATGCCAAAATAAACAGAGCAATGTAACAGAATGAATATAGTGTGTATATATATATATATATATATATGTAGTATGTATGTCATATATGTACATGGTATACACACAGTATATTTATGCACATAGTATAAAAACAGATCCTAAACTTTCTTCATCTAATAAAGGGCATGTACAAAAAATATATAACCAGGATGATACTCAGTAGCGAAATGTTGAACACTTCTCCTGAGTTTGGGAACAAGGAAAGGACATCTAGTACCAGCACTCCTCTTCAGTGTTGTAATGGAATCCCTATCTGGTGCAATACAGCTAGAAAAAGAAAAGAAAGCATGAATAATGAGACAAAATTACTTGCCAATTGCATGATTACAAAACAATCCAAAAGAAACTCTCAAAATTTAGAAGTAAATTCAGCAAGGCTTCTGGCTACAGAATCAATATATAAAAATCTATTGTATTTCTATGCACTTAGCAACAGGTAGAAAGTGAGATTCATAAAAAATACCATGAGCGAAAGCATCAATCATCAAATGCCTAGGAATAAAATCTGACAAAGATCATTGGGAAGACTTTACATTGAAAACTACAAAATGTTACCGGGAGAAATTAAAGAAATGTGAATAAGTGGAGGAATACGCCACGTTCATTGATCAGAAAACTTACTGTCGTTAAGATGTCAGTTCCTCCAGGATTGATCTAAGTATTCGTTTTATAGTTCAGTAGGGCTGTGGTAATGAAGTGCCCCAAACTGGGTGGCTTACACAACAAAAATGTATTGTCTCACAGTTCTGGAAGCCCGAAGTCCAAAATCAAGGTCTCAGCAGGGCCATGATCCATCTGAAGGCTCTAGGTTCAGGCTTCTCTTCTAGCTTCTGGTAGTTGGCTTGTGGCAATACAACTTGAGTCTTCACGTGGTATTCTCACTGTATGAGGGTCTGTGTCCAAATCTGTTCGTATAAGGACATAGTCATATTGGATTAGGGACTCATCCTACTCTGGTATGACCTCATCTTAACTAATTACATCTAGCAACGGTCCTATTTCCAAACAAGGGCACATTCTGAGGTATTGAGAGTTAAGACTTCCACGTATAAATTTTAGGGGACACAGCTCAACTCATAACAGTACTCAATGCATTCTGATCTGTATTACAACAGATTTTCTTTCTGGTATTAATTGACAAGCTGATTCTAAAGTTTATATGGACATGTAAAGGATATAAAATTGTTAAGACAATTCTTAAAAAGAACAGTGCTGGAGGACTTATGCTAGTACATCTCAAGACTTACAATAAAATGACTCCAATTCAGACAATGTGGTATTGGTAAAAGTATAGACAAATAGAATAGAGTGTCCAGAAACAGACTCACACAGGCACAGTCTCCTGATGTACAACCAAGGCTCTACAGCAGTGCATTGCAAGAGAGGATAATCTTTTCAATTATCAATGCGAGGTCAATTGTATATCCATATCAGAAAGGAAATAAACCTTGACCCCTTGACCCCTACCTCATACCATTCACAAAAAGTAATTTGAGATTGATTATAGAACAAAATACGGAAGCCAAAACAATCAAGCTTCTAGGAGAAAACAGGACAATATCTTTATGGTGTGGGTCAGGAAAATCTTCCCTCGGGGGCACAGATAGTACTAATTTTCAGACAGAAGTGATAAATTGGACTTTGTCAAAATTAAGAATCTCTGTCAAAAATCATCTTTAAGATACTGAAAAGGCAAACCACAGACTTGGAGAAGATGTTTGCAATATCTATATATGGCCACTATATACCTGAACTTCTTAAAATCAAGGAAAGACAGAAACCAATTTTTAAAATGGACCAAAGACTTGAACAGGCATTTCACAAGGAGGATATTCAAATGATCAACAAACATGTGAAGAATAGGTGCTCAAAATTATTAGTCATTAGACGAGTGTAAATTAAATCACAATGTGATACCACTACATTAAAGAGCAGAGGAAAGGGACCCTTGGGTGGCTCAGTCAGTTAAGCTTCAGACTCTTGATTTCGGCTCAGGTCATGATCTCACAGTTTGTGAATTCTAGCCCCACATTGGGCTCTGCACTGACAGTGAGGAGCCGGCTTGGGATTCTCTCTCTCCCCCTCTCTTTCTGCCCCTTCCCTGCTCACGCACTCTCTCGGTCAAAATAAATAAATAAACTTAAAAAAAGTAAAACAAAATAAAGAAAAGAAAAATGAGCAAAGTACATAAACAGTTTATAGAAGAGGGACTATAAACAGTTAATAACCATAAAATGGTATGTTTAAAATCATTAGAAAACAGAGAAATGAAAACAAACTATCCCAAAGTTATCATTTTAACACTTTAAAATAGCAAAACACGTTTCAATGTTAATACTGAACATTGGGGAGAATACAGTTAGATGAGCTTTCTCATATACTGCTTGTGGGGATACAGCACTTTTAAAGACAATGTGGCATTATGAAACAGGGGTCTGAAGTATGCTAACAGCTCTGGACAAAGCAATGTTTTTCTTTCTTTCTTTTTTTTTTTTAAGGTTTATTTATTTCTTTTGAGAGAGAGACAGAGACAGCAGGAGCAGGGGAGGGGCAGAGAGAGAGGGAGAGAGAGAGAGAGAATCTTTGCTGTGCTGTCAGCAAAGAGTCGGACAGGCGTTTGATTTCCTGAACCATGAGATCATGACCTGAGCCAAAATCAAAAGCTGAATGCTTAACCGACTGGGTCACCCAGGTGCCCCTGTCTTTCTTAAGATCTGTGTTAAGGAACTAAAAAATGAGGACAAAGATTTGATAAAAGGAAGTTCATTTGGCATTATTTATAGAGCAAAATATTAGAACAACCCAAATGTCCAACTAAAGTGGAAATTATGATATCTCCAAAAGGTAGAGCATTATGTAGCCATTAGAAGTAAGCCCTATTTTGAAATGTGTGTAATAGGAATATGCTCATGCAAAAAATAAGTAAAATTTTTTTAAAAAGGAACATGCTCATGTAATAATAGCGTTAAGCAAAGAAGCAGGATATGAAACAATCTACAGTTTGATTTTAAGTATATAAAACATGTATGTGAAATCTACATTTGTACGTCTCTATCTGTATACAAAATAAGACAGAAAATACATCAAAATATTCATCTCTGAGTTTGGGGGCCTGGGTAATTTATACTTTTTGATATTTTCAGGCTTTTTACATAGGCAGAAAAGGAGTCATTATAATGTTATAAAAAGCATTTAGAGGAATAACTTTCCTCCCTGAGAGTATCAATCAACATTCTCTCTGCCATTTAATTTTAGAGGACCACTTATCACTGTCTTCCTTCTGTAAGCCATCAAATAAAGGAAGTGGCTCTTCTTGTTTTAAGTTTACTGGGTCAGTAAGCATCTTCCCTGATTGGTGGTATTGTCCCTTGCAGGGAACAGGATGAGTCTCCCGGGCATAAGGGAGATAGAACTGGGTAAACAGTACTCCACAGTGGGGTAGAGATAAGGAGTCAGAGAAATATACCTCACCCCTCTGAGTCAGATCCCTATTCCTAGGTGGAGGTTAGATATTATAGTCAATAATTATTTTATTCAGTAACTTTATTAAAATATATAATAATATATATTATATATTATATGTATATTATATTATATATATATATTATATATATTTAGTTTACATCCAAGTTAGTTAGCATATAGTGCAATCATGATTTCAGGAGTAGATTCCAGTGATTCATCCCCTACATACAATACCCAGTGCTCATCCCAACAAGTGCCCTCCTTAATGCCCTTTGCCCATTTAGCCCATCCCCCCACCCACAGCCCCTCCAGCAACCCTCTGTTCTCTGTATTTAAGTCTTTTCTGTTTTGTCCCCCTCCTGTTTGTATATTATTTTTGCTTCCCTTCCCTTATGTTCATCTGTTTTGTATCTTAAATTCCTCATATGAGTGAAGTCATATGATGTTTGTCTTTCTCTAACTGACTTATTTCGCTTAGCATGATACCCTCCAGTTCCATCCACGTAATTGCAAATGGCAAGATTTCATTCAGCAACTCTCTTTCTTATTGTCCATCTCGCCTTCAAGAATGTAAGCTTTATGAGGGCAAAGACTCTGTATTTATCATTGTATGTCTCCTATGACAAAGAGAAATCAGGTCCCATAAGCTTGGGTAATAATATAGGCTATCTCATTTTCCTGGCAGGTCATTAGGCCCAAAGGCATTTCAGAGGTTCAGGGAAGTTTTGAACTAACAACAAAACAAAACAAAAACAGACTAAATGAGTTTGCCTTTGTTTCACCCTGCCTTCCTCAAAAGTAATTGACCATAGAAGCTGTTTCCCTCAAAATAACAATCGACATCCTGGGATGTCCACTTTGGGACCACCTGACCAGATGGCCTCTTAGGTTTCTTCTCACCAGGATCGGCCAGGCCTCTCCATCCCGGGGGTTGGGGGGAGCAGGCAGCTGCTGTACAGCACTTTCCAAGATCCCACAGAAAGGTCCACACTGCAAGCAGAGAAGCCTCCCTCAGGGCCAAGGAGCAGCCCCTCCCAGCTCTATTTTATTTATTTTATTTTATTTTATTTTATTTTATTTATTTTATTTTATATTTTATTTTATATTTTATTTTATTTTATTTTATTTATTTTATTTTAGAAAACCTAGTACTATGAGTTAGAGACCAAAAAGGGGAGACTTAAAAAAAAAAAAACAACCCAATTTATACTCTGATTCTTTGTCAATTTGATTATGTCAATGCACCTTAAAACTAACAGCCTCAGTTTGCCCATCTGTGAAAAGGGAGAGCTAGGGAGACTTGATTGGCACCCATAAAGCATTAGCCCTCAGAAGTTCCCAACCTGGGGTCCTCAGACACCTAATGGGGAGAAAAGCATAAGCTATTTCTAATATTTAAAGAGGTCTAATGGAAATTATACATTTACCATGAGAAGTGTCTTTGCTTTTGACTGGTATTGTATCAAGTCAGTATGGCAGCATTGGTTGTCAGGGGGACAAGGATTATTATGCAATAAATATGGTAGGTTTGTTGGACAGATTTTTTTTTTTTTTAACAAACTTAGTATCTGTAAAAGTAATAAAGAGATCAGCTGGTAATGAAAAGGTAAGGTGCTCCTGACTCAAGAGGTTGGGGCCCCAAACCAATTTAAAAGTGCTATGGTAGGGAGCAAAGGGGTGGGTGGGACAGTGGGGACGTTAGGGTGTCCTCAAGGAGCTCCTGGGAGAGGTCTCAGCTTGTGTGTGGAGGTGTGTGTTTAAGGTATGGAACGGCTGTGACACAGTGGCCCTTTTCAGAGCATCCTGGGAAAGGGTGTCAGTGGGCCAAGACAGGGTGCCAAGTACCATCTGCAGTGAGCTAAGGGAAGCAGAGCTCTGAGTCAAGTAGGCTCGGAGATCAGGCCCAAGTGGATTCTGTGCAACTTCTTAGAAAGCCTTCTGGCAGGGCCAGTGTCTGGGGGTTTTCAAGCCCTTGAAAGCTCTGATTTTATATGTGCGAAGTCCTGCCCCCATTGAGCCCCGCATCACCTCTTCATAAGCAGCCATGTCTACAGATGTAGTCTGTACAGTTCATTGCTGTTTACTTTTCCCTTCAAGATGCTGTTCACTTAAGGGGCATCCGGGTGGCTCAGTCGGTTGAGCATTGATTTCGGCTCAGGTCATGATCTCACTACTGTTCGTGGGTTTGAGTCTCATGTCCAGCTCTGTGCTGATGGCTCAGAGCCTGGAGCCTGCTTCGGATTCTGTATCTCCCTCTCTCTCCGCCCCTCCCTTGATTATACTCTGTGTTTCTCTCAAAAATAAATAAACATAAAAAAAAAAAAAGATGCTGTTCACTCAGAATCACCCCTCTGGATTCCTATTCTCCCTTCTCTCCCTTGGGTCCCTCCCCCGACATTTCTCCCCCAACATCCAGCTCCATTTCGGCACCAGCCTTGGGAGGTGGACCCACGAGTTTTCTTTCTTCCCCAGGAAAGCAGTGGTGAAAATCATGTTTGGTAGATCCCTACACATCACCAAAAAGATGGTTAGGTTTTTCTCAGTCTTTGATATGGAGCATCTAAGACAAAAAGTCTTTCCCTTGCTAATATTGATATTGAGATGATATCTCTTACTAAGTGTTGGGCCATTTCTGTGAAGATTTAGAGGAAACAAGGACAACTGAAGGGGATTCCATTTGCCCCAGGACCTCAACCAGGCTGCAGGCTTTAGCTAACTGGCTAAAGCTGAAAAGGATTTTTCTCTAGGGTTTTTGAGACTAGAGCATTTTGTTGTGTGGCTTGTAAAAAGTTGTGTCACACGGCTTGATAAATAAATGTATAATTTGGGGTGGAGGGGTTAGCCATTAATTAAACTATAGGGGAAAACGTGAAAGATGCTGACATGGACCAAAAAGATTATTGGGGGGACCATCTAGTGCCTCCTTCCAGATTATCTAAGTTACTTTAGAATTCTATAAGTTGTAGAAAAATGGATAGTAGTACAAATGATTTTTATCCATAGAAATGCCAGTTGCGTTTAGAGAAATTGCCCCATGAATATTGACCAGCCAAATATTGCTGATTTTGCATTTATTTATAAGTTTTTCTCAACGTTCCAGATGTCTATATGTTTGCCCGTGTTTTGGATTCTCTTTTAAGTAGGTTGTAACATTTTACTGGTTCTCTCATTAATTAATGACCTAAATAAAATTTCTGACGTGTGTCCATTTTATAGCTATAGGAGAGGCATGATTACACTCTCTTTTAAAAACTATCTTTTGACACATCCACAGAGAAAGGGCCATGTGAGGACACCGTGAGAAGATAGTCATCAGCAAGTCAAGAAGAGAGGCCTCTGGAGTAACCAAATCTGCTGATACCTTGATCTTGGACTCTAGAAAAATAAAAAATAAATTTCTGTGGTTTAAGCTACACAGTGTGTAATATTTTGTTGGGGTAGCCTTACCAGACTAAGACTATATACCCATTTTGTTTATTCATTTACCTATAGATGGATATTTTCTTGTTTTCAGTTTTTGGCAATTATGAATAAAGCTATTAGCATTCATACACAAAAAGTTATCTTTTGATGAATTTGTTCAACTTATTTATTCAATTAATCTTTCCTAATGTAAGCTAGGCATTATGGCTGGACACCAAAGACAGAAAAATATCATTCTAGCCCTTGAGAACAGTCTAGCATGAAGGGGGGCGGGGGTGTTGAAGTGGTGGGAAGACTGAAAAGTTACCAGATTTATTTTTTTATTTAAAAAAATTTTTTTAACGTTTATTCATTTTTGAGAGACAGAGAGAGACAGAGCATGAGTGAGGAAGGGGCAGAGAGAGAGAGGAAAACACAGAATCTGGAGCAGGCTCCAGGCTCTGAGCGGCCAGCACAGAGCCCGACGCGGGGCTCAAACTCACGAACTGCAAAATCATGACCGGAGCCAAAGTTGGACGCTCAACAGACTGAGCCACCCAGGCGCCCCAAAGTTATCAGATTTAGTAAAGATAAGGAGTGTTCTATCACTCAGCCATAAAAAAGGATGAGATCTTGCCATTTGCAACAACGTGGATGGACCTAGAGGGTAAAATGCTAAGTGCAAAAGTCAGACAGAGAAAGAAAAATACCATACGATTTTACTTCTATGTGGAATCTAAAAAACAAAGCAAATGAATGAACCCAAAAAAAGCAGAAACAGACCCATTAATACAGAGAACACACTGATAGTTGCCAGAGAAAAGGGGGTAGGGAGATGGGCAAAATGGGTGAAGGAGAGTGGGAGGTATAGGCTTCTAGTCACGGCATTAATAAGTCATGGCGATGAAAGGTACAGCATAAGGAATCCAGTCAACGACAATGGCGTCGTGTGGTGCCAGATGGTAGCTACACTTGTGATGAGGATAGCATAATGTAGAGAGGTGTCCAGTCCCTATGTTAATGCACTTGAAACTCATGTAACATTGTATGTTGACTGTACTTCAATTAAAAAAAGTAAAAAAAAAAAAAAAAGATAAGGAAGCGTTCTAATGGGGAATAATAATGGGGGCACGTTAATCTTCTTGAAGGAGTAAGTGAGAAGTAGTGCTCGCTGGCACTGCCTGGGCAGGTAAAGAGCAGGAGGGGAGAGTTCTCTGGAGAATCAGCCTCACGCACAGAGACAGAGACACATGCCTTCCTAGAGGTTCCATTTTGAGAACAGGCAGAGATGAGGGTGGCCTAACAGACGGAGGTAAGTTTCCAACGGGCCTCGTGTCCTACAATGCATAGAACTGATCGTAGGTAACGTTTAAAATTACGGGAGAGTACAGTTTTTGACTTCTCATATCTCCTGGCATACCTAGAGGAACAAATACCTTGGTTTGATAAGTCACTGATGATTTTGAGTCACTGATGAAATGACACGGTTGGATGAGTGTTTAAAAAAAACAAACCAAACGACGTTCCAGAGGGTAGAGGCAAGATGGATTAGAAGCAAGGGACTAGCACTTCGGGGTAGGTTTCCAAAAGAAGGCAGTGAGAGGGGGTTGGGGGTGGATGGTGTTTGTTAGAGATCTGCAGCTGTGAAATGAAGGGGGAGAAGGAGGATGGGGACAGGGAGAAGTTGAACTGCAGTGCAGGGCTGACAAAACCTTGGCCAACCCAGCATGGAACTCTGGAGCGAATGCGGTAGCTCAGAGTGTCGTGTGTGGGGACAAGATGGCTGTGCTTTTATGTGCCCGGTATAAAGTACACTCACTCCATGTGGATTTGTCTAGTCACTGAACGTGTGTGGGTTGCCCCAGGAAGGGCATGGTTTTGGGTGAGGCAGCTCTCTGCCGCTGAGGCAGACCTTGAAGGAGCTGTCAGCTCAGACACTGTTTCCCGTAGCCCCCAGACCTGTGCCCACATCTGCGAAACAGGTCCTTTCTTGGAGAGAGGTCTGGGCAGTGCGTTTCTGTGTCCACCATAGTTCACTCTTTGTGCCATTCAGTTTTCTTTTCCATACATGTTCAGACAGCAGTTCTTTCAGGATTCTGGTGAGCTTTTCTTCCTGAGAAGAAACTCAGAAGAGAGAAATTAGTAGGATGAGCCAGCCCCAAATGGTGCAGTGGGATTCTGGGTCACAAGTGATGCTCATCCATTGTGGATGCCTTTCATCATCAGTTACCAGTCCTCCTGGCTTCAGAAGCTAGTCTGATAGGACCCAGACCTCATCTCTAGGGGCGCGAGCCCCTTTGTAAGCTGAGGTATCTATAGCTCTCTATTTACAGCCACTATTGGGCAAGAGAGTACCAGATGTGCCCAAGTCACATACGTTAAAAGATAATTTTATTTTGGGGCGCCTGGGTGGCGCAGTCGGTTAAGCGTCCGACTTCAGCCAGGTCACGATCTCGCAGTCCGTGAGTTCGAGCCCCGCGTCAGGCTCTGGGCTGATGGCTCGGAGCCTGGAGCCTGTTTCCGATTCTGTGTCTCCCTCTCTCTCTGACCCTCCCCCGTTCATGCTCTGTCTCTCTCTGTCCCAAAAATAAATAAAAAACGTTGAAAAAAAAAAAAGATAATTTTATTTTTAGAAAAAAAAATCAGGACTCTCAGCCACAAAGATGAATGAATTATATGTGTATTATTATATGTGTGTATTCAAGAAAGTCAAAAGAGCACAGGCATACTTGGCATTAAGGAATGTTGGGATGAATTGCAAGTAGAGACCAATTTTTTTTTCCAACAGGGGGAAGTCAATCAAAATCACTACCAGACGAGACAGCATTTACGTATAATTACCTACAATTTACAAAGAGTTGAAAAAGAGCTTGAAGACATGGAACATGACCAGAATCTGATAATCTGGAAAAGTATGCTATAAATGATGCATAGCATCCACTGAAACAAAAACATCTTTTCTACACCTGGGTGCCAAACAGATTCTTCTCTGCCCACATCGTGTAATAGCAGCCCTTCCTCTTCCTGATGATCAGGTCAGTTACACTATTGGCAAGGTTACTCTTGCCTGCTAGTGCTTGGACATAGGAAGCTCACGATTCAGCGGGACTGCAAAGCCTGCAGAGCTCAGAGTTAGGGGGAAAGAAAGCAGAAAGTGGATTAATAAATAGGATGGTAAGTGCAGCTACTCCTTGGTACTCAGACCCTTGTGCCCTTTTTGTGGGCACGGTACCATATATAGGTTTTTGACTCAGTGCATATACTGAATCCTAGAGGGTGACACCCATACTCACAGAATGTTACCTCTGATATGGCACTTTAGCTAGGTCAGGCTGGCAGCTTCTAGGTGATGAATTGTATGCTACGATAAAGTGAATCCCATGGTCATGAGCTCTTTCACATAACTTCTATGCTGTTAAGTTGGTCTTCTAGTCTGAGGCTATATTATACGGAATCCCATGCCAGTGGATTGAACATTCTGTAAGCCTTCACATGGTGGTGCTATTTGAGACTCTGTGGTCAGGAATCCGTGACCTGAATATGTACATGTGCTGAGAACAAAGAACAGACTTCTGACCTTTCCAGGATGGAAAGGGCTCAATGCGGTCAACTTGTTGCCAAGTGACGGGTTTGTCTCTTGAGGAAGAGCAACCAATATGGCGTCATACTGGGGACTTGGTGTTGCTCACTGCAGTAGGCGGGATATCTCCAGTGGCAGCAGTAGCCAAATTATCTTTGGTAAGTGAGAGTCTGTGCCATTGGCCCGTGGATAGCCTTCATCTCTGCTCCGACACTTTGTTCATATTTCCATTGTGCCAACACTGGAGTGGCCGATGAGAGAGGCTGGTTGAGGTCGGTGGGCTGAGTCATCTGTCTAATTGCTTGTCCTCTTCCTCATCAATGGCGGATGCTCTCTGGGGATGTAATCATGTGATACAGAGATGTTCCTACTTTAAGTCCACTTCTAAATTTTTTTTTTTGAAGTTTATTCATTTTTGAGAGAGACAGAGCGTGAGCAGGGAGGGGCAGAGAGAGAGACACACACACACAGAATCTGAAGCAGGCTCCAGGCTCTGAGCTGTCAGCACAGAGCCTGATGCAGGGCTCAGACTCACAAACCGTGAGATCATGACCTGAGCCAAAGTGGGATGCTTAACCGACTGAGCCACCCAGGTGCCCCCCCGCAAGCCCACTTCTACAAGTCCATCCACATACCCCTACCCCGGACCCCTTATCCCTAATTTTCCTGTTTTTCCTCATCAGTTAGCCAAGCCATTTGCCACTATATATTCTAACCTTGGGGCACTTCTCTTTTCTACACCAAGTGGATGACCAAGTGCAATATTCAAAGCTCTGAGCATTGGGAGGATTTTCTCTCATTCCTGTCTTTCAGTGCTACCCCTGTGTGAGCCTGTAGTACAGCTGCTATCCAATTTCAGCTTTCACACATGGACTTGACCCAGCCATGAAACAACTCGGGTTTTTCCCTCCTTTCAGTCAGTCTTACAGGATCCCTCATACTGTTATAGATGTGCCCTGAAAGAGGAACTCTTGGGCAATCATGGTAGATGACAGGGAGTCTGAATTACCTGCTAGCACAGCCTGCTTGTGCCCTCTCATCCTGCTCGTGCTCAATCCTGGAGGTACCACTTCCACTTTATGATGGATCATCCCTGGGTCAGTCTCACAGGGTCTTATAGGGTGCTGCATTTGATGGGCAGTTTTAGGGACAAAATTAGTTGTTGACTCTTTCTACTAGGGCCCCCTAGCACGTTTGGAGTTGTTTTCCAAAGGCATACAATTCTTCACTACAGATGGCATGGCCTTGCTGGGAGCCTTGGGAACTTGCATTGTGATTCTCTCATTGGAGCTTGTCACAAACTCCACATGATGTCTTTCCTCACTCTAATCCCATGAGGTCTGTCAGATCATATGGCCCAAGGAGCGGGATTACCTGCATGGTAGCATGGGCTGGTTGCAGAGGCCTTTTCTGCTCTGGGACTCACTTAAAGTTGGCTGCCTTCTATGTCACAAGGTGCCGTGAATCAAAACGGTATCTCTAGGTATTGAATATGCTGACTCAAGAACTTGAAGAGGCTTACCAGGCATGTTTCCATCTTCATGCTGAGGTACAAGATGTAATAATTTGACTTTTATTTTACACATGTCCTGGTTACTAGACCTGATTCTTGGACTCCTGAACATGTTACAGCTCCTGAATCATCTCAGGGTTTAGCTTCAACTCTCTGAAACACACATGTCTTATAAAGGTCTCCAGTGAGCTAGCCACCTCTTGCCCATCTGACCCTGTCAATATAATATTACTGATGTAATAGATAAATGTGACGTTCCGTGGGTGTCCAGATGGTACCAATATGTTTGAACTTAATATGGCCCTGGAGTAAAACTGTAATGTATATTACTTCCATGGAAATGGGAATTCTTTCTGATCTTTTGTTCTGATTGAAAGAGAAAAGAATACCGTCATCAAATCAATGGCTGTATACTATACACTTGAGGTGGTATTGATCTGGTCTAATGCAGGCACTGGCCTGCAATTGGGGTTATTATATCTGAGATTGTGATAGTCTAGTGGCCCTTCCTATTCCATCTGGTTCTCTCAGAGACCAGACTGGTCAAAATAATAAGGATTGAGAGGAATTGATGAATAGAATATGGCAATAAATCTCTATTCTCCACTCCCCACAATATGACTTTACATTTTTATATGTCTGGGGTGGAAGGTTAATTTAAGACACTTCCACTTGGCCTTTCCCAGTATGATAGCTGTTATTTTGCCGACCAAGTATGCAAAGCAGGGGTTGGGCCAACTGCAAAATAGGTCATTCCAGTTATATATTGGCAGACTGACCATGGATGCTGTGGATCCCTATAAACTGGACATTGGTCAGGACTACATTTATTATCTGGCCACTATCATCAGACCCACTGTAACATGGGGGCCATGATGATTCAGGTCTTGGGCCATCAATAACAACTCAGGCCCTATGTCCAACTGTCATCAAATGTCTATTTCCTTTTCCCTAATGCACAGTTACCAATCATTATTGTGTGTACTTGCCATGATATTGCAGCATTTTTCCTCCTATGGACCCAGCCACCTCTTCTGTCAGCAGTTGTGGGTCTGAAAACTGGCTCAGGTTCAGAAATCGGGCAAGGGATTGTGAACTTTTACTGGGGCAACTGCCCTCAGCTTTGTAGTTGTCCATTGTTTATTTCTTCTGCTAGTATAAGCTGAGTAGTACAAGCTGGGTGACTGCCCACCCATATTGCTTCTAGGGACACTGTTCTAGTAATCATTCTCTTAACTTTCTATGGTTCTGACCCTGTCGTCTGCCACTCTGACCTTGCCAGTGATGACAGTAATTGTGACTTCCTGGCTTTGGATGGTTTTGTGCTGCCATCTGGCTCTAATGTTTCAGAGTCTTATCATCCCCACTGCTATCAAACAACATTGCTCTGTGGTGGTACCTTCACGGAAGAGTCAACTCTGAATTTTTAGTGATGCTAGTGCACCTCTGAACAGCATACCCCTTAGGACCTTTGTCCATGGCCTGTCCTCTTGGGCTTCCAGCCATAGTGTATCCAGAGCACCCCCTTTCCTGAGCTTTTAGCCCTACCCTCACTGTCTGCCAAGGCAATTCTGGAATTTTAATTCCGCTCAATAACACGGGCCATCACTTTTTCCATGTTTCTAGGAGCCATGCTAGTAGCAAGTTGGCACCAACTCCTGGAATCTTTGCTAGGGAGTTAAATTCTGTATCTTGGGGAGCACTTCCAATTTAAAAACTCTTCTCTATTCAATCTTATATTCTGGCTCCTCTCTTCAAGCAGCCTCAGGATCTCCTCCAACTCCTATCAATATCTGTAGACTGTCTTATGGCTCCTTTAGTGTATAGTCCCTATCCTCCCTTAGCTGGCCCAGCATGTCCCCAGCTGAGTTATGAGAATCCTCAGGGGTGCATGTGCTGTCTTGCACAAGAGAAGCCTCTTTACTGTCTCCCATCATGGAGAGGGGATGGGGTGTGCTAGTAAGGATTATGGATTAATAGGTCTATAGACTCAGACTTTTCCTAGGGGGTTGTGGAATCAAAATCTTTGCAGGCATGGGGGGAGGGATCCAACTAGATGTTGCATCTGATGTGCCCCATTTTCCCAGTGAGGACACTGACCTTGCATAACAGAGCTGCCTTGGTTGTGTAACTGTCTGAAATTCTGTTACTCTATTAAGTTCTGGCTTGGTCTTCATTTTCTCTTCTTTTCTCTTTGTCTTCCACTGTACGAAATGAACTTTGTATGCAACTAAAGAGGTCCTCTGTTTCCACATTTGGCTTTCAATTGTCTGGTACTTGCCCTCAGCTGTTTATTATCCTTCTGTAGGCATCAATGACACTTAGAAAAGCCATCCAATCTCATCGCCCTACAGCTACTGTCTCCTCTCTACATGGATATGTAGTGGTAACAGGAGTCCAGCTCTCCAAAATACAACATATCATTTCACCTAATACTTGAGATTCTGTGTATATTAAAAAAAGACCTGTTGCATCAATCCATTAGATGCCTAATATTATCTAAAGAAAAAAGGCCATTTAAGATTATTTTTTAATTTAGTAAGAGTTAAAAATTTTTTCACCCTTGAAGTCTGTTTGCCCTAAACCCTCCTACAAGTTAGTCCAAGTTAGAAGAATCATGTTCAGGAATCCAAGAAACCCAGAGAGAAAAACACAATCACACAAGCCATTCACCAATGACAAAGGAGTCCGCAAACTGTTGGAAAACAGAGCTTGTAATAATGAAAAAAGGACAGAGTTTGTAACCAATCACTTATTTTCTTTTAAAAACACAAAACCACATTAACTTTTTGCTTTATACAACCATCTAGAAACTATAAAACAGTACCACATTGTGCATTTAACCTACTTATCAAGAAGGGAACTCCACACGTCGTAAGAATTCTACCCATATAAGGAAAAAGGAGACAGCTAATAGCATAGTCACAGATACAACATGAGTCCAAGCAAGCATCAATTCTTTGACGTCACCTTTTCCATTTACCAGAGTGGAGAGAGTAAGAAAGAAAGCAAGGGCGAAAAAAGAGGGAAAGAAGCACCCACAGAGAACTAATCACATTCCAGTTACTTTTGACAACTATAGCTCAGGGTTTCATAGATAGTATCATTTGACCAACACAATGTGGTAGGGGGTGAAGGAAACATGACTAGAGGGAGAGGGTTTGAAAAGACAGATACATTTTACACCCTATTCCCCTCCTAAATAGTCTTGATACAAGCTTCTGTGCTAATCCAGAATATAGCAAGAAATTAATCTTAACAATGTGATAAAGCTTGAATTCTGCTTTTTTTTGCAAACGTGAGTGGCTCACAATTTTACTTTACAGTTCAAAAGAATAACAATGTCATGACCAATTACAGGATTCTTTCAGGATTCCTTACAATCTTTCTCCCTATTCCCACCATGCTGGTGTTGCCACAGGACAATCAGGGACATTTGGGTAGGAACTTCAGGAAGTTTCGGTAGTAAGATGGAATCCTTGCTTTTTCTTAGAAGTCCACACCTTTCTGGTACTAAGTCTCCCCTCTGATTTGCGGTTGTACAGAGGAAAGGAAATAGAACTAAGGTAATATGGTGGAAGTTTAGTCAAGTAACTGGTTTGAAGGTACACAAGATGAGACTGTAATTAGCAGACACACTAAATCCAAGGCAAACAATTGGTTATTTGATTGTCCTCCTTAGGTTGATGGCACCATAAAAAACTGAAGGTGGCTTTGATATACTAATAAAATAAACCAAAGGTCTGCCACAAGGAAACATACTTTAGATGAAAATTAGTATAATGTTTCTCTTCACTTCAGGGGAAACTCTCATCTTGTCCCTCTCACTTCCTCTTCCACCATAAGTATGCAAGTATATTCTGGAAGATTCTTAAGGGGCAACTCAGCTATCATAGTTTTGCCAACTCATGTAAGAAAGGCCATTATGAACTGTACCAATCAGCAGGCTCATCTCCAATCCCAGGCAAACCTCTCATCACTTAAATTAAGCTCTTCCCAATCTAATGAGATTAACTTTTTCATGTTTGGTGAGTAGATGTGGTTTAATGCCAGTTAAATTATTGGTTTGTAGCACTGACCATTACAAATGTCTTATGCTCTAATATAATCAATTCTATCCCACATTATCACTGTGCTCTGACACTGTATATATAGATTGAAAATATAAGGCAGAAAGTTAGCTTTTAAGATTTACTACCAAGATGGACACCTGAAATGCAGAAATGTGTTAAGTAATTTATAAAATCTCATTTTAACTCTAACTCTCCTAATCATCATAATCAAGAAATAAAATTTAGATGCATCATAAAATGAACTAAGCTGGTAAATTTGATTCTTCTTCACCATTTTCTCAAGTTCTACCATAATTTGTATTGTCTTAACCTAGTGACTACAGATCTTATATGTAATGATGCTGGCTTTTTTATTAGGTTTGAGAAAACTGACGATTTTGTAGTTGAAAAGGCCATAGATTGAACTTTTTTTTTTTTGAATCTGAGAAGCAATCTTAATTTAAAAAATTTAAATATGCTATATAGCAAGAAGTACTTATTTTCCAAGACAGGCAACTTTCATGCAAATTAAGGAGAATCATAATCTGAAATCTGTTTATCAAAGCGTAATCACTTCAGAGAATAAGTTTTTGAATAAAATAATGCCATGGATATGGTTATTTTCTAAATTATTTTCCTTAGACTAATAAATTTTCAGTTATTGCTTAGAAAATTGCATTTGGGCATAAAGAACCATTTCTTGAATAATGCAAAATAATGAAAAAGGATGGGAAAATAAAGGCAGGTCTCTACCAGCAACATAACCACTGAGAGGAGAAACAGCGAGGCATCACCAATGCCACTGAGCTCACACACTTTCCTAACTGTCCTGCTTCTTGCTGCCAGGATCCAACATCTTCCTGCTCCTCTCTGCTATCTCCACAATTATTTTATTTTTCTTCAACTAAATGTCTGTTAATCTGATGCCTGTACAACTCAGTGATGTCACTTTTTTTTATTCTTGTTTTACTTCACTTGTTAAGAAAGGATGAACTGCTTTCTCATTATCATGAATGTACGTTGACCAAACCATGGTGAAAGGATACCATATATCCACAACTTACTTCCGGTAAAATCTTGTTAAAATCTTAAAACTCTCATGTTGAAAATTTGGGGGAGTTATGGATCCTAGGGACTAGGTCCTTCTTTAAGGGTCCATATAGGTTACTGATGAGGTGTCAGGCATTCTCGCACATCATTGCTGCTGAATCTGAAGTTAAGCAGCTTTCTTAAGAAAAATGAGATACTAGGAAAATAAGTTGTTTATGGGTTTTCAACTTCTTTCCAAATTTAAAAATTACCATTATAACCCAATTAACAATGACTTAATTTTTGATCATTTTATTGTCTCTCTGTATGGCATGAAACCATCAACTATTCATTCCATTCTAATGGCATAGGCAGGCTTAAGTATAGGTGCATACTTGTGAGTAGAAAATAAGCCATTTTTTCTGGGTCTTCCAATTTCTTTACACATGTCAACGAACTTTATTCTTTTATTTATACTTCCTTTTCATTCCTTTGGGGAGTATTTAAACTGATGACATAAATTGATTCTCAAATAAAAATAAAACTAGAATTTCCAAACCTAAAATCAGATAAAGTTTTACCTTTGGTTAGATTGCTGCTCCTTTAAAATGACCCTGTGATATTAATTTCCTAAGAGTTCTAAGAGTTTCAGTGTACAGACGTCTCCAATAAAATATTAGGTAGGACACAGCATTGGCAACTGCTAGGGCATTTAAATTTAGAAGAGAAAAATGTACGTTGCCTTTTTTTTCAAAGAAAAAAATTTAAATGTATATTCTGTCTCCCAAACTCTTCCTCTTGATGAGGAATAGCCCTCTTTTCTCTTTACAGCTTTAGGAGGAAAATGAAGCTGTGTGTTTCAATACTTATTTGAGCATCTGTCATGGTAAGCTGAAAGTTACAGAAATCTTATCATTCTTGAATAGACTATGCTTATAGGACAAACATATCAGAAAAGAATTCTAACATTGTATTGTCTATGAAAAAATAATACTGATTAGGGCCTAGGATCGTAACAGTTGAAAAAAGACCAAATTGGCCGTAGGATACACTGAAATAAAAACACTGGGGAGTTCAAATACCAAAAGTCAACTGCAAGACTTCATGTGTGTCATTATATAGTTTTACTAATAATAGAAAATGAAGTTGACAATTCAAATTGCTCTGGATACACATTAATTAGTACCACCAGTTTTATTTGTACAAGAAATGACTGGTCCACTGGACTTATCTAACTCAGTAATAATTACTGTTATTTCTCGACAGACCAGTGATATTTCCCCCATAGTTTTAAAGTACAAAAACAAAATAGAAAAAAAAAAAATCCCAAGTATAAATAATGCAACCTTTAATCTATTATGGGTCACTAAATTGTTACCACTGATTATGATGATTCAATTTATTTAAACTAAAAAAAAAAAAAAAAAAGAGAGAGAGAGAGAGAGGTAATTAAACTATTCCGCTTCAGTTTTTGGGCCAACAAACATTGCTTGGCAAAACATAAAAAAACAACAAAAGCCAAAAATTTGTATGATTTTTCAGAAAAAAATCTCAATTTGGAAAGGGAAAAAATTTGGAAGTTTATCAGAATAAATCTGGAATAAACTCCTTTGGAAACGAACTATTTGTCAGTTAACAAATAGTGGATGGAATTTTGGCAGTAACAGTTGACTTGAATATAACCTACTGGATCACGACAGGTATGAGTGAAGACCTACAATACATGGCAGAAGGGCAGATGACAAAAGGGGCTTATTAATGGGTAACACCCACGTGTTTAAGACTAAGGAAGTGATAACAGCTCGTTTGTCTCTCGTCAAAACGACAGAAGTAATTTACTTTCACGAATCCATTGATGTTGATGCTGGAATCTTCAACTGGATCTAGCCGGATGGGAGGATTAAAACACACTTCACTTTTTCCTGGAATTTATATTAATTTTGATAGATAACAAAATGCTCAATTTAGTGCCAACCACATTTAGGAAAGTAAAATCCTTTAAGGTTGGGGCTTATTTGGATGATTTAGGAAAACAGGAAAGAAATTAGACAAGGAAGTAAAAATGGGCATTGTGCACAAACCATGAGAGCCTGAAATGTCTAAGAAATGTATTTTTTGTTTAGACCCCCAAAATCTTAAAAGCAGGCTTTCTCTCACAGGAGGGCATGAAATACAATATTTATCCTTTAAAACTGCTGGGAGAAATGGCTGCCAAGGTCTGTTTTATTAATGTAATGTGAAAGAGGAAGGATTATTTGTTCTTTGCTCTCAAATATACGGTTTCCCCAAGACAGACTTTCAATTTGATCAAATTTTGGCTAAAGTAGTGAGTCCAGATGAAAAAATATCCAACAAAAGTGTAGGCAGTCTCTGAAATAGCTTTATCTTCTAACTCAGAGTTAGGAAAGGTTTCAATTACCCTAAATGCTGAAGCTTAATAAGGCATAACTTCAGTTGTTATGGTTGGAGTATGGGCAAATATATTCCACATCTGTTCCTTAAACAAAAAAGTATCAGACCTCTTAAAAAATGTCAACCAGTTGTGTGGAAGTATATAGATGCTTTGTTAGGAGAGACATGCTCAGGATTCTAAAGCAGCAGCAACGTAAAAACTCAGTAATAAAACTTTGGCTTAAAATTAAAAAAAAAAAAAAAAAAGAAAGAAAAATCAAAGTCAAAGTGGTGCAAGTTATCTCGTGAAAGAGGTATTGCGGACTAAACCCTCAAATGCGGTCCAACATTAGTTTCCCCTGTCTTCTTTCACTGTTACCACCTTCATTGCACAGGAGTTATATCATTCTTTTATGGTTAAGTTTCATAAATAATGAGAAAACTATACGCAACAAATACATCATATTTCCCACCCACCCAGCAACCCTCCCCAAAATAAGAAAAGTTACATCAAATTAAAAAGTAGCTTCGTGAATGAAGGTACTGCTCTAAGTTGCACTTTCCCTGCAAGTGCAGCCAGTGCTTTTGCGCTGGGTATGAAGGAAAGGAAAAAATTCTCCACATAAACGGACAAAAAAGTTAAAAACCAATGTCCGGTTTCAACCAGTCAAAACCGGGCCAAGCGGAAGCCGAGGTATCTCGGTACCGTCCCATCAGAGGGTCCTTGCAATGCCTGTTCTTCATCCTGATAGGTATCTGTGTCCTTGTGATTGTAAACAATCCATAAGATACTATGTTTTTGTTCCTTAAAATGTCCTCTGATTGGCAAAATGAAGTAAATATTTGTTTTAAAAATAGAAAATGAAAATTAAACCAGAAGAAAAGAAAAGAAACACAGTGAGCTTGTTTGGAGTCCATAGGATCCGATCTGGAAGAGCTCGGAAAATGTGTTATGTGTCTTCTCCTGTTTTCGGCTGGAAAGGTACTAGAGGTTGCGTTGGTCGAAGAAAGAATTGTAGAGTAGGAAAACCAAAGATGTTAAACTAGACCAGAGGCTTCAAGTGTTAGCTTCATCATCTGTGTCTTCTATCAATACCTTAGTGTCACGAGCCTTGGATCTAGGGAGAAAAAAAGCACATAGTCCATTATTAAAATACAAACATGTCATGGTATTGGATACATTTCCAATCTTACCACCATTAAAAACACATTGTAGGGGCGCCTGGGTGGCTCACTAGGTTAAGTGTCTGACTTCAGTTCAGGTCACAATCTCACAGTTCATGAGTTCGAGCCCCACATTGGGCTCTATGCTGACAGCTCTGAGCCTGGAGCCTGCTTCAGATTCTGTGTCTCCTTTCTCTCTCTCTCCCCCGCCTGCTCTCTCTGCTCTTTCTCAAAAAATAAACAAACATTAAAAAAAATACATTGTAAAGGGCATTATATACTGCACCAGATGGACTATTCTTGGAGTTTCATATTCAGTTTCAGGTATTATTGGAAAAACATTAAGAAAATAGACTGCAACCAGAGGAAGGTAAAAAGAAAAATGGCAGGTCATGTGCAACAGAGAGAGAAATTATCCAAAATGAGAAGATCTGAGTTGATCAGCCATAAAAAAAATAATGAAATCTTACCATTTGCAACAACATGGATGGACCTAGAGGGTATGATGCTAAGTGAAATAAATCAGAGAAAGACAAATACCATATGATTTCACTCACATATGGAATTTAAGAAACAAAACAAGTGAACAATGTAAAAAAAAAAAAAAAAGAACACAAACAAAAAAACCAGACTCTTACATATAGAGAACAAACTGCTGATTGCCAGAGAGGAGGTGGGTGGAAGGAGGGGTGAGATAGATAAAGGGGATTAAGAGTACACTTATTGTGATGAGTGCTGAGTAATGCATGGAAATGCTGAATCACTATATTGTACACCTGAAACTAATATAACACTGTATGTTTATACTTGAATAAAAATAAAAGGAAAAGACCTGAGTTTGAGTATTGACTCTGTATGATGTAACTTTTGGAGTGTTAATTTTCATCTCTGTAAAGCAGGAATAATAATACCTATTTATATAATAGTACTTTTACCTCATAGAGATAGTGTCAATATCAAGTGAGAAAATGGATGAAATAAACATCAGCAAAGTATTAAACAAATTATGATGAGGTTGATAGAAATACTGCCATTTGAGGTACACACGAAACAAGGTGAGTAAGCCAGCAAAAGAGAAGACCTAAGGAAAGGCATGACATTTGTCTCCAAAAAGTTGACTAAGTATAATGTAGAAGAGGGAGGAAGTTATGTTAGAAAGTTATGTTAGAACTAGCATCAACTGGTTGAAGTTACTGTGAAGCATATTTCAGCCCAACATAAGCTATTAGCCACAATAACCATCCAATAATAAAATCAGGTGCCCCATCTACATAAACTTCATTATCATTGACAACTGTCAATCAGCATATGATGACCATCTCATCAGGATGCATTAGAAGAGATTCTTCTACTAGATGAAAAGTGGGATAAGATAATGTTAAGATACTTTTAAATTCATAAGTCCTATGAGGTACAAGCGGTACTTTGTGAAGTGGGTATTATTACTCCCACTTGACAGAGGTGGAAAACTGACGTTCAAAAAGGTAAAGAGTGTGTGCTAAAGGTTGTGTGAGTCACAAAGTCTGTACTCAAATTCAGAATTTATTTTAGATTCTCTGCTCTCTCCATTTCACATAACCTGTTCCATTGTTTTTTAAGTTTTTATTTATTTTAGGGAGAGCGAGAGAGCATAAGTGGGAGGAGGGACACAGGGGGAGACAGAATCCTAAGCAAGCTCCACAGTCAGTGAGGAACCTGATCTCACGAACCAGGAGATCAACCTGAACTGAAAACAAGAGTGGATGCTTAACCGAGTGTGCCACCCAAGTGCCCCTCTGTTCCATTGTTTTAAACATCTTCTTCTGGTTGCAATCTAATATCTCAGTGTTTTTCCACTTAACACCTGAAACTGAACGTAGTAATCTAGTGCCAAAAAGCTTCCTGGTTTCTGAAGCAGAAATAACATATGTTTAGACTGCCCTCTGCTGGTGACTAATAAGGATCAGCCATCCACATTTAGTAGCTCAATGAGACAACTGCCTAGTCCTCCAGTTCTTTTCAGCACTTACCCTGCTGACCCCACCTACCAACCCCTAGTGCCCCTCCTCCTGCTTCAAACTCTACTTCCTCACTATAATCGTATCATGCTTTGTTTTGATGTTCTTCCCACTCACCTCCCTGGCCATTCCTTTCCCAATCCTTTACTTCTTTTTTCTCTTGCCCGTGTTTCCTCAGGCTTAGCTTCCTGTTTTCTGCCCTTCTTTTCTGTACTTTGTCTTCTTCAGAGAACTTCCAAATTCTATTTGAAGTCTGAGCAATTTGTACTCTGCCCCCTTCTACCTATGGGTTACTATTACCACCTCCTATTTTTTTTTTTTTTTTACTTCCTCTAAAACATCTCCTTCTATTATTTTTAGTCCTACTGTAAAGCATCCTGACCCAAGTCCTCAATGTCTGATATGTAAGAATACTGCAGTGGCCTTCCAGTTGGTATTCTGGCCTTTAGTGTCCCCTTTCCCAACATATTTTGAAAAGTGCCATTAAAACTCATGAAAATACTACTTTCCTGTCATTCTTTCATGAAAAAAATTCTCTGACTCCTTCCTGCCTATAGGATCAAGCTTGTTTTTTCCAGCCTTTTACAATTATACTTCATCTATTTGGCTAAATTTTCTTACTCTAGTTCTAGTCACATGGCTTTTCCCTCTGCCCCTCATTTCTACCCTTATGTCTTCATCCTGTGCCTCTGGCCTAGTCAAGCACTCTCTTATCCTTTAGAAAACTGCTCATGCTCAACATCATTCCCATCCACTGTGAAATCTCTAGATTCCAAATGCAGCCACAATATATTCTACATTATTATTCCTTTTAGGATCATACAAAGTTAATGACTTATAAAAATACTGCTGTGGGTATTTAGTAAGAAAATAAACACAATGGCTTATATTTATATAAGCTATTCATATATAAGAGCTCTTTCTGTGAGGAAACTGGTCTAAATCCCATCATAACCACTCTATAAGCAGGGGCCATATTCATTTCAATTTTTTGATGAAAGATAATGCAGAGGAATTAAAATGGTTGAATGCCAGTAAATTCATGTGGTTCAACCTGATACCATCTTAGCTTAATTGTTAACCAGTACTAACACCTGAAGGAAATTCGTTTCAGAAAAGCGGAAGCCATACATACTGAGAAGCGAGGCGAGGCCGGCGCAGGGATATGCTCTGGCTATACTTCCACGGACGGTTTTTCTGGCGGTTTCGTACCCCATCATCCTGGTCCATCATCTGTTCTAGGAGTGTCTGGTCATCTGCATTCAGAGGAGCCACAGAAATGTCCCGCACGGCACGGAATTCACCACAGTTATTCAGATGTTCATTCTCCAGGCGGAAGAAGTTCCACACAAATCGCCTTAGCAAAATAGGGTAGGTAGGTAAATTACTTATAAAATTTGAACATACTGTTGTAACCTGTAAACCTCCCAGTGTATCAAGTGTCCATTCAAGAAACAAAAACAAGGAATTAAAGGTTAGAATATTAAAACAGGAAAAGATGGTGTGGTGGGGAGGGAATAAGAATGACATAGACAAAAGGAAAATTCCAAGGGGGAAAATACAGCAGCGGGATGGCTATGTGTCTGCAGTTCAAGGCAGAGTCTAGGGCTGGAGACTGCATAAAGACAGTTATTTCAAGTCATGGGATTAAGAATAATGTAAGTGGAGGAAAGAAGAGGGCAGAGGATTCAATCATGGAACACTCCCAACATTCATAATTTGGGAAGAGGAAGAAGAACCAGTAAAGGAGTTAAGAAGGAATAGCCAGGGAGACATAGGAGTTTGGCTTCTGAGAAATGACGTGAAAAAAGTAAAGTAAGGTCAGCACCAAGAACAGATACTGGATTTAGCAAAACAAAGAGGCAGTATGATACAAGAGCATAGATTCTGAAAGACTGTCTAGATTCGAATCATGACTCCATCATTTCCTAGGTGTAACGACCTTGGATGAGTTACTTAACCTATGCTTCAGTGTCATGAGTAACGTGGGACAGTAACAGTATCTACCTCAGAAGATTGTTCTGAGGAGTCAATAAGCTGATACACATAAAGGGCTCAGAACAGTGCCAGGCACATAGTGGGCAATACATGTTTGCTGCTATTGTTATTATTACTGTTATTATTAACACAAGATTATTAACACAAGCAATTTAGTTTGAGTATTGGGAAAAAAGACGAGTTGAATTAAAGGGAGAATGGGGGAGGAGTGTGAGAGCGGAGACAGCAAGTACAGACATCTTTTGAAGAGTTTTGTTGTAAAGGAGACAGAAATGGGCATGAATTGGAGGAGGAAAGTAGATTCAAAGGAGGCTCCTTGCTTTTGTTTTAAATGGGTGATAGAACATCTGAGTCTATTATTAAGCAGATAATTTTAAAGGAAAAATGAAATAAGAACCTCAAAAAGGAATTTTTTTTTATCTATAAAAAAATTTTTTTTTTCAATTTATAAAGCAGCATCATATGTGGAAGAGAAAGAACTGGGAAGGGAGTAGGTCTTGTAGTGATGGAGAGTTTCAGGTCCTAGACCTAGAGATTTGGGAAAATGAAGAAGAGGGGTTGACACATGGTTTGGAGAAAGTACTGACAGCAGCAAGCACAGTTTCCAGACGCTGTCTTATTTTATCAGACCACCCTGATAGATGTGCCCATCCTGACTCAGAGGAATGCTATACACGTCTGCAAATATCTTTATTTCATTTTCACTTGTGAAAGGTATTTTCAGTGTATAAAGAGTTCTAGGTAGGCAACTGTTTTCTTTCAGCACATTGAAAATATCATTTTATACTTTCTTTAAGTAGGCTCCATGACCAGCATGGAGCCCAATGTGGGGCTTTTACTTATGACCCTGGGATCAAGACCTGAGCTGAGCTCAAGAGTCAGGTGCTTAACTGAGCCACCCAGGGGCTTCTGAAAATATCATTTTAATGACTTCTGGTTTTCATTGTTACTTTTGAGAAGTCAGCTGTTAAACTGCCACTTCTTTGACGATAATCCTTTTTTTTAAAAAGGATTTGACGATAATCCTTTTTAAAAAAAATAAGCATTTTAATTCAAGTATACTATAGATATACAAAAGTGTGCAAATTATTAAGTGTGCAACCTGGTTATTATAAAGTGGTCACACTTTATAATTACCACTCAGAAATTAAAAAAATATAACATTATCACACCCCCAAAGCTGCCTTTATGGTGCTGTCCTATGTTCTAGAAAGTTTACTGATTTACCTTTCTTATTGATTTATCTTTCTTATTCATTCACTCATTCATTTATTTCTAATGTTTACTTATTTTTGAGAGAGAGACAGGAGGCAGAGAGAGAGAGAGAGAGAAAGAGAGAGAGAGAGACAGAGCACCCAAAGTGGGCTCTGTTGCTGACAGGGGAGAGCCCAATGGCAGGGCTTGAACTCACAAACTGTGAGATCACGACCTGAGTCAAAGTCAAATGCTTAATCTGACTGAGCCACCCAGGTGCCCCATACCTTTCATATTTAGTTCTGCAATGGAATAGATTTTGTATACAGTATGCGGTGAGAGTCAAGATTCATTTTCCCCCCATATGGATAGCCAGCTCAGTTGATTCAATATCACTTACTAAAGAACCTCTTTTTCTCCACTATTATTTAGTCACTTTTGTCATAAATCAGGTAATGCCGATGTATGTGTGGAACTGTTTCAGGACTCCCTATTCTGTTCCAGTGGACTATTTGTCTATTCTGTCACTAACACTAGACACTATTTTAATTACAGTGGCTACATAGGAAGTCTTGATATTTGAGAGTATAAGTCCTATAACTTTTTTCTTTTCAGCATAGTCTTGGCTACTCTTTTTTTTTTTTTTTTTTAATGTTTATTCATTTTTGAGAGACAGAGACAGAACATGAGCAGGGGAGGGGCAGAGAGAGAGGGAAAAACAGAATCTGAAGCAGGCTCCAGGCTCTGAGTTGTCAGCAGAGAGCCTGACGTGGGGCTCAAACTCATGAACCACGAGATCATGACCTGAGCTGAGGTTGGATGCTCAACCAACTGAGTCACCCAAGTGCCCCTAGTCTTGGCTATTCTTGATCCTTACTGTTTCCATGTAAATTATAGAACTGGCTTGTCAATTTTCATACACATAATCATTCATTAAATTTATTCCTAGGTATTTGATATATTCTGATGCAACTCACAGTGGTATGTTTGTTAAAATTTCATTTTCTAGTTGTTTAGGACTGTTTGTTAGGGCATTACATTTTTATTTATATTAACCTTATATTCAGGGACATAGCTATGCTTATTTTAAAGGTTTTGTGTAAATTCTTTTGAATTTTCTGCATATGCAATCATGTCATGGGTGAGTAATTAGTTTTATTTTTTCTTTTTTAATTCTTATACTGTCTCCCCAATGCACTACCTATATTTTCAGTATGATGTTAAAAACAAGTAACAACAGGCATAATAATCTCATTCCTGATCTCAAGGGAGAGCTTACAGTGTCTTCCCATTAAATATGGCCTTATTTATGTTTTTTGTAGATAATCTTTAAATTATTTATGAACAAGTATTGACTTTTCTCAGTATTGTTTCTACATATCTGAAGATTTTTCTCCCTTTATTCTGTTAATGTGGTGAGTTAACACAGATTAATTTTTAAATGTTAGTGATTTTTGCATATTAAATCTCACATTCCTAGAATGAAACTAACTTGTGATGTACTATGCTATGATGTACTATGCTTTTTATATACTGTTGGATTCACTAGCTAATATTTTCTTCAGGAGTTTTGCATTTCTTTACAAGAGACAGACTGGTCTTCCTTGGAATGTCCTCCTAGGTTTAGAGATCAAAGCCATGCTGGTTGGACAAAATGGAACTGGGAAGTGTTCCTTTTATCGCCTCTTTTCTCTGGAAGAGTTTTGTGTAAAACTGGTAACATTTCCTCATATTTCTGGAGGAATTCCTTGGGCTTACCATTTTCCTCATGAGAAGAAGTTTAATATGAATATAATTTCTTTAATAGATACAAGCCTATCAAATTTTCTATTTTATTGGTTTTGATAAACAGTGCTTCTCAAGGAATTTGTCCATTCCATGTCAATTTTTAAGGTTTATTTATTATTTTTGAGAGAGACAGAGGGAGACACAGAATCTGAAGCAGGCTCCACGTTCTGAGCTGTTGGCAGAGAGCCTGACATGGGACTGAAACCCATGAACTGAGAGATCATGACCTGAGACAAAGTCGGACACCTAACCAACTGAGCCACCCAGGTACTCCTCCATGTAAATTTTTTAACTTACTGGCATAAAATATATCTTGAGGATTTTTGTTATTTGTAATTTGTGCGTTCTTTCCTTTTTTGCTTAATCATTCATGTTTAGGGGTGCCTGGGTAGCTCAGTCGGTTGAGTGTCCGACTCTTGGTTTTGGCTCAGGTCATGACTTCATAGTTTGTGGGATCAAGCCCCACTTTGGGCTCTGTGTTGACAGTGTGGACCCTGCTTGGGATTCTATCTCTCCCTCTTTCTCTGCCCCTACCCTGCTGGCACTCTCTCTCTCTCTCAAAATAAAAATAAACATTAAGAAAAAAGTCATGTTTAGATATTTATCAATTTTATTCATCTTTTTAAAGAACTAACTTTGGCTTGTTAATTTTCTCGACTTTGTTTTCTATTCCATTAATTTCTGTTCTTTATGTTTCCTTCCTTCTACTTTCGTTTGGGTTTGATTTGCTGTTTTAAAATCTTCTTGAAGCCAAAGCATAAGAGACTTTTAAAAACTGAGAACTGAGGGTTGATGGGGGGTGGGAGGGAGGGGTGGGTGGGTGATGGGTATTAAGGAGGGCACCTTTTGGGATGAGCACTGAGTGTTGTATGGAAACCAATTTGACAATAAACTTCATAAAAAAAAATCTTCTTGAAGCTGTATATTTTTCCAATGTATACACTTAAAGCTATACATTGCCTTCTAAGCATGGCTTTAGCTGCATTTTCTTCTGTCACATTATCAGTTTCATTATGTTTAAAATATTTTAAAATTTCAACTTTGACCCCGGGTTATTTAGTCATGTATTGCTTGATTTCTATACATTTGGGAATTTTCAGTTATCTTTTTGTGATTTCAGTCCTCTGAAATTTGTTGAAACTTACTTTACGGCCTAGCATGCGATTAATTTTGGTAAATGTTCTACATGCAAATAAAAGAATGTGTATTTAGTAGTTGAATGCAGTGCTCCATATATGTCAATTAGGTCAAGTTGGTTAATTAAACTATTACTGAGAAAAGTATGTTAAAATCTTCCCCTAAAATTGTAAATTCACCTACTTCTATTTTTTACCAATGTCAGTTTTTGTTTGTTTTTTTTTTAACATATTTTTAGGCTATGTTATTAGGTGCATACAAAATTGCTAGGTTTGGCAAATATACTTAGTGCAAAATTAGCTTTAGTGCTTTGCTTACCTTTAGGGTATCTGCTTTTACTTAGATTTTGGGCTATCTTGTTAGATTACCGATGTTTTTAGGAAGGTTTAAAAAACAATTCCTCTGGAATTTTTATTATTTCCAGTGAGAAGGCTGCCTCCTGAATAACCCAGAATGCCAAATTGCAAATAATGATTCTCAAAAGATTTTTATTTTAATTTCTAAGACTTTTTTTTTTAAGAGAGAAAGAGAGAGAGAGCAAGTGGGGGAGAGGGACAGAGGGTTAGAGAGAGGGAATTTTAGACAGGCTCTATGCTCAGTGTGGAGCCAGACACAGGGCTCAATCCCACGACCCTGGGATCATGACCTGAGCCAAAATCAAGAGTCAGATACTCAACCAACTGAACCAGGCAGGCACCCGTTTTAAGACTTTTTACCTCCCAATTTGCACTCATGAACCTTCCAATGGAGCCCAATTCTAAAAAAGCTTAAAAGCCATCATTGGTAATTATTTTAACTTTCCAAGAATTAATCTTTTAGATCTTCAAGTAGGATTTCCCAACTCTGAGGCTAATGAGAAGTTTGAGAAAAGTTAGAAAATTTAAGCCTTTCAAGTATATGTTTTAATGAATTCTAATTTGTAAGTATTGGGGTTTTTTTTAGGGGACAAAACTTTGATAGACTTTTTGGTAGTTTGCTTACCGGAAAACCTCAAGAGGAGCAAAGACAGTAGCAATGATGTCCCCAGAATGAGGCAACAATGTCATGGAGGTAATTGAGATTTGGATAGTCCAAGCAAAGCGCAGAATCACATCCTCTATGATGGCACAGTAGTAATAGGCCTGAGGAACAGTAAGCAAATTGAGTACACTTACCATTATGTTTCTCACAAATAAGCATACCTGTCACAGCACCAAGACTCACATGTCCCATCAACAAGCACAGATTAAAGAGGAAAAATGGTTTTATTTTTATTTTACTGTTTTAGAAGATCTCACCAATTTAATTTTTCTCATAAATAGTACAATATTCAAAATGAAGTTTTACTGCATTTCATTAATCACTTAACAAATACATTTTATTCTCATATTGTATACCACGCTCTCTTTTAGACCCTAGAAATATAAGCCAGATGAGATCCTTGATCTGACTGAGATTATTAAGTGTACATCATATACTAATAATGACTCAATAGCAAAAAGATTAGCAGATTCATTAACTGTCATTTGTACTTTTATTCTCAAGTTGCTTCACTCTGCATTTGAAGGAAGTTTTTTGCCTTGTTTTTTGACGTCATTAAATAAAATGAAACTTGGGTATCATATACATGGTTGAATTTAAGGAATGTTCTATTTTTACATGCGAAAGACAGCATTCAATCATTTTTTTCAAGTGCTAGTACCTAGTATCTAGGCATCCAATTTTAGCTATACGAAAGTTTTAAGTATACAAACTGCCAATAGACTAGAACTATAATTCATGGATTTGCTCATTCTTAATCTCTGGATAATCAGCTCTTTAAATATATGCATTTAAAAACTGGAAACTAGAACTGCTCTGGTAACTGCTATATGACACCATAGCATTTATTTTTTTAAAAAATTAACACAGGAATACTAGTCATGTTAGAAGGCTATTAACAAAAAAAAAAAAAAAAGCAGTCCCCTTGCCATCCTCTCCTCTCATTCTCTACAGACAATTTCAAAATTTGTAGCTATCTGTCCGAGGATTTATCCTCCATATTTCTAAATAATGTGTATATATTGCTATATCCTGGTTAATCAATTGTAGATATTATCCACTGCTTATTATCATAAATCTTATGAAGATTTAAACATATTTACATTTCTCTTTGTTCCTTTCCCCATCCACCAATGTAGCAATAATGCAGTTTTTTGATAAATTCACATCCAGTGAATTCATTATTAGGCCTCAATAAAGAGCTACAATTTCATGTTACTTTAAGAGTCCATCTTAAACTGATCTACAATTGACTATGTGGGGCTCATGTTACCAAAAACATGGAAGTCTTTTGGGAGGAATAACTTAACATGAGGTCATGAGACAAAGACAAGTTTTAATATGGAGATAACAAAGATACTTTGTGGACCTGGATGTGGTGCTCACTAATATGCATTGTTAATCCCTAGGAACTGATTTCAAGATTCATATAACTGTGTTCTTAAGTTTTAAATGAAGCTACACTGGACTCCACCAAAAGTTTCTTTTCCCTTTTCAAGGAGAATGAATCTTATTCCAATATTTGTCTTTTTAAAATTGAAAGGAATGTGGTGATCCAGCAGAACATTTTTCTTATAAATTTGCAAATTATAATGGAGGAAAGCATATACTTTATTTTCTAGGGTCATGAAAATATGCAGTAAGGAAACTGATTGAAAAACTCTATTCACTAATTTTATTACATAGAAACAAATAAGTTAGGACTATTTAAAAGGAGGCATGGATTGTGCTCGCTTCGGCAGCACATATACTAAAATTGGAACGATACAGAGAAGATTAGCATGGCCCCTGCACAAGGATGACACGCAAATTAGTGAAGCGTTCCATATTTAAAAAAAAAAAAAAAAAAAAAGGAGGCATGGATTAACATTTATATAAAGACACAAACAGTTCATCTAAGCAATCAGCACAAGAAGTAAATGTATTATATGGCTCCGTAAGACAAGAACACAAGCAGCAATAAGGCATATGCATCTGGTGAGCACAAAAGTGCCATCACTAACCTGAGCTCATGTCTGCTCTCTGACTTGCCCTTATTAACATTACTGATTTCTTTTCTTCCTTCCTTCCTTTTTTTTTTTTTTTGAAGATTTTTTTTTAAGTAATCTCTACACCCAACATGGGACTCGAACCTATAACACCAAGATCAAGAATCACATGCCCCACCGACTGAGCCAGCCAGGTGTCCCCTGATTTTTTCTTCAAACGAGATTTACAAAGATATGTCTAGTACCTAGGCCATATATTCTAAATTTGCACATTGGAATTATTGCTATATCTTACATAAAAAAGATCAGTGTTAATGAATATCCTCCTTTCTGTCTTCATTTGCTTATGTGAAGTTACCCTACTCATTCTTTGTACCCACTCTCCTACCATCCATCTTCAGTCGTCACATGTGAAAACAGCCTTCCCTACTCACCAACTGAATATTACATTTTTACACACTTTTCAAAGTACAGTTTTGAGGTAGTGATGACATTTAGACATAGTATATGAAGTATTAGTAACCCAATCTATACATCCTCCCCCCCCCCATCACAGAATTTTAGAACTGGGAAAGGATCAAGAAATAATCTAATAGAAGAGAATACACTGTAGTATAGTTGCCTAAAGTTATATAGCTAGTTAGTGAGAGACCTGGGATCAGAATTCACTTACCAGGATTTCTAGTTCACTGTTTTATTTCTTTCAGTATTTGAGTAAAGACACTCTTGGTCTTTGACTTTTTAATTCAGGTCCTCCTACCCAAATACAGACAAAATCCTAAAATAATTCCTAAGGAATTATCCATATATTTCCAGACTACATTGGCACTCCACATTAACAAAAACCAGCTGAAGTAAATGAAAAGAGCAGTCTTCTTGATGCACTGAAGGAGTCAGGCACTTCCTTTCCTTTGTGCTTTCAAAGCCTTGCTCATTCAGTCAAGTCTTTATTCACTGACTCCACAAATATTAAGTCTACTATATGCCAGGAACTATGTTGGGCAGTGAGGGATATGAATACCTAAGCAGATAACTGTAATACAATGTGATAATTGTTGTAACAGAAATTTGTAGAGGGTAAAATGGGATTAGGACAAATGACTAAATATGCTTAGAAAAACAGTCTTTTTAGAGACAGTAACACTTAAGCTGACTTTTTAAAAGGAGGAACAGGAGAGGATGTGGAGAAAAAGAAACTCTTGTGCACTGTTGGTGGCAATGCAATTGGTGCAACCACTGAGGAAAACAGTATGGAGAAAAAGAAACAGAAATACCATATGATTCAGTAATTCCATTACTGGGTATTTACCCAAAGAAAACAAAAACACTAATACAAAAAGATATCTGTATTCCTTTGTTTTACTGAAGAATTATTTACAACAGCCAAGATATGGAAGCAACCCAAGTATCCACTGATGATGAATGGATAAAAATGTACACACACACACACACACACACACACGCACACACACACACAAACACACTGGACTACTTATTACTCAGCTATAAAAAGGATGAGATACTGTCATTTACAACAATATGAATGGACCTGAAGGTACTATGCTAAGTGAAATAAGTCAGAAGAGCAAGACAAATACCATATGATTTCACTCACGGGGACTCTAAAAAACAAATTAATAAACAAAAAGCATAAACAGACCCATAAATACACAGAACAAACTTGTAGTTGCCGGAGCGATGGGAGGTAAAGGAATGGACAAAATGGGTGAAGGGGAGTGGAAGGATACAAGCTTCCAGATAGGGAGTAAGTAGGTCACTAGGATGAAAGGTACAGCATAGATCCCAGGATACAGTCAACAGGATTATAACAGTGCTACATGGTGAAGGATGGTAGCTACAGTTGTGAGCATAGCGTAACATACAGGGTTGTTGAATCACTGTGTTGTACACATGAAACTAATGTAACACTCTGTCAATGATAACTTCAATTAAAAATAAATAAAATGAAAAAGGAGGAGCAAGAGTTTGCAAGGCAGACAAAAGGGAGGGAAGAGGGTATCTGAGATAGAGGGAACTACATGTCAAAATTAGGTCACAAATTTTGTAAGTTATTTATTCCTCTGTTCTAGACTCTACCACATTATAGTGCAATTTGTCTACTTACCTGTTTAACATAGGTTATGGCCTCTTGGAGAACCAGAACTTTACTTTGTTTTTATTTTCTATAGTGCCCAGCAGTTGGTAAAAACCTGACATTTTTGTTGACAGAATGCATTAGTATTTTTTGGTAATTAGTTGTTTTTTTTCTAAGTATATTAGGTTGGGATTAGGTATGTACCATAATAGGGTTTAGCTGGTGATACACTTGAGTTTTTGGGGTTTTTTAAAAAAACAAATACAAACACTTTTGTACATACTTTTTGGGGGTATACAATCTCTTCCCGGAGAAAGGTGTTTTCTCCAGCATTCTTATCAAAGAGACCCCAGTCCATCTTCAGATCCCAGATGAGGGTATAGCAGGAACTGATGATACAAAACACAATCCAAAGGTAAAAGAATACCATGGTGTCTGAGTGACCTCGTTCTAAAGAAAATGGAAAAGTAAAAGAGAAAATTACTAGATTAAAGTAAAATTCTTCATTAAATAAAACTCATTTAAAAAGCAGATTCTTTCTTTATACAGCTCCATAAAGGAAGTAAGATTTTATATAAATATCCCTGGTTAGGGACACTAATAGAAGTTAAATAGTAAATCTGATTCTCCTGAAGTACAAAGTAATCACCAAGCATTTATCAAGTACATATAATTTGTACAGATGTGCATTTTTGGAGGCTGTATGCTGAATACATAAAAATCCAAATAACTGCAATAGAGGTTTTGAATATTACAAAAGATGTCATTTTAATTTTTGCCATCAGGTGGCAGGTTAGGGTCAAAGATGAGAAAAAATTATGAAACCCCACTAATAAGAAATGTATCACATGTGTTTCAACAAATTCTTACATTGTTTTTATTTTAGAACATTTCCTTGGTACACTTAGATCTTGTCAATACTTACTGTGAAGGCAACTAGATAATTTTAATTCTAGATAAAATGCCAGAAAGCAACACACTGATGAGGAATTTATCCTTAAGGACATATATAAAAGCAAATTTCTCTCATTCACAAAGCATGATATTTTTGCTTCTTTAGAGGTTGTTTATAGATACAAAATGCTGGGAACACTATAAAGTACACTAAATCAGAATAAAAATAATTTGTGTATGTGCTTATATAATTTAGTATTTTTCACTCTTAAGTGCTTCATATATTCTCTAAGGAAATTCTTTGCTAAGTTTTGAGAGTCATCATGATGTTATTTGTGTTCTCTAGATGCAGGATATAGGTATACAACTACTAACATAGTCCTCAATTATCAGGAAAAAGAGGTATGAAACATCTAATTCAAAAAAGTTAAAAATTTTGGTTAGTTTCCCAAAGGCATAGAAAATAAGGATGTATCATGCCCTCACCACAATCCTTCCTATTACAATAAATTAAAGGGTGCCTCGCTGGCTGAATTGGAAGAGTATGTGACTCCTGATCTCCGGGTTGTGAATTCAAGCCCCATACTGGGTGTAGAGATTACTAAAAAAATAAATAAACTTAAAAAAATTAATTAAAATTCTTCCTACTGAAACAAGTTTTTATTAATCATTTTTATGTATTAAAGTATTACTTGAGTACAGTATGATTCAAAGGCACCCTTCAGAAATTTATATTATAGTGAGTGAAAATAGCCATTTGTTATTGATAAACTTGAGCTCAAAATGAAGTATAAACAAAGCACTAGGGGAACATCAAGGAGAACAGGAATGTTTCCAACAGCAGGAAATAAGGGGAAGTAGCATGTGAGTTATTTGTAGAAGAGTAAACAGTGTTACAAAAGTCAGGCAGATGAGGCAAGGACATTCAAAGCTGAAGGAAGATAATGAACAGTCCTAAGGGTGGGAAAGTACAAGGTGTGTTTGAGGAGCTGCAAGTAATCTAAATATAGTGTGGGTGAAATATGGAGGATATAAGATAAGGGGTCTGATTTAAAATGAGGCTGGAGGGGCATCTGGGTGGCTCAGTTGGTGAAGCATCTGACTCTTGATTTCAGCTCAGTTCATCATCTCACCGTTTGTGAGACGGAGCCCACGTTGGGCTCAGTGCCGACAGCACAGACCCTGCTTAGGATTCTCTCTCTCTTTCAAAATAAGTAAATAAATAATAAAAAAAAGAGGCTTAAAAAATAAATAAAATGAGACAGGAAAAGACACTTGGGGTCTGACTATGGAATGCTCTCTTGGCACTTAAGATCAGATCTGTATTTAAAAAAAATAAGCTGGCAGGTTGCCTGCATCAGAATTACAGCTGATTTAAAAAATACAGATATGTTAGAATTCTAATGTTAATCAGTTCATACCAGCTCATAAGAACTGACTGTTATATTTTCAAAACTAAGCTGATTGTTAAAGTTATTATTAAAAATTAAATTACATAAACTTACAATTAGTTCTATTAAAAACAAAGGTAATAAAAACTCAAAATTTATTACTTCCTAATTAATTTACTAAATTTTGCTTTTATCTTTTTTTGGATTATGTATGTTTATTTTATCTGTATAATGGGAATATTATATAATGCTGTGCTGATATACATCTTTTCCCAACATTCAATGTTATCTTAGTAGCTTAACCTGGCTATGGTGGAAGTATTTACACCACCGAAATCAACAAACACTACAAATCAGTACCTCTTATCCCTACTCCTACCTAAGAGCTGGCACAACACTGTTTAGCTTCTTCTGGACCCAGAAACCAATATTTTTTAAATGGTCCACAGTGATACTAATGAATAGTCAAGCTTAGACATAAACACATTTTCAGGTTTAAACTATTTCTTTTTTTTAAATTTCTTTTTAATGTTTATTTATTTTTGAGAGAGAGAGTGACAGAGTGCAAGCAGGGGAGGGGCAGAAAGAGAGGGAGACACAGATTTTGAAGCAGGCTTCCAGGCTCTGAGCTGTCAGCACAGAGCCCGACGTGGGGCTCGAACTCGTGAACACAAGATCATGACCTAAGCAGAAGTCAGACACTTAAACAACTGAGACACCCAGTTGCCCCAGGTTTAAACTATTTCCACAAAAACTCTTCTTCACCAATTGTGTTGAATTGTGTTGAATATTTATACTACAACATTGTGCCACATAAATTATCAATATAAAAGGCCTAACAAAATATTTACTTATCTAGTTTAGTTGGATGTGTTCTGACATGTTTATTTCATTCTATAGACAGAGTCTAGCTAAGTATTATTCAGTAATCAACATCATGATTGCATTAAAAATTTTTATAACTTATCTACTAAGGTTTGCAAAGAATAAAGCAAATTCAGCACTTTATAGTAAAGTTCACACTGTTTCTATATTTTCAAAACAAGATCAACACAAAGAGAGAAAGACAAGCAACTTAACTGTAAATTATATCTGCAACTCTTTCTTTAAAAAGTGAATGCTTGGGCGCCTGGTGGCTCAATTGGTTAAGCGTCCAACTTCGGCTCAGGTCATGATCTCGTGGTTTGTGGGTTTGAGTCCTACGTCAGGCTCTATGCTGATGGCTCAGAGCCTGGAGCCTGTTTCGGATTCTGTGTCTCCCTCTCTCTCTGCCCCTCCCCCGCTCATGCTCTGTCTCTTTCTGTCTCTCAAAAATAAATAAATTCAAAAACAATTTTTTTTAAATTAAAAATAAAAAAAAAAAAAAAAAAGAAATTTAAGGGGCTCCTGGGTGGCTCAGTCAGTTAAGCATCCGACTTCGGCTCAGGTCATGATCTTGTGGTTCGTGGGTTTGAGCCCCGCATCAGGCTCTGTGCTGACAGCTCAGAGCCTGAAGCCTGCTTCCTACCCTGTGTCTCCCTCTCTCTGTGTCCCTCCCCCCACTCGTGCCTTGTCTCCACCTCTCTCTCCAAAAATGAATAAACATTAAAAAAATTAAAATAAATTAAAATTAAAAAGTGAATGCTTACTATGTGCCAGGCACTTTATATATATTCTCATTTCATTTTCACAATAAACTATATTTCTGTTTTCTAGTAAAAGTAATGAAATGAGAATAAACAGATATTCATCAAGAGGTAAAAAATTAGTATTTCTCAAGTAAGTTCAGGTAACATCAAGTTTTTACTGAAAGCTGATTTTCTTTTCTAATTACTAAAGAAATCATCAAATTCAAATTATTATATAAAAGGAGATTGTGTGGGGGGGAGTTCAAAAGAAAAGAATTAATAATGAAATAAAAATCAATGTGCTAGTTTTTTTAATGTCTTAGCTTTTAAACACAAGTCCTATTCTTAGAGTGCAATTCTTAAAATGATATAATGGGTCAAGTGCTTCTTTCCTTTCTTTTTTTTTTTTTTAATTTTTTTTTAATGTTTAATAATTTTTGAGACAGAGACAGAGCATGAATGGGGGAGGGGCAGAGAGAGAGGGAGACACAGAATCGGAAGCAGGCTCCAGGCTCTGAGCCATCAGCCCAGAGCCCGACGCGGGGCTCGAACTCACAGACCGTGAGACCGTGAGAACGTGACCTGAGCTGAAGTCGGACGCTCAACCGACTGTGCCACCCAGGCGCCCCATCCTTTCTAAGCTCATATTATTTCCATGAAATTTCTGTGAAACACATACAAGGCCTTACTCACTTTTTAAAAGGCAGGTATTCCAACAGATTATTTTGGAATAAGAAATGTTTTACTTTACTTCTTCAAATAATGATTAGCATATACCTAGTCTACATGTGTTACATTTTGGTCTCTTTTTAATTATTACCCTTACTTGATCTTTCCCATCTCCCAAATGAGGAGTGCTTTTCCCTGAAATCATCTGCCTTTATTGGTATTCAGGGAATGCACTAGAAAGATATTATCACTTTAGGCAAGCAATTACATCTAATTCTCTCTTGGCTAACTCTGGTAGCCCACTTTAGTGATGTTCAGAATCACAGAAAATCAAGTCATTGCTATTCTACCCTGAGCTTCTATTATACACCCACCATGTTAGAAGCATAATTCATGCTGGAAATATTTATGGCAATGGTATCTACTGAATCTAAAACAAATAAAAACAAGCTTCTTAAGGTTTTGTACCCATCATTATCATAAAAGGGATAAAACAAAATAACATGTTAGGAAAAGTGCTGAGAGAGAAACCAGGAAAATTACATATGAAAATCATCCTGAACCACGTTTCAGGAAAGACATTTGGTTTTATTGTATTTTTTTTTTCAGGGAAGGTATTTTAAAAAATGAAAAAAGTGGGACTGTGTTAACAGAAAGCGAATGGTGTTCTTTTCAACCAAAATCTTTCTACTCTGATAACAGTTTACTGGTTTTTAATCTGAAATTAAATAAAAAAACAAAATAGACTGGACACTGTTTTCAAAACCCAAACCTACACAGGCAAGCTGAATGAGTTTGGCATCTAGCAAATCCAGTTTTAGTCCCATAACCTAAAACATCAAAACACTAAAATGTAAGATTAATATGGTTCTCTAAAAATTAATAGATATAATACTTCCTTGATCTTTAGTGTGTATGTATGTTTCTTTTTAATTTTAGAGACACAGTGAGTGTGTGAGCAAGGGAGAGGGAAAGAGAGGGGGGGAGAGGGAGGGAGGGAGGGAGGGAGGGAGAGAGAGAGAGAGAAAGAGAGAGAGAGAGAATATCTTAAGCAGGTTCCACGCTCAGCTCAGAGCCCAACATGGGGCTCAATCACACAACCCTGGAATCATAACCTGATCTAAAATCAAGAGTTGGATGCTCAACTGACTGAGCCACCCAGGCTCCCCTGTTTTAGTTAAAATGTGAGGTCACATGTATTATACCTTCTTAGGTGATTATCATATTTATCCTCACAACAGGCAAGAAAGACATTATTATTCCTGTTTTATAGTTAAGAAAGCTTAAATTTTGAGAGATAGTAAGTGGAAAGATAACTGGATTTGAAGTGAGAAAATCTGGGTCTGAATCCAGACTCTGCCTCTTTCCAACTCTGCGATTATAGAGAATCCACAATCTTAAAATGATTGAGACAAAAATGGAAATCATTAGGGGTGCCCGGGTAGCTCAGTCAGTTAAGCGTCCGGCTTGGGCCCAGGTCATGATCTCACAGCTCATGAGTTCAAGCCCCATGTTGGGCTCTGTGCTGACAGCTCAGAGCCTGGAGCCTGCTTTGGAATCTGTGTCCTCATCTCTCTGTGCCCTCCCCTGCTCATGTTCTGTCTCTCAAAAATAAATAAACATTAAAAAAATTAAAGAAAAAAAAAAAGGAAATCATTAGGTCTACGGATAAATGAGGAAACTAGACATAGGAATCTTTATCCAAGGAACTTTTTTGTACTAGTCAGCTTTCTCTATGTCCACTTCAATTCTAAAATGAAAAGGCAGTTCTATAAAACCATGAAGTAATATTAAAAACATTTCTATGGTCTGTGAAAAACAGAATTTAAATACTATACATATATTACTTCATTCTGTATATAAAATTATGTTTGTAGAAAAAGACAGAGGTGTCTATCCCTGATAAAGGAAGATTATTAAGGGGAGTCACTTTCAAGCATTTCTGAATTATCTGAATTCTATTTTTATAGTGATATATACACATCCATGTTTTACTTGTATAATTAAGACAAAAAAGAAAAAAGTGGGCTAAGGAAAATAGTTGCTATTAGGGTAGTGATATTTTAGAGAAAACTTAAACAAGTCTTTAATATTGCTACATTGTTTTTGTAATAAAAAACAGTACAGAGGAATTCATTTTTTCATGCAACAAATGTTTAAATGTCTACTATAAGCTGCATTGTTTACTATATAGTTATAAGATTAACTCAAAAGACAAATTTATTCCTATATTCAACAAACATATGGTGAATGTCTACTGGGTTCCAGGTATATTTTAGAGAATGGGGATGTATATAGTGAAGAACTATTAAGGGCTTAAGTGTAAAAGAAAAAAGTTATAAAATAAAAACACAGCATGTAAGTACAAATGTAGAACTGTGCATAGTGGAGGAAATCAATCAATAAACCAGGCTTTCAGGAGGGGTAACAGCCAGGAAAAACTTCCTGAAGGAGGTACTACTTGAGTGGAGTCTTGAAAGTTAACAATCTTGAGTTAAATAGGTTTATGAGGCAGAGAGAGAGAGAGCCATGTCAAACAGTGTAGAAACCAGCCATCCATCCATCCATCCATCCACCCATCCATCCAGTGAGTGAGCACCTACTACATGCACATGGTAGTAAATCTTATTCATTAATGAACAAATTTCCTGCCCCCATGAAGCTTACTACTTAATGGGCATAGACAATTATCAGATATACAAATAAATAAGGTAATTTCACACAGTGAAAAGTGACATAAAGAAAAAAGAAAATGGTAATAGGACAGACAGGTAGAATTCCTTTAAGACAGTGTTCAGACAGGGAAGATCAACCAACTGAGCCACCCAGGCACTCCCAAATCATAGCAAATTTAAGAAGACCAAAATCATGCCAATTTTCTTCTCTGACCTCAATGGTATGAAACTAGAAATCAACAAGAGGTAAGTAACAATATCTACAAATATGTGGAACTAAGTAACACACTTCTAAACAACTACTGGGTCAAAAAAGAAATCAAAAGGGAAATAAAAAATTATCTCAACTGAAAATGAAAATACAACATATCAAATATTGTGGGTTAAAGCAAAAAGCAGTTTGGGGAGGAACATTTGTAACAAATGCATATATTAAGAAATTAGAAAGATCTCAAATAAATCATCTAAATTTATACCTCAGGGAACTAGGAAAAAAAAGGGGAAATTATGCCCAAAGTTAGTTCAAAGGAAGGGAATAATAAGAAATCAGAGCAGAAATGAATGAAATAAAGACCGGAAAAACAATACAAAGGATCAATAAAACTAAAAGCCGGCTTTCAAAAAATAAACAAAATTGACAAACCTTTAGTTATACTAAGAAAAAAAGAGGACTCAGATAAACTAGAAATGAAAGAGGAGACCTTACACCAGATACTATAAAAATACAGACTCATAAGAGACTACTATGAACAATTTTATGCCAACAAATTACATAATGCAGAAACATGCCTAGAAACATACAACCTGCCAAGACTGAATCAGGAAGAAATAGAAAATCTGAACAGACTAATAAAAGGGAAAGGGGCTAAATGAGTAATCAAAAACTCCCAACACAGACAACTCCAGGACCAGAGAGCTTCACTGGAGAATTCTACCAAACATTCAAAGAATTAATACCAATGCTCCTCAAACTTCAAAAACATCTAGAAGAAGACACTTCCACACTCATTCTAAGAAGCCAGCATTATTTTGATACCAAAATCAGATAAGGACACCACAAGAAAACTACAGACCAATATCCTTGATGAATAGATGAAAAATTGTCAACAAAATATTAGCAAACTGAATTCACAAACACATTAAAAGGATTATATACCATGACCAAGTGAGATTTATTTCTGGCTTGTAAGGATGGTTCAACATATACAAATCATTAAGATAATATACATATCAATAAATGAAAGATAAAAATCACATCATCTCAACAGATGCAGAAAAAGCAAAATATAACATCCTTTCATGACAAAAACTCTTTAACAGACTGGGTATAGAAGATAACAGACTTCAATATAATAAGGGCCATATACAACATAACCCACAGCTAACATTACATTCAATGGAGAAAAACTGAAAGTGTTTCCCCTAAGATCAGGAACAAGGCAAGGATGTCCACTCTGACCACTCCTATTCAATACAGTACTCAAAGTCTTAGCTAGAGCAATTATAATGGCAAGACAAAGAAATAAAAGGCATCCAAAATTAGAAAGGAAGAAGTAAAACTGTCATTATTTGCTGATGATATGATCCTCTATACAGAAAATCCAGGAGAAGTGCCTGGGTGGCTCAGTCAGTTAAGCATCCAACTCTTGATATCAGCTCAGGTCATGATCACAGGGTCGTGGGATTGAGCCCCAGTTTGAATCCCCGTGGGATTCTCTTTTCCTCTACCTCTCTCCCCATTCGTGTGCTCTCTCTCTCTCTCTCAAAAATAAATAAATAAACTTAAAAAAAGAAAAAAAACTCCCAACAGTCAAAAAACAGTTGGAATTCATCAATGATTTCAATAAATCAGCAGGATACAAAATCAACATATACAAATCAATTGCATTTCTTTACACTAATGATGAAACATCTGAAAAAGAAATAAGGAAAATCAACCCACCCATAATGGCATTAAAACAATAAAATAAAATACTTATAAATTTAACCATGGAACTAATAACAGACAATAATATCGTACTATAATTATATGTGATCATGCTGTATCAGCAATCATATTACAATATATAAATGCATCAAAGTAACACACTGTACCCCTTACACTTATACATAGATCAACAGAACAGAATAGAGAGCTCAGAAATAGACTCACACAAATATGCCCAAATAATTTTTGAAAAAGGCACACAAGCAATTTGATGTAGGAAAAATAGCCCTTTGAATAAAAGGTGCTGGGGCAATTAGACATCCATAGGCAAAAATACGAACCTCAATCTGTCATACACCTTACGTAAAAATTTACTCAAAATGGATCACAAACTTGCAAATAAGACATAAAACTCTTAGGAAAAAAAACACAGAAAACCTACAGGATCTAGGGCTAGGCAAAGAGTTCCTGGACTTGAAACCGAAGGCATGATCTGTAAAGGAAAAACTGATAAGCTTAACTTCATAGAAATTAAAAACTTTTGATTTGTGTAAGACCATGTTAAGAGGATGAAAAGACAGGCTGCAGACTGGGAAAAAATATCTGCAGATACTACCCAGTGACTTGTATCCAAAATATACGAAGAATTCTTAAAATTCAACTATAATGAAACAAATAACCCAATTAAAAAATGGCGGAGAGGTCTGAACAAACACCTGACCAAAGAAGATACACATATAACAAATAAGTAAATGAGAAGACGTTCAACATCAGATGTCATTAGGAAATTACAGAGTAGATGGGCACCTGGGTGGCTTAGTCGGTTGAGCGTCCGACTTCAGCTCAGGTCATGATCTCACAGTATGTGAGCTCAAGACCCACATCAGACTCTGTGCTGACAGCTCAGAGCCTAGAGCCTGATTTGGAATCTGTGTCTCCCTCTCTCTCCATCCCTCCCCTCCCCTGCTCACATTCTCTCTCTCTCAAAAATAAACAGCTAAAAAAAAAAAAAAAAAAGGAAATTACAAAGTAGAACAGCAATGAGATACCACTATGCACCTAACTGACTGGCTAAAACCCCAAAAATTGACTACCAAATGTTGACATGGTGCAGGCAACAAGAACTCTCACGGACTGCTGATAGGAAGCAATATGGTACAGCCAGTTTGGGAGACAGTTTGGCAGTTTCTTACAAAAAACTAAACATAGCCTTATCATAATTGTACACCTAGGTTAAGTTGAAAAATTATGACCACACAAAAACCAGCACACATTTACAGCAGATTCATTCATAATTATGAAAAACTGGAAGCAACTAAGATGCCTTTTAGCAGGCGAATGAATGAACAAAAGTGGTACAACAGAACATTATTTAGCGATAAAAAGAAATGAACTATCAAGACACAAAAAGACATCAGAAGAACCTTAGATGCCTACTGCTAAGTGAAAGGAATCATCTGAAAAGGCTACACACTGTATGGCTCCAACAACAGGACATTTTGGAAAAGGCACATTTGTAGAGATAGTAAAAAGATGAGTGGTTGCTCAGGGGGAAGAAGGAGGAAAGAAAGAGATGAATGGGTGAAACAAAGGGGATGTTTAGGATAATGAAACTATTCCATGTGTAACTGTTACAGTAGATATGTATCATTATGCATTTTTCAAAACCCGCAAAACTCTACAACATAAAAAGTTAATCTTAATGTAATACACGATGTTAATGACCGAGGAAACTGTATAACAATGAGATGGGACGGGGTGGGGCGGGTATAGGGAACTCTATGTACTATCTGCTCAATTATTCCACAAATCTAAAACTCTACTAAAAACTCAGGCCCATTAATCATTAAAAATACTAGAAAGAAAATCCTTGTAAATGTTATCTAACAAAGTGCTAGTATCTGAAATATAAAGAACTCTAATAATTCAATAAAGAACCAAACAATCCAATTCAAAAATGGGCAAAAGACATGAAGAGACAGTTTACAGAAGAGGATATACATACCAAATAAGCCTATGAAAAGATGTGCAACAGAATTAAAACCACAATAAGATATTATTACACACCTATCAGAACGGCTAAAATTTTAAAAAGTGGCATCAACAAAGGCTGGCAGGGATGCAGAGAAACCAGACCACTCATACATTGCTGATGAGAATGTAAAATGGTACAACCATTCTGAAAATAGTTTGGTAGTTTTTCTTAAACATGCAGCTACCACACGCTTGGGGATTAATCACAGAGATATGACAATTTATGTTCATCAAAACCTGTATATGGATGTTTATAGCAGCTATGTCCATAACAGCCTGAACTTAGAAACAACATAAATGTCATTCAGTGGGTGAATGGTTAAACTATAGTATATTCACATCACGAAACACTACTTAGCAATAAAAAGGAACAAGTTTGATTTGTGCAACAACCTGGATGAATCTCCAGAGAATTATGCTAAGTGAAAAAAAGCAGATCTCAAAAGGACTATATGATCCCATTTATATTAACACTCTTGAAATGATAAAATTATTAAATGGATTGCTAGGGGGATGGGAGAAAGTGGGGGTAGGAGGGAAGACAAAAAGGTAATATGAGGGATCCTTGTGGTGATAGAAACTTTCTGCACTAGTCTGTATCAATGTCAATATCCTGATTGTGATATTGTACATACTTTTGTAATATCATTGGAGAACCTGTATGAAGGGTACATGGGCTACTATTTTTAAAATCATTTTTTAAATGTTTATTTATATTTGAGAGAGAGGCAGAGCACAAGCAGGGGAGCCCTGGGAAGACGGAGAGAGTGGGAGGGAGACAGAGAATCCAAAGCAGGCTCCAGGCTCTGAGCTGTCAGCAAGAGAGGCCAACAACGCGGGGCTTGAACTCACAAACCGTGAGATCATGACCTGAGCTAAAGTCAGATGCTTAACCGACTGAGCCACCCAGGCTCCCTGAGCTCTCTATTATTTCTAACAACTACATGTGAATCTATAATTATCTCAAAATAAAAAGTTTAATTAAAAAATATAACTTGGCTGTTTCTCTAAAACCCTTACTGAGTTAACCACTCCCTCTTGTGAACCACCTCAGTACATTACATAATACTGATAATTTACGTTCTATTTTGTTGTTCTCCCTTATGAAACTAGGAGCTCCAGAAGGAGTCTTAAAAGATATGTCGTGTTCATCTATACATGTCTAGCATCAAACACAGTCTAAAACACTCTAGGTGTTTTATAAATGTTTGTTGAATAAAATAGATGTGACAGAGGTAAACAAGAAGGCAATTCAACTACTAAGTTGTATTTATATTCAATTTACTATTTGTTATAATTCTTATTTATTGGCTTGTCAATAATAAAAGGATCTCTTCAGTGATTAAGATTGATTGCTGCCTTTCCAAACTCATTTAGTAGTACAACCAAATAACAATATTTCTGGAGTGGATAAAATTATGTGTTTCTGCCTTTTCTCCTACGAAGAGACACAGTTTCATTTATTAAGTAAATGGAATGTTATCAACCATAATCACTTTACAAAGAAATATAAGGATCCTGGGGCACCTGGGTGCCTCAGTCAGTTGAGCATACAACTCTTGATTTTAGCTCAGGTTATGACAAGCCCCGTGTTGGGCTCTGTGGAGCCTGCTTGAGATTCTTTCTCTGTCCCTACTCTCTCTGGCTTTCAAAAAAAAAAAAAAAAAAAGAGGCAATATAAGGATCCTATAAACTTTTAAAAAAAATATTTATTTTAGGGTGAGTACAAGTGGGGGAGGGGCAGAGGGAGGAGGAAAGAGGATGGGAAGCAGGTTTTGTGATGACAGGCTGACAGCAGTGAGCTCGATGTGGGGCTCGAACTCATGAACCAGGAGATCATGACCTGAGCTGAAGTCAGATGCCCAACCGACTGAGCCACCCAGGTTCCCCGTGGATCCTATAAACTTCTGACAAGGTCTCAAGTGCTTATTTTATGAAGCTGTAAGAAAGCTTCAGGTAGTACATTCATATGAGTAGGAATTTTTTTCTTAATTGAACTGGAAAAAATCAAGTCATAAACACAAGCTAAAGTTACAGTCAATTAAAAATGGAAATAAGATTGGATAAGGTTTTAGCAGCAATAATAGTAGGGTACAGTAATTAGAGTTGAATAAAGAATATAGATCACAAAAATGGAATCTAGAAATGTAAAAAATAATAACAATATATATTCTACATTATGGCTAATTAACAGATTTAAAAAGAAGTGAGAATATATATAATATGAGGCATGCCTAGAGAGAGAGGGAATGCCAAAATCTTTTCCACCATTTTCCATACAACTTGCCAACATTCTATACTAGTATAACATATCAGATCTAAAAATGCCATCTGAAACAATTCTTAGTCTCAGAGTGAAACAGTCCAAGACTGTAATGCCTTTTTATAGAAACCTTCATTTCTTTTCTTTCAAATACCTTTTCTTTCAAATTACCTTTTCTGTCTAATTAAATGTTAGGAGCAAAACCTATATTATTTCAAACTTTACCAGTACTTCTGAAACATCTATTCAAATACTTACTCTAGGAACCATCTAATCAATTGTAGTCATCAATACGCTTTGAGATTTAATTAAAAATAAAAAGTTTAAACAGTCTCTAATTACTTTAAGCAGAATAAAAGCTGATGGAAAAACATAAAATCTTTTTTCTCAGTAAAGAATCCCTGATACTTTCTGGAGTTTTTTGGGTTGTTGTTGAGACTTCCATTAGAGTAATAACACTTTTGGTCTGTCTCTGCCCTGCTTTCTCATTCCTCCCTAAGGAACTTTACACCTATTTCCTTAGAGCCTTTTTATGAAACGGGGACTGCTGTTATCAGGTAACATGCCCAAGGTACTGATCCAAAGCCCATGTTCTCATTTAATACGTTCTATTGCTTCCCTGCCATTCATTGCTTGGCTGTCCAAGATCTCCTAAACAGTACAGTAGGAGGAAGCAATATCCAAACTCAGTAGTTTCCATATTTCCTCAACACCATATCCATTTATAATCTCTATTCTTTAAATTCTACTAGTATTTACTTAAGTGTGGTCAGCAGAAACAACATGAGGCACATGTTAAAAAGGCAAATTTTGGAGTCATCATCCTAATCCTACTAAAAATAACTGAAGTTGGGCCTGAGAATAAAGCATTTTTAAGTAACAATCTATGGTGATTCATATACATACTAAAGTTTGAGAATCACAGCAATACATCATGCTGCCTTGTTGGAAATATAACTTTTTAGTGTGTAAAAAGGAGTATATTCAGAGACAGAGAATTCTGGTTTTGCTACTGCTGCCATGTGACCTGGGTCAGGCAATTTAACCTTCCTAGCTTTAAAAAAATATAATAAATGTTTTACTTCCTTTCAGGGTTGATATCAGATTCAAAATGAAATAATGAGCGCCAAGAAGCTATGTACTGGCAAATAGCTCTATTAGAATAATAAAATATAAGGGGCTAAAAGCAGGGTGCCTTGGTGGCTCAGCGGTTAAGCCTCCGACTCTTGATTTCGGCTCAGGTCATGATCTCTCAAGGTTCATGAGATCAAGCCCTTGGTCAGCCTTTGCGTTGACAGTATGGAACCTGCTTGGGATTCTAGCTCTGTCTGTCCCTCCCCTGCTCATGCTCTCTCTCTCAAAATAAACAAATAAACTTAAAAAAAAAAATAAGGAGCTAAAAGAGCTTCAGAAATATAGTTCAGGCCTTTTAATTTTTTAAAATTATTATTAATATCTTTTTGCCCAGTCTCAGTCCGCTCTCAGCACATTCCATCACCAGGTTCCTAGAACTCAGATTGCGCAGTGGTCACGTCATCATTGACCAGGTCTCACAGTTACAGCTGCAGAGGCCTCCCTAAAGCTCCCTCATCTCCAGCCTACCTGCTGCCCCTAATCTCCTGGTCCCGGTCCCCAGCCCCACTTTGCCAGACACATTTTCATAATCTTCTCAGGCTCTGGGTTAGTGGCGATGCCAGCAATGGGGCCTGATCATATAAGGAAGATATCGTGAACTCATTGGGGGCTATCTCGGGGACTCGGGGCGTCCCTGCCCTATGACACTTACTATACTCCCTTGGATGCCAACCACCCCGACCTCCGGCTCCCAGTCGCAGGGCCCCTCTCAGGCCCAGAGGCCTAGGCTTCCAGCAGGCCTTTTAATTTTTTTTAAATGAAAACAACTGTTTTTCCTGTTTATAAAAAGATTATACATTCACCATAAAAATTTCATAAAAAGGAAAATAAAGTGATAACATTGGACAATCACTATTTATAAATTTTGACATTTAATTTTTATTCCTGCTTTAGAAATTTTTAATATTCTTTCATTTTCTTGCATAAGAGTAATAGAAGAATGTTAAATAATAGTGATGATGACAGATATCTTTGTTAGTCCAGATTTTATTTATCAAAACAATTTTTTTTAAGTTTATTTTATTTTGAGAGAGAGAGACAGAGAGAGCAAGCAGGAGAGGCAAAGAGAGGGAGAGACAGAATCCCAAACAGGCTCCATGCTGTGAGCAGAGCCCAATGTAGGGCTCGAACTCACGAACTGTGAGATCATGACCTGGGCAGAAACCAACAGTTGGACGCTTAACCGACTGAGCTACCCAGGTGTCATGAGAATGTTTATAATATTTCACCTTTAGTCATGATAGCTGTGTCTGTGTATAAAAATATAGTACTTCTATATTTAAGATGGATCCTTACAAATTATATATATATATATATACACACACACACACACACACATATATATACATACACACACACACACACACACACACACACACATACATATATATATATTTCTTAATTAGTCAGGGTCTCCTTGGCATTTGCTGAGATGATCACATGGCTGTTCTCCTCCAGTCTGGTGACATGGTAAACTATCCCTAAAGTATCTCAGTCATGGTATATTATTGTTTTAATATTCCAGTGGGTTCTAGCTCCTAATGTTTTATTTGGAATCTTTGTAGGTATATTCATGAGTAAGACTGGGTTATATAGTTTTACTGAGGAATATCTTTCTCTGAATTATGCAGGTTTTTAAAAGAAAAAAGATGCTTTCTTTTTCTAAGTTTTGAAACACTTTAAATGGCACAAACTGTTCCTCAAAGTTTTGAAAGGTTTCACTTGTGAAAACATTTGGGTCTGACACTTCAACAAGAACCACAGGAATAAAGAAAGCTGTCCTTAATCTATAATTTATATTTTCTATGTTTTCCTGCATTTATTTTGCTAATTTATAATTTCCTAAAAATAAACTGTGCATTTTATCCAGATATCTACTCATAATTATTTTGAATTCCTCCATGTCTGTAGTTGCAACCCCTTTCCTAATATTTTACATGTGAAGTTTTTCACACTTTCATCACAGATCATGGAAAGGATACCAATAACCAACTACCATCAATTATGCTATATTTACACAATTTAATCCTCATAATAAATTTGAGGCAGGAATTATTATCTCAATTAAAAAAATTTTTTTTAATGTTTATTTATTTTTGAGACAGACAGAGACAGAGCATGAATGGGAGAGGGTCAGAGAGAGAGGGAGACACAGAATCTGAAGGAGGCTCCAGGCTCCGAGCTGTCAGCACAGAGCCCGACGCAGGGCTCGATCTCACAGACCGTGAGATCATGACCTGAGCTGAAGTTGGAAGCTCAATCAACTGAGCCACCCAGGCACCCCTATCTCAATTTTATAACCTCTAACTCTAAGAAGTTAAGTCACTTTCTCCGGGTGACATAATTAGCAAGTGACTAAGTTAACCTAGTCTTAGTCCACTTAGCTGTAAAGCCTACATTCTCTCCCTCAGCACAATATAGTGCCTTTCACTAAGATGGTGCTTTTGAAATTCCTACTGTCAGAAGACTTGATTAAATTGAGCAGAGATGGATGTAGCTCTCGAGGTGGAGACACTGCACTTTCTGCAACAGAAGGTTTAATGAAAGATTAAAAAACACTGATTTCAGGTATCAAGTTTTTTCAGTTCTTGAGGAAGGAAGTATACTTAGTCAGATAGATCTTCCTCTATTTACAATGGGGTTACATCCAATAAACCCATGAGAAGTTGAAAATATCAAGTCAAGAATGGGTTCAATATACCTAATCTACTGTGTTCAGAACACTTGCATTAGCCTACAGTTGGGCAAAACCATCTAACACAAAGCCTATTTTATAACACAGTGCTGGATATCTCATGTGACTGACTGAACACTCTACTGAAAGTGAGAAACAGAACAGTTCCATGTGTTGGTTGTTTACCCCTGTGACTGCGTGGCTGACTGAGAGCTGTGGCCGCTGCCACAGCCCAGCATCATGAAGAGTATCATACTGCACATTGCTAGCCTGGGAAAAGATTAAAATTCAAAACATGAAGTATGGTTTCTACTGAAGGAATATCATTCTCACATCATCAGGAAGTCAAAAAATCTTTAAATTGAACCATCTTAAGTCATGGACTTTATGTATTCATAACTGAGAAGGAAAGAAGATTATACAACAGATCCTAGACTTTCAGTTCATATTTCCTCAGTAATTCAGTATTTTCTACACCAGCTATGAAACTGAGTAGGCTTCAGTATTCCACTTTGTTTGGTAGATGTTCATTTCCTTTAAGGAGAGTAGAGACAAAATAGTTTCAAGCAACACAATTCTGCTTTAAAAGAAATTATGCCTACGGTTATTATTCAGAAGCAACTAAAAAGTATTTACAGGCAGTCTTGAGAATACTACATGAGGAAACACATCCATGTGACAGTTAAACACTAGGTAGATGCTTCATCTTCCCTCCTATTAAGTAGCAGCCCTATTTTTTTTTAATATGTGAAGAAAATACTGCTTTCAATATAAGAAAAATTCCTTTAAAAATTTCCATGAAAACTGTATCTTATACCTCAAAGTACCAATGAAACTAAGCATTAGCTCAGTAGTCTTTTCTTTAAAAAAAATTTTTTTTTTAATGTTTATTTATTTTTGAAAGAGAGACAGAAAGTGAGCAGGGGAGGGGCAGAGAGAGAGGGAGACACAGAGTCCGAAGCAGGCTCCAGGCTCTGAGATGTTAGCACAGAGCCCGACGCAGGGCTTCAACTCACAAGCTGAGACATCATGACCTGAGTTGAAGTTGGATGCTTAACCGACTGAGCCACCCAGGCGCCCCAGTAGTCTTTCTTTTCCTATTTTGTTCACAACATTCTAAGAAGCATGCTGGCAACATTCCTTATTTAACAATATATATCAAGAAAATAGCCAGCTTTGGGCGCCTGGGTGGCTCAGTCGGTTGAGCATCCGACTTCAGCTCAGGTCACGATCTTGCTGTTTATGGGTTCAAGCCCCGCATCAGGCTGTGTGCTGACAGCGCAGAGCCTGGAGCCTGCTTCAGATTCTGTGTCTCCTTCTTCCTCTGCTCCTCCCCTGCTCGTGCTCTGTCTCTCTCTCAAAAATAAATAAACATTCAAAAAAATTAAAAGAGAAAATAGCCAGCTTTAACAAATACCTAATTATTACCACAGGTATTTCTTTGCCTTTTTTTTTTTTTTTTTTATTATTATTTGAGAGAGCACAGCATGAGCAAGAGAGAGGGGCAGGGAAGATGAGGGGAGGAAAGAGAGCAAGAGAGAGAAAGAGGGAGAGAGAGGGAGAGAAAAAGGGAGAGAGAGAGAGAGAAAGAGAGAGAGGAGAGGGACAGAGACGGGGAGGGAGAGAGGGGCAGAGAGAGGGAGAGAGAATCTTAAGCAGCCTCCATGCTCAGCGCAGAGAGCAACACAGGGCTTGATCCCATGATCCTGGGATCATGACCTGAGCCAAAATCATGACCTGAGCCAAAATCAAGAGTCAGACACTCATCTGACTGAGCCACCCAGGCACCCTTCAGGTATTTCTTAAGTGAATTTTAAAACCCTAACAAAGACTACAACTCTAATTATTCATATTAAAACATTTTCTTATCACTTGAAACAACACTAGTATGTTAGTATTTGCTTCCTTCCAATTCAAGAATGACTTTCAATTATCTGGCAGAGAAATTACTTACATATTTGGGCTGACTCCACTTTGCTCTTACTAATAAATGTCTTTGACTCCTGTTCCTGGCAACGTCTTTGGCTTTCCATGAATGTGGTGGCCATTAGGATGAAAGGATCAGAAAATGGGCCTATCCTCTTAAAAGTACTCCTTGAATTATTCTCTCCCAGTGTAGCTTTGTGCTTTCTCAAACAAATTTATTTGAAACGTGTAGGAATACCACACTGTTCTATCTGATCTTTCTTTGCTTACCACAAGTTTAACATTTGAGAAGAGCTCAGAGCATTCTATAAACTTAGAAGGCAGTATGACAGAGTAAAAATAATCACTGGGTATGAATTCTAGCTTTGTCACTGAACAGCTACTTGATTTTTGGGGCTACACTGTTTTATTAAGATTCATAACCTGGGTTCTTCCACTTTACAGATGTATGACTTTGGCAAGTAACTTAGTCTCTCTGTTTTCAATTTCTTCACCTGTAAAATGACAAGTGCTTACCTCTGACAAAGATGCACTCCCTAACCTAAACCTAGTTAGGCTCCTCCAAGCTCTCTAGGCCTCAAACTTGGTGTCTGTTCTTGTCAAGCCTATGTCACCTAGTTGTAGCAAGAATCTCACTAAGCCATTTTAGAGAGAACCCCTTATCCTCAATATCTGATCATTCTAGATATCAAAATTCTTTATCCTCTACCCTTCATCTAATCACTCTGGTCTTCCTTTAGCAAGAATCCTCCTATCAAGTCAGTTTAACCAGAATCACCCTCAACCCTGATGTTTCCTTGTAGTAATTTTCCAACCACTGACCCTTCTTCTTGGCTATAAATCCCCATTTGTCTGTTCTATATTCAGAATTGAGCCTACCTCTCTACTGAGATCTCTTTTCCTCTACTTCAAAACTTCCTGAATAAAATGTGCTTTCGCCACTTTAATTACATCCAGCTCTGATTCTAATACCTCACAGGGCTGCTGTGAGGATTAAATGAGTTAATACATGTTAAGTGCTTAAAAGAGTGTTTGGCCCATAGAAATATTCAATAAATATTACCTTTTAATAATATCACTATTCTTCATCTACTGTTTGTAGGTGCTTTGCATTACTTTTGACAAGCTACTATATAATATTCTACATACCATATTATATTCCTATTGATGGACATTTATTAGATTATTTCAGTTCTTTATAATGCTGTAAACATAAGTTAACTTCTAGCCACTTCTCTAATTATTTCCTTAGAAAAAGTTATGGAAAGGGACTTACTAGTTCAAAAAGTATGAATGATTTTAAGACTCCTGGTAGGATTACCAAATTGCTTACCAATTTATACTCTATCAACAGAATGAGTGTTCATCTCTCCACATCCTTGATAGCAATAAGCATCATCACTTCTTTGATTAAATATTTCAATTTTCATTTCTTTTGCAATCAGTAAAGGAGAACATTTTTCATATGTTTATTAGCCATGTTTAATTACCCTACAAAATTATCTGTTTATATCCTTTTCCAATTTAATTTTCCAATTAAAAAATTAGTTAAAATTGATTTGTTTTGTGTCAGATTAGGTTATAGTTTAAAAGTATTCATTCTCCCCAACACTCTTCTCTCATGATTCTTACCCCATTGACGTTGGGTTTAATAATTGCTTCAGGATGGGCAGACTTCCTTTGGGCCTAGACATGTGACTTGCTTAAGCCAGTAGGAGGTTAGCAGCTATGAAGAAAGCAGATGCTTAAAATGTGTATGCAGTAGAAACTGTTTCTGCTAGTACCATGCGAAGAGTTTCCTTGGGGTAACTACTGTCCCTTTAGTTGGTGCTCCATGGTGAAACACGTGTAACAGACAAAAACCAAACATGTAGGGAAAAGTCAAAAGCCCAGCAGGAACAGTTGCCTAAAACAGCTACCCAGCCACGTCCAGCCTAGTTCCACCAATTCCCAGCTGACCCACAGATGCATAAATGAGAATAAATTACTGCTGTTTTAAGCTACTGAGTTCTGGGGCAAATTATGATGTATCAATAGCTGATTAGTATACTTACTGTATTATACTATAAAACTCTGAAGCAAAGAGATTCATTCATCTATAATCTACTACTTAAGCCCTTATATTTGCCTATTCATTTTTTCCTATTCTTTTCTTTCTGCTGAAAATATCTAGACACAATAACTTTCATTGATGTGTATACTTTCCACCAATATTCTCATGTACAATTATATATAATTGAAATGAAAATTTAAAATTCTGTTTGCAAGCAATTGTCTTTAAATTCCTTTCCCATTAGGTAAAATTGTTCCATAAGTTGAATTCATACTGTTCAACTTCTTAAATTTAAGCATCACAGAGTTCTCTCCCTGTTTCTAAGAAATACACAGGTTATTTCTAAACTTTAAACTTTGTGCTTGAGTATTTCAAAACAACATAATTTATACAGAAATGCTAACAAACTATATCTACCAGTTGTATGGTAGACTACAGAAGGTGTAGGTGACTACCGAAAAGACGACAAAAATGATCTCAGGGTATAAGGATATGTATTATTTTTTTTAAGTTTTTTTTTTTTTTACATGACAAAGAAGATACAAAGGAAATGTAATTTATTCAAAGCTGTAATTAATACTTTTAAAGCAAACCAATTTAAGGTGAAATATAAATGGGATTGTTGGTATAATATTTATAAAACCATTTAAAATTAGCACCATGCCAAGTAGATAAAAGCTACTCAAGAAATATTTCTAAAGTCAAATTAATAATCAGAAACAAACAATATCACATTTGATTTTAGCACTGGCAGAATTTAAGCCAATATTGACAAATAATGAATCCTTTAAAAAAATCTATTTCTTGTCTGCATTAGTTAGGCTAGAGGAATTACAGCCAAATATATCAAATTTCAAAAGGGTTAAAGATTTGAGCTATTTCAATAGTAAGTCAAAAGTGAAAGCATTTAGGGGCGCCTGGGTGGCTCAGTCGGTTAAGCATCTGACTTCGGCTCAGGTCATGATCTCACAATTCGTGGGTTCAAGCCCCGCGTCAGGCTCTGTGCTGACAGCTCAGAGCCTGGAGCCTGTTTCAGATTCTATGTATCCTTCTCTCTCTGCCTCTCCCCTGTTCACTCTCTGTCTCTGTCTCAAGAATAAACAAACATTAAAAAAAAAAAAAAAGTGAAAGCATTTATTCAAATGCATTGTTTTCTTTTTAATTTTTTTTTTAGTTTTTATTTATTTTTTGAGAGAGAGAGACACAGCGCAAATGGGGGAGGGGCAGAAAGAGAGGGAGAGAGAGAGAATCCCAAGCAGGCTCTGTGCTACTAGTGCAGAGCCTGATGTGGGGCTTGAATCCACAAAACCACGAGATCATGACCTGAGCTGAAACCAAGTTGGACACTTGACTGACTGAGCCACCCAGGTACCCTAAATGCATTGTTTTTAAAAATTTTGTGTGTGTGTTTAAAACAAAAAGTTAATGAGGGGTGCCTGAGTGGCTCGGTTGGTTGAGCGTCCAACTTCAGCTCAGGTCATGATCTCCCAGTTTGTGAGTTTGAGGCCCCCATTAGGCTCTGTGCTGAAGCTTGGAGCCTAGAGTCGGCTTCGGATTCTGTCTCCCCTTCTCTTTGCTCCTCCCCAGCTTGCACTCTTTCTCTCTCTCAAAAAAAAAAAAAAAAAAAAAAAATTTAAAAAAAAATTTTTTTAAGTTAATGAAACAAAAGTTTCCCTAGAGAATTTTTAAAAAATTGGTGTTTCTATTATAACAAGACTAAAATTTGGAAAGTCTGGCAAAGCAGCCTATTATTCAGGGTAAAAACAGTTACATATTGGCCATACCCCAGAGAGGAAGCACTTCAGGACTATGTGTGCCCACTCAAAACAATGAAATGCTTATTTGCTCTGAAGGCACTGAACTACTGCTGAGGAATCCTCATTAGGGGGCACAGCACCCCTTACAGAATGTTAAACAAGAAGGGATCTGGATGGGAACTGGTACTGCAAAACAACCAAGCAAACAAACATAAGTATTTTTAAAAATCTAATAGCAAATGCTTGTTAGCAAATGCTAATAAAAAGTCTAAAGTAAAATATGAAGTATTTTTAAAGTAAGGTTTTTTTTTCTTCTGTATATTCAGAGAAGAGCAAAAGAGCAAAATCCACTAAGAATTTATGAATATTTTAGAGTGTTGGAAACTGTAAATGAAAAACAGAAAGTCTAATGAAGTGCGCTCTCTCCCCATCAACGGGTCAGAAATAACACAATGGCTTTTTCTATTATTGTACCTCCCACAGGCTTTTTCTTGCCAAAGCCAAGAAACCTCAAGGACATACAAAAAACATTTAAAACACTTTCTTGTCTCCTCCAATCCTAATTCCAACAAAAAAACTTGTAGGAGTTGGCTTTAAATTTAGGCTTGTAATGAAATGTGATTTCTTAAAATATGGAGATTGGCTGCTAGCTAAATTCCTTTGTGTCTAAAATTAATGATGGAAAATAAAATACACTGAAATGTTTAAAATGTGTTTCCTTCTTATTATACCAAGTGACAGCTAGCTGAAATATAATAAGTAGTCTCCCTAAAACGGGTCTAAGCCCCTCCCTCACCTTTAAAAAAATGACTCTAGGTACAGAAGAAACACTTGTGCCTTCATTCATCTTAAGACCTAACCTTTGAAAAAATCTTGAAAATACCCCCAATAATGCAGTTACTATGGTAACTCTTGTAGGCTAGTTCTCTGAAAAGACTCATATCCTTGAGTCTGAACAGGGATACCTCACCGTCTTCTACACCTTCCTCTCCTCATAAAATTTATCCTTTACGGTAATACTTACAAATTCAATAGAAAAAGATCTACCCCATTAACCATACAAAATCTATCCTTTTGGCTCAATGATTATTTTTAAAGTGTATGTTTTCTGATACTTTTCCTCTTGGAATATTGTCCAACAAAACAACAGAAAGCAAATTCTACTTTTGATCATCACTAAATGCCAAATTTCCCTGTTTTATGCTTTTTGGTAAAAAGAAAATTAGTGATATAAATATTTAATATGTATCAACAATACAAAGGTTTTTTTTTTTTTTTTAATTTTATGGCTATGATAAGATATATAACCAATGGTCTCTCTAAAAAAAATGCTTGGTTTTTAAAAATTTGACTGTGGGACTTGAATCAAGTTCAGTGAGTGAACATCTGTGTTACATGAACAAGAAGCCAAACACATTCCTAATTGGTACTTGTCCATTATAACGCCCCTACCGAAGGGATCACAAGGGTTTCTCTTAGAAAGATTTTCCATAAAGAAAGACACACATATGCCAGCTCTAGACAGCAAAGAGAATTGTATTTCATTTAATGATAAATTCCATTTGTGTAGCACGTTAGAGTTTATAAGGTGATTCCATGTACACTACACCTTATTTAATCATTACAACAAATTTGTGAAGTAAACAGAATAGATACTATTATCTCCACTTAAAAGGTGTGGTTCTGCCTGAGGGGACAAGAGGAAGCCCTGGGCGAAAGAAGAACAGCAGTGGGAAACAGCAACACTTCCACCACTCACAAATTACACAGCCTTGGGCAAAACACATAATGGGATAACTGGAATTCTCCCTTCACAGAAACAATAAAATAGCTTAACTATTACCTCTGGGAAGTCTCTACTGGGGGCCGGATTGGGACTTATGCTGTCTGTAGGCTATTATGGTCCCCTGCTTATTTTAATGTCTTTTTTTCCTGTTGTGGTCAAAACACATAGCACAAAATTTACCATCTTAACCACTTCTAAGCATACCGTACAAAAGTTTTAAGCATATTCACACTGTTGTGCAACCAATTAATGCCTTTTTACCTACTTCCCCTACTAGATCATAAATTTTTAAGGGCTAGAACGTTACTTTGTTTGTTGCTCCATTTTTAGTGCCTAGCACAACTGATACACAGAATATTCTCAGTAATGTTTACTGAACGCATGTTTATTCTATCTGCCTATCTATGCACCCAGTTACCCATTCATCTACCTACCCAACTCAGAATTCGAATTGAGATGTTTACACAGGGGTGTCTATAAACATGTTAACTTAAGTCAAAACTTTTTCTAATTTGGGTGACTGGTTTTCCAATTAGGGGACATGGCAGATAATCACTATAAACTAGATGAGTGTAATCTGCACTACCAAGATTAAAAAACAACACCATTTAAACAATGTCATAAGATACTGACTGTCCATAAACAAAGAAAGAGAATGATTCTAACGGTTAACAAATCCTTTTTTCATTTAGTTTATGTTTAATATTTTACTTCCTTCAGTTTATTTTTAACTTTTTGCTTTCAATAAGAAAACCTGATAGATTAACAAAAATAATTACTGATGATGGACTACTGTGCATATTTTTTGGTATATAACTGAGGATTTGTCTAGAAAACTTAGCAATGCTCCAACAATTAAACTTCTACCCTCATGTATACAGCTATTTAACAAGGTTTCTCAGAGCTTCCCTATACAAAAACTGCAAAATGGAACAGAATAAGTAATATAGATTTATCTCAATAAGAAATGTCTATGTGATAATTATTAAAATTTATAACATATCTGTAACATTACTTTGGCCAGTTATAATTACAACACAGAAAAATCTCTTAGCATCTTCTAGTAATAGGTAATAACTTAATTTCAATTTACATATATATGTATCAGACAAAACATAAACATACAAATCATGGTGAGTATCATGCTTTTGTATTTAGATTACTTGGACACATTTAGTAGAAACATTTTAGCAGTTTTGTTTTAAAATGTGAATATTTAAAATACACTGTAAAAAAAAAAATAAGGGGGGGGGGCACCTGGGTGGCTCAGTGGGTTGAATGACCTTAGGCTCAGGTCATGATCTCGCAGTTCATGAGTTCAAGCCCTGCACCCGACTCTGTGCTGACAGCTTAGAGGCGAGGCTGGAGGCTTCTTCATATTCTGCGTTTCCCTCTCTCTCTGCCCCTCCCCACTCATGCTCTATCTCTCTCTCTCTCAAAATAAATAAACATTAAAAAAAATTATAAATACACTGTAAACTACATTTTTAAAAATTATTTAACCTTAAGATGAAAAATTTCAGATGTAAATTTTAAAATGTCAGAAAATACAGTTTAAATAATAGTTTAAAATAATAAAATTAAAGAATTTTAAAAATTCTTTAAAGGGATACATGAGGCAAAAAAAAAAAAAAAAGAAAAAAAAAAAAAAAAAAAAAAAAAAAAAGAAAGAGAAAGTCTGACGACCACAATACCATCCAAACCACTGCTTCTAGCTTTAGGTTATTAAAAGTGAAGCCAGTGCAGGTTTGAGGAATTCAGATTTTCAGCTTCATACTGAAGAGTACCAGTATAGTTAAAGATATGTTATGTCCTAAAATATTCAACCCCAAACCACTGTTACCCAGGATGCGAGAAAAGTAAAGGGTTCTTAAGGCATAGGGTACCATGTATCAAATCCGTTGCCTGACTTATAAATTCTCTAATCACAACCTTGTGAATCATGATGCATGCCCAGACTAAAGAACAGCATTCCTCAGCAAGAGTTAAAATTACGGGAGCTTTGAGGATGTGTTTCCTTCACTGAGGCACTTAGTTAAATTATATCATTTAACAAGAGTGCCTACATAGTGATAAAATTATTGGCTGCATTATCAATATTACTGTAATTGCAGAATCTACTGCTAAAAGTGGAAGTATGTTATAAAGTGTTCTACTGGACCAAATTGCAAGCCTCACAAAAAAACCACTGCTCCAACCTTTCAAGACCATCAGACATACTTTTTAGATAAGTAGCTAAGAGGTACTAGCTCAGGCTCCTAAAATACAGTGTCTCAATTAAGAAAAAAGTCACTGAAAAAAATTTACTTAAGTATTTAAAAATAATTACAATAATTTCAATAAGTAACATTTCTTTACCACCCAGCCTCTAAGGTGTGGGCTGATACTGATTTAAAAAGACAAAGATGGAATGCATTTTAGTAAAAGGAAGCAAGATCTTTGATTGACAGTTCTTGGAAAAAGGTTAAAAATTCAAAAGGACTGACTGCATGTGGCTCAGAACCTAAAAGCTTTTTTCTCCTCCCAACAGAAGAGCAGTCTCAAGTAATAACTGGTTGCTATGGAGATAAGAAACTAGAGAGATCAGAGAACTCAATTTGCAGTTAAATGGGCTGGAAACAATCCTTACTACTTGGTGAAGGAAAGCGATTAAAAATATACATGATTGCCAGAGGGAATCTTTTTCACCTAGCATTTCCCAACCTCATTAATGAACAAGAAGGCTAAAAAAACAGAAACAAAACAAAACAAAACAAAAAACCAACAACAAAGGAAAGCCCAAGGTGTCTAAGATAGAACACACTGAACATAATTCAGGATTTCACATATCACTAAATCCTTCCTATTCTGGATGACTTTTTGACGGTACTTGTTATTAAATGCTGGAATGAGACTCAAATTGTGTTCAAGAACAAAATGGTATAGCTGAGGGGACTGGAACTTCAGTGGAAAAAAAGAGCATGATAAATGGAAAAGGAACCAGAGTAAGAAACAGATGTCAGTAGTAAAAACCCAGGTTTTGAAAAATCTCTTCACAGTCAATCGTAGAATACCTTTGTGAGTGCTGTAAAGGGCTGCGAACGTCACCGTGAAGAAAGTTGTTGAGTATTTCCCAGCATTAACTAAATGAGGAAAGGCCCTTTTTGTGTCTCGGTAGCGGCGCAGGCACTGGATGAAGCGAAGCCAAGCAGGAATGCACTGAACGATGGCCCGCACACCATATGAATATTTGTGGCAAATTTCTGGTTCTGTGCGGATTTCAAAGAAGAAGAATTATTATTAAAAAAGAAACAAAAGACAAGTTACTTGTTCACATCATTTTGTTATATATTGTAACCACTCTCAAGTCCATAAAAGCAAGAAGCCTGGTTTCTGAATCACTTTCTTCTTTGTAACTACTATATTCTCAAACTTTTCATGAGCGATGAAAGCCAAAAAAGGAAGGTAAATATATAGGGTGGACCTATGGGGGAAAATCTGCCCTCCCAGATTTCTGACAACCTGTTCTGGAATCGTTTTCTTTGGAATGTGGTAAAACTGTAAGAAAATTAGAAGATGAGTACAGTAATCAAAGGAAAGAAAAGTTACTCTGTAATTTGAAATACTTGGAAAACATACAAATGCCACTAGTGACTCTAGTTAATTTCATGAACTCCAAACTGCTATATCACAATAGGTAGAAAATGTACCTCATTAGCCTACTTTTTAATGAAGAGCAGAGTTTATATTTTTAAATGAGAAGAATGAAGTTGGTAAATACATTTTTCTTCAAATTCTGGGAATGCATTATAGTAGGATCAACCTACAACAAAGTTGTGGTCTGCTAGCAATCAATGAATATGTGTTGCCACTGGCTTCATTAGCTTTTTGCTAGTCAGATGTTACATAATCTGTCTAAATTTGGTCTTTGTCATTAAGGCAAAATTCCTTAATAACTCGAACTCCTGGCATACACCAAGAGTGGGAAAAAGAAACAGAAAAAAACACCCCAAGATCCTCAGTAAGAATTAAAAACGATCTACAATGACTTTCTCAAAGCCCTTGATCTAAGTCTAAATACTCAAGTATTTTTGATCATTATAAAGCAATGCTGTGATGGAAACTGTTGGCACTAAAGCATTTGTGATATAACTACCAATATACTAGAAATTTTTACTTTTCTTTTTTTTCTAAGTTTTAGAATTCCTTAAGTGTAAGTTGCAAATCTCTTGGCAAATGGATGACTGAAATCCTAACATTTAATTTAAGAGCCAAATTGTATCAGATAAAGAGATTGCTAAAAGAGTGCCAAGTACATTTAATTAAGTTTGTATTATTGGATGAGTTTTCACCGTGATCTTACATTTCTTAGTTATCATTCCCAATATTTCTTGGTTTACACTGGCAGTTCAGAGGTATGGATGCACATTCATACCCTACCTTCTGAATTATTTGGCAACAGGCCCCCACTTTCATCCCATCTGAGCTCAAAACTGTAGAAGCAGATCATATATTCCAGGTCCATCAATATCACTGACAGGCTGTTCAGCTGATCGGCCAGCCAGAAATCAGCAAAGCCTACTTTATGGAAGGGGGCTGTAAATACTCGAAACTGGGAGAAAGAAAAAAATAAAAAAACACAGAAACAAGAAAGTTCATATTAAATTTCTCTAATTCTTGTCTGACCATGCAGCATGATTACTTTAGCTGATAAAATGGAAACCAATGAGCCAATCACAAACACAGGGACCTGGCAACAGTGGCTAGGTTGAGAATTAGTAGTGAACTGAATGAGTTGAATAGATAACTAAGAAAGGAAATTTAAGTGGGGTGAAGACAGGAATAGCTACAGTTAGAAAACAGAAAGCAGAGAGGGTGGAAAGAGTTGAAGCTGAAAGCAGAGTAGCAGAAGGGAGAAGCACTGAGAGGATGTGTAGTGTTAGGGCTCTGGGGTAAATTGTGCTAGAGACGCATGCTCTATAATAATTTCTGGAATATCCTCCTTCTTAACTGGGATGAGAGCTTTGCTACCTGAATAGAAAGCTCTTCTTTGCCTACAAGGGATAGGGAGGGAAGGATGTGCAACACCTGAAGCATGCCTGCCCGTTCTCTCACTGAAGTCACTTTCATTTCACTAATGCCATGGTAATAATTGTATTTGTCTTGAAATGATGCCACAAAAATAAGCTCATACCCCACTATTATAAAAATAATGTTAAATGAATTCAGATTAAATGTACTGAGCACTAATCCATGCTGCATATTTTTCTCAAAATGCTTTTTTCATAGTCCACTAACTGCAACAATTCTATGAGCTTGGCACTATTCATATCCCCATTTTACAGAGGACCTACAACAAACTCATCCTGACCTATTCTGTGGAAGACTGTTTACCACTGTAAAGGGAAATCTCCTGCCATTGCAGAGAGAAGATGGATAGATACTAACGTAATCATCAGAAACAGGCTCCAATAGTGCAGAATGCCTTGAGATGCCCTGAGAAAATTGAAGATGGAATTAAGGCAGCTTTAATCCTCACCCTGTCAGACCCTTTCTATCTTAAAAGCTAAAAATGAACTCCTAAAACAAGGAATTTTGACTAAGCAGCAGTTTTGAGAAAATGAGTCTAAATCTATAGCTCGCCTGCCATCTAGCTATATTCATTTAGCAGACATATTCAGCATGAAAAATAATGGCTCTCTCCCCTCAGACTTGGCTGGTTCTTTCTATTCTACCTCTAAACACTTCTCTTTATTATTTGAGGGAGATAAATGGCTACATGATGAATCCATCCTAGATATCAAGTATCTATGACAGGTATTGCCTTGGGGCTTTGGACGTTAGATCAGGTATCTGCAGGACCTAGTACAGGCTTTGTGATATTTTCTAGAGCGGATATATTTTGAGGCCATGGCTCAGTTTTGTGATCAGTCTCTTGCTCTTTCAATAAGTTTGCAATAAGCCTGAGAGACAAGCTATATCGTTTGCAACCATAAGGTCTAGATACAGCAAACTCTTTTTGGTAGGGGGTGGGGGCAGAGTGAGAACTGGGGGCTTAGTGGTTGAGATGTTAGTCATTTATTCATGAAAAGGTTCTGATGCCAGTTTATATAGTATTTTAAGAAACTGTGGGGTGCAGAGTGGACTTTAAAAATTCAAAGAGACAAACAAGAGTTTAGAACATAACACCAAAAGGATCAGGAAGTCTAACTCAATCTCTAGTCGTGGACTTTTGTGAAAATTATAGCCAAGGGCAATTTTCTTATTTCTCATGGACATGAGACAGACTACTATTACTCTCATAATCTGCCAAATTCAGCCTCAAAAGCTAGCTAAGAGAGTAAACCTCCATATGAGCAGGGGAGGAAGAGAATGCATTAAATAAGAAAAGAGGGAAATGGGACTACGAAAGGGAGCGGCATGAAAATAGAAACTGGAAGGAAGGGAAAATTTATAGAAGAGAGCAGATGGAAAAAGGAAGAGGAGGGAGTAGTAAATGTTGGTATAATACAACTAATAAAGGAAGGAATATAATTATAGTCATTCAGCATTTAACACATGTCAGGCACTGTGGAAGTACAGAGATAAAACAGTTTTTTCTGTCAAAGACTCACAGTCTGGTTGAGCAAATATATACCTAAGGAAATAGCGACAGCACTGTGTAGTAAGTGCTATTACAGATAAACATGCAAAATACCCTAGAAATACAAAGAAGGGAGGGAGGGAGTAGCTGCATCAGAGACAGGGTAGGGCTGAGTTCATACTGAATTCCCTGATGTTTACACATAGTCAAATTCATCTTAAATTTATCTGAATTCCCCTTCTTGAGTGAGAATTCTTTCTTTTCTTATTGTGGCTAAGGTCTTTCAACTTCTACATTGTTGTGATTTTGCTTAAAATGACAATGACTCACTGAGTAACAGTATTAAGAAAGCTACAGACAATTCAAAATATCTGATGTTTTACTCACATACACAAAAAAGCCATTAATAAGTTATTAGAAAGGATATTAACTAACATCATTTTCTAAGTTAATGCCGATAAATATTAAAGAAGATGAAGTTTAATTTCTGCTTTTAGAGGCTTGTGAATAATCACACTCTTTGAATTTTTATATAAAATATATTTATTAGTTTGAACTACTAGATCAAAGTTAAGTATCTTAAATAAAGTGACTACCAGGTTTAATTGTTAAATGGTAGTGGTCAGGAGTACAGATTATGGAATCAGACTGCCTGGGCTCACATTTCATCTCCATTACTTACTGGCTGTGTATTTAACTCCTCTGAACTTGGGTTTCCTCATTTATACAATGTGGATTAATAGCAGCTCCAACCTCATGGTTATTAAAAGGATGAAATAAATGAACACATACAAAATGTCCAGAACAGTGCATTATTAAAAGAGACTATCTCTCTGTAATCATAGTAGAGACATATGTAAAAATTTTACTATAAAACCAAAGAAAATATTGAAAAAATCAATTCCCCAATTATATAGGAAAGGACTTTAATTTTAAAACTTTAAGTAGTCTTCTAGAAGAACTGATTGGTATTTTTGTTTAGAAAATCTGAGGCAGTGCTTATGTTTCCCAATTGGACCTCCAATTAGGGCAAATATAGATCTACAGAGATTTATGACCTAATAATACAAACAAACTGTACCTAATTTGACATTTAAGTATCAAAATAAATTTCTTTAAAAAAATTTTTTTAAGTTTATTTAATTTGAGAGGGACAGTGAGGAGGGAAAGAAGAGAGAGAATCCCAAGCAGGTTCCACTCTGACAGTGCAGAGCCCAAAGTTGAAGCCACACACTGTGAAATCAAGAGTCAGACGCTTAACTGACTGAGCCATCCAGGCACCCCTAAATAAATTTCTAATAAAATTTTTTTTAGCTTTTTTGAAGGTGGTGTATAGCATATAAATTCCATACATTCAAATTTAAATATGGATATAAACAGCATCCAGTGCGTACCACTATGGCCAAATGATACATGTTCTTTTCCATTTTTTAAAAATTGAAGAAGGAGGGGCGCCTGGGTGGCGCAGTCGGTTGAGCGTCCGACTTCAGCCAGGTCACGATCTTGCGGTCCGTGGGTTCGAGCCCCGCGTCAGGCTCTGGGCTGATGGCTCGGAGCCTGGAGCCTGTTTCCGATTCTGTGTCTCCCTCTCTCTGACCCTCCCCCGTTCATGCTCTGTCTCTCTCTGTCCCAAAAATAAATAAAAAACGTTGAAAAAAAAAAAATTGAAGAAGGATATGTACTTTTACTTAATGATGAGGCTATTAAAAAAGCTGTATCAGAGAAACAAAATATTTTTAACACTAGAAATAAGTCTCAGGGTAAATTTTTTCAGTAAGATTTGAATTAAAATAAGTCAACAGGTCACTTAATGTTAAAATGCTTTATATGTGTAAGATTTTCCTGTATACAATTATTATTATAAATATAACAAACCACAATGCTTCTTTCTGCATTTCACTGATTCTTACAGCACACTTATTATTCTTATTCCTTATTACATCATCATTGCCAACCTATTCCATCCATAAATCCTCATTTATTAACATACAGCAAATGCATTAATAAATGTCTACTCAATGGGGAATCATTTTGCTAATAAGAGTAACTGGTCATGCATCAATCATAGCTAACTATTTAAACAGAGAAGGATGCACTGGGGAAATGTTCACTTAACACACGATATCATTCCGTTATTGCAATGATGCAATCGTATTAACATCTGAGTCTTTGAAACCTCATTTCAAAATAACTTTATAGATATTTTACAATAATTGAGGCAGGAAATAATAGGTATTTATAATCTTAACATTATTTCCTTGTAACCAGAAGAATACTACATTTTTGTGCAAATAAGTTTTAAAACTCCACAAAATCTAGCAATAAAATGACAAATAATCTCAAGATAAAAAAGGTAATCTAATTTTGTTGTACTAACGGGAAATGATTTATTTTTAGTATGAATTTCAAGAGAGAAAAAAATATTCAAGTATTTCTTCTGTCTTACAAAAAATCCTTTAAAAATCATGTGTTCTAGATGATAAAATGTGTTAAAGGTGATTACATACTTAAGACTTTTCAAAGTACTCTTGTACATCTAAGTTCTACACTTAGGCCTACAGTTTGGCCTAGTGGTACTATACATAACAGGAATGATTTGCTCTCTTACTTATTAGTATTTAATGAAATTAGAGGAAAATAGGGATATTCTCAATTTGTGGTAAAAATCCTACCAGAAGAAATAAGAAATACAAATAAATAACAATCAACTTTGGGGAAAAAAACATGAAGGAGATCTAGGCCATTTTCTTTTCCTGATTGCTATAAATACTTACCTGTACTGGAATATAAGTGGCTTTTTACTTGTTGTATGCTTACTTACTATGTTTTTTAATAGGAAGAGCATATTTTATATCTTCAGATTCAAAAAATTTAAATAATGCTATATATAGGGAATGTACTGCTAAGAACAGCAACAACAAAGAAAAAAGTTCTGCTAACCGTAAGGGATATACAAAAGGAAAAAGAATACTCCAGTTTTCAAGGTAGTATACTTTTCTAAGGTAGGAAAAAAGAGTAAGGCAATTATTATAGGAATTCTGAAAGTATGTGTAGAGATTGGTCAATTTAATCACTAATCTTCACTTTACTGTTAGTTGTAATTCATAACCTAAGAAATAATTACAGGAGAACATTACCAATTAATTTTCAAAACAGAGCTGGTTTAATTCAGGAGTTAAGAGAAGTCCCTTCCCCAAGCTATCTTTACACCATTACAAAAAATACAGCAACTATTTTTGCAAGAGATTCTTTATCCTAATGTTTAAATTGAAATATTTTGAGATTAAGAAATAGGTAAAGTGGAAGAAGAAATGGAATGTATTATAAACAAGAATCAAAGTCAGTTTCTCAAATTAAACCTGGTAATCTGGTAAAATATGCTTACTGATTTTAGAGAATGAATCTTTCATAAAAATAAAAATGTTTGGTTGACTATTTCTATCAATTTGACAGGAAAATAATAGTTTTACCACTTTTTAAAAAGGAAAAAAAAAGAAATTCACAGAGTTCTACATGTTATCACAGCTGGCTAAGTAATCTGTACTAAATAATAAGGCACTTAAATAGATCACGAATTATTTATTATTAATTTGCAAAATAATTTCAATATCTGGACACTTCATACTCCCTTTTAGGAGGAAAAAAACTGCATGAATAAGTATTTCTCCCAGGGCCACTGCACTATAAACATGAGGTGTACCAATTACACTATATTCTTTACCCTTGGAGCTAGAGCACCACTCACATAGATTACAAAGTGAACCATGCCTTCTGGAGTTGTGCAACAGCAGCCTTGGTTCCTCCTGGACAAAGCCAATGACCAGTACACCACTCTAAAAATGGTAGACAAGTTTCTGGACTTACCAGCAGTTTAAGCAGCCAAAACCGGGATTTGTAATAGAAAGTTTTGGTGGGGTTGATAAGAAAGAAAAACATAAATCCATAAAGGACAAGTGGATACACATATGTGGGGATGACACTAAGTGGAGCAAAGAAGCATGCCAGAAGGCTTAGGCACCACAATATCCCGAGGAATCCAGCAATCTGATAAAGGATGGGAAAGAAAAGAAAAGAGAAAAATTGTTATTTTTATTTTTTCCATTACTCAGAAATATCTTCAATAAAACAAAGGTAAGATAAATGTTTAGATGTTAAGTCAATAATCTTCCTCAAGTAAAAGATGGATTTCAGCACCCACTAAACCAGCGATATAGCTAACGTGAACTATATTTGTGGGACTTTATGTCTTGCTTTGATTACCTCAAAAAGATGTTGATGAGACAAATTGCTTCTTGGATTAAGTTCAAAGATGAGCACATGATTCACTCCAGCCTGTCTCCAACCATATGTGTTGATGCCCAGTAGAAAAAGGAATTCAATCAGAAGAAAGCCACCCCGATAGATTCTTATCAAGGGCCATACATTTCTATCTGTTTCAAGTTTAAATACAGCTGAAAAAATATCAATTAGTTAGTTAGAAAATTCATAATGTCTCATTTAATTGTCTTTCCTCGTAATTCTTGATGACACAGTCCTTGGCATAAAAAGTTTTTATAAATAAAACCTAAGCTTAGATTATCTCAAGAGCATGATAAACTTGTTTCCAGGTTCTTTCCCTTCATCATTTCATTCTGCAAAATTTCACCAGAATGATTTCCCTAAAACTTCACTTTGGGCATGTTAGTCCGTTGTTCCATTAGTTTCTTAGAAATACAGAGAATCACAGAAATACAGAGAATCACATATGGAATGACATAACTTCCTTGGCTTTGTTCAGTCATTAAACTGGTTATAGTATTACCTACCTCGCAGAGTTGCCGTGAAGATTAAAAGAAATGTTATACATGAAAGCGATTGAAAATAAAAGCAAGTGAAAACTGAAATGTCATATAAATGATAACAGTTAATATTTACAGAATGCTTACTATGTGCTAAGGACTGTTTTCTATTATTTTTTTTTTAATTTTTTTTTTTTTAACGTTTATTTATTTTTGAGACAGAGAGAGACACAGCATGAACGGGGGAGGGGCAGAGAGAGAGGGAGACACAGAATTGGAAGCAAGCTCCAGGCTCTGAGCCATTAGCCCAGAGCCCGACGCGGGGCTCGAACTCGGGGACCGCGAGATCGTGACCTGAGCTGAAGTCAGACGCTCAACCGACTGAGCCACCCAGGCGCCCCAGGACTGTTTTCTATTATATTTTGACATATAATAATTCATTTTACTTGTTTGTTTGAGAGAGCAAAAAAAGGAGGGGTAGAGGGAGAAGAAGAGAGAGAATCTTAAGCAGGCTCCACACTCAGTACAGAGCCAGATGTGGAGCTCGATCTCATGACCATAATAAGATCATGACCTGAGACAAAATCAAGAGCTGGATGCTTAACTGACTGAGGCACCCAGCCGCCCCCTTTTTTATTTTTAAATTTATTTTTAATTTTTATATATAAAAATTCATATAATCCTCACAATGGTTCCGTGAGTTAAAAACTATTATCTCCAGGGGGCGCCTGGGTGGCGCAGTCGGTTAAGCGTCCGACTTCAGCCAGGTCATGATCTCGCGGTCCGTGAGTTCAAGCCCTGCGTCGGACTCTGGGCTGATGGCTTGGAGCCTGGAGCCTGTTTCCGATTCTGTGTCTCCCTCTCTCTCTGCCCCTCCCCCGTTCATGCTCTGTCTCTCTCTGTCCCAAAAATAAATTAAAAAAACGTTGAAAAAAAAATTAAAAAAAAAACAAAAAAACAAAAAAAACACTATTATCTCCATTTGACTGGTAAGGAAATTAGAGCACAGAGAAGTTAAGTAATTTGCTTAGGATTACCAAGCTAGTAGAGGGCAGAGCCAGAGTTTTAACTCAGAGAGTTTTGCTCCAAAGCGCACACTCTTAACCACTACATTCTGTTGTCCATATGCCCATACAAATGTGTAGTGCCACTATTACCCTATAGCCTTCCAGTTACTGTAAATTCAAACATGGTCTTGGAATTCAAGTTCTCTATCAGTCGGATCTCCAACTCACTTTCCCAAACTTATCTCACAGGGCTCCTAAACATTAATTCTTATCTCCTGATAAATTTTATTAGTCTTTTCACAAGTTTGTTTTTTCACACTTGCTTATATTGTCCCCTGTACCTAAAATGGTCTTGCTCTTTGTACCAATTCAAATTTTACTTAATATTTCAGAGCCAAATCCTTATCTATTCATACATTTATTGAATCAGTGTTTCGTTTTGAGCCTAGTCTGTGCCAAACATTTCAGTTTGGCTAATGATTTCTCAATTTTCCATATAACTATAAAATTTATTAGACTCACTTGAAATGTAGTTATATACTGGCTTATACTTAATTTAAATAACCATTTATTAGTTATCTTTGTATTCCTACAGTACATAGCATTTAATAATTTAAAAATAACAGGGTAGTGAAAACCTTTGTTTTAGAGTCAAATACTAAAGACCAGACTTAAAATTCTAGCTATTCTAAGGCAATTATTTTATTTTTCCAAGTCTGCATTTCCTTGCTGGAAAATGGGGATAATATCTATTCTCATAAGTTTGTAAATAAGATTAAATGTGATCAACATATATTACATGCCTAAAACAATAACAAGTATTCAGTATATATCAGTTTCTTTTTCCTTTTGCTTGAGGAAACCTCATTTTGTTCATTAGTTTCACAAAAATTTATTAGATGCCTTTTATACCTAACACCACTCAAAGAACTGGAGATTCAGTAATAAACAACAGACAAAATATATGTCTTCAGGAAACTTCTATTCTGTATAATGTCATACTGTCATAAAGGTTTTGAAGAAAAAAAAAGTAGGGTAAGGGGATGAAGAATGATGTTATTAGGTGCTATTTTAGGTAGGGTGGTGAAGAGGACCTCTCAGGAGATGACATTTGCAGAGATCTTAAGGAAACAGAGAATGAATCATGTGAGTATATGGAAGAATAAGGCTCCAAATAGTAAGTACAAAAGGCCCTAAGATAGGTATGAGCCCGGTGCTCCAAGAACAGGAAGAAGGCCAAGGCCACTATAATTGAAATAAATGAGAGGTAAAGTCATAAAGAGTTAGCCAAGAGAAGATCAGGTAGGACCTTTATAGTATCTTGTCAAGACTTAAACTTTTACTTTAATATATGAAGCCAATGAAAGGTTTTATACATAAGTGACAAGACCAATTAATAATATTAAAGGGCTACTCCAGCTCTTACATAAAGGGACTACAAAGGATCAAGCATGATAGCAAGGTTAGTCAGCAGATTATAAATAAAAAACTCTATATGGATTTAGATCCTGATTCTTAAGCAAAAACCATAGATACAACAGCCAGGAAACAAAAATAATAATCCTAAGTCTCAAAGAATGCACAATAAAACTACGAGAGCTAATAAATTCAGCCAAGTCGCACACTGTAAGATCAACACACAAAATTTAGTTGTCTTTGTATACATCAGCAATGAACACCCTGAAATGAAATTAAGAAAACAATTCCAATTACAATAGCACCCAAAAGAATAAAACACCTAGGAATTAATTTACTCAAGAGGTGAAAGACTTGTACAATAAAAACTACAAACATTGCTAAAAGGAATCTCATGTACATGGACTTACAAGACTTGATGTTGTTAAAATGGCAATGCCAAAGTGTTTTGGAGATTAAATACAATCCCTATCAAAATTCTAGTTTTTTGTTTTTTGGGTTTTTTTGCATATATAAATAGAAAAGTCATTCCTCAAATTCACATGGGATTGCAACAGGCTCCAGATAGCTATAACAACACTGAAAAAAGAAGAGCAAAGTTGGAGGACTCACATTTTGTGGTTTAAAAAATTACTAAAAAGCAGTGTGGTACTGGCATAAAAACAGACATACAGACAGAATTGGGAGTTCAGATATAAATCTATATACGTATGGCCAACTAGTTTTCAACAAGAGTGCCAAAATCATTCAATGGAAAAGAATATTTTCTTCAACAAATGGTGCTGGGATGACTGAATGTCCATATGCAAAAGAATGAAGCTGAACCCCTATCTCAAACCATGTACAAAAGTTAATTCAAAGAAAGAAAAAAAATAGAAAAATCAGGCTTTATCAAAACTTTTTTGCATCAAAGGACATTATGAAGAAGGTGAAAGACAACCTATACAATGGGAGATAATATTTGCAAATCACGTATCTTGGTAAGGATCGAGTACCCAGAATATATAAAGAACTCTTGTAACTTAAAATAAGAAGACAACTCAAAAAATGAGCAAAGGACTTGGGTAGACATTTTTCCAAAGAAATATACAAATATCCAACCAGCACATGAAAAGATGCTCAAAATCATTAGGGAAATGCAAATCAAAATATTAACAAGATACTACTTCACACCCACTGGGATGGCTATAATTTTTTAACTTTTTTTACCATCTATTTTTGAGAGACAGAGCGTGAGCAGGGGAGGGGCAGAGAGAGAGGGAGACACAGAATCCAAAGTGGGCTCCAGACTCTGAGCTGTCAGCACAGAGCCCAATGCGGGGCTCCAACTCCCAAACCGTGAGATCATGACCTGAACAGAAGTCAGACGCCCAACCGATTTGGGCCACCCATGCGCCCCTAGGATGGCTATAATTAAAAAAATAAATAAATAAAAAGGAAAACCATAAACACTGATAAGGGCGTAAAGAAAATGGAACCCTCATAAATTTCTGGTGAAAATGAAAAATTATGCAGCCTCTATGCAAAACAATTTGGCGGTACCTCAGAAGATTAAACATAGAATTACAACATAACTAAGTGATTCCACTCCTAGGTATACATCCAAAAGAAATGAAACCAGGTACCCAAGCAAATCCATGTATATGCATGTTTTCAGCAGTACAATACACATTAACTACACATCTAGCACTCCAAAATACTATACCCATTTTCACTCATTCACTTGAATAGCTTCACAGTATTTCATTGCACAGAGGTAAATAACATCATTTAGCTTATTAAATAATTCCCAACTGATGTACATTTGAGTGGTTTCTAGGACACTGTTACTACAAACAAAATGGCAAGGAATACCCTCCTTTCATATATGTCCTTGGCATCCTGTTCAAGTATGTTTGTAAGATAAATTTCTCGAAATAAAATTGCTTAACCAAAGTGACTGTATTTAAAAATTTACATATACTGCCAAATTATCCTCCAAAGACACTGAATTAATACTCTTACTATTAGTGTATGAGTGGCTATTTCACACCCTTCTATAAACACATCGTGACATTTAAACACATTTAAATAGTCAAATTCCTATCTCTGTCAAACCAAAAAAATGAAATACGATATATTGTTATTGTATCAAATTAAATAACAGTTACTAGAAATCTGTAAGAGAACAATTTTTTAAAAATCTAATCAGGTAACTTCTCATCTTCTCAAAACTAAGTTATCTGAAATATGTGAATTTCAGACAAATTATTAAGTATCAGATCAAATCCCATGGAGAAACTACAGCAATTACACACATTATTTTTTGATGTGAATGAAAAAAGAATCGTGCTTGTACATGCATTACTACTGCTGTGCTTCTCTCTCTGTGTTATCTTTCAAGTACCCGCTGGGACATAAATAAGCATAGACAGCTGGCTGTGCACTTACCCTGCCTCCCCCCCACCGACCACACACACAAAGATCAAACAAAGAAGAGTTGTGAGGTGAGAGAACATAATGCAGAAACCACACATATTAAAAAACAAATGAGGCTGTCTCATAAAACAGTCTATATTTACAAAAGAAAACAAAACCTGAGTTTGTCCCTGAATTAAAAAAAAATTTTCTTTTCAACTCACTCACATGAAAAAAATGGTTATTTTTTCTTATTATTTAATTATGATGATGATGACAACATCACCACACTCATCTTGGAAATAAAAGAAAAAATTTCACACATAAATGACTGAGGTTTTCTTAGAAAGAACAACTCCCATGATATACTCCATATAATTTATATTGGTGTAGTGCTTCACAACTATATAAACATGTGTTACTTACACTTCTTAGCTGATGTCCATGAAGTGGTCTCAAGCTATCTCCTTCACACTAGGTGATTTTCTCATTTCTCTTCTTCATAACCCAGTCCCTCCTCCTATGCCCCACCCTCTTCCCCCACCAACTAAATCTCTACTCCTCTGTCTCCTCTTGGAATGCCCTTCATTCCATCACATCCAGCATAAATGCCATCTCCTTCATAAAGTCTTCCCGGATGCTTTCATTTAAAAGTAATTACTTTGTTCCTTTGACCTGCTTAGAACATTTAACATTTTCCATCTTGTAGTATATTATTATTGTTTTAATATATGTCTTAATCTCCCTGGCATAAAAAACTTCATAAGGAAAGGGATTTTCTTATATCTTTTAAGGCTTGCATCAAGCTTAATTATGAGATACATAAAATTTACCTGTTGAATGAATGAATTCTAAAATAACCCTGTGAATTTAAGGTAGTACAGTCACTGAACAAATAAGGAAATTATTAAAACAAGTTAAATGAGAGGCACCTGGGTGGTTCAGTCAGTTGAGCTTCTGACTTCAGCCCGGGTCATGATCTCATGGTTCATGGGTTTAAGCCCCTCAATGGGCTCTGTGCTGACAGCTCGGAGCCTCGAGCCTGCTTCAGACTTTGTGTCTCCTTCTCTCTCTGCCCCTCTCCCACTCATGCTCTGTTCTCTCTGTCTCTCTTTCTTTCAAAAAATGAATAAACATTTAAAAAAATGAAAAGAAGTTAAATGATATCCTTAAACCAAAACAATTAACAAACAGTAGTGTTGAGACTGAGATACGGGCTAGGCCTTTTGAAGACAAGTCAGTGTTCCTTCCTTAACAACTAGCTTGATAATCTAGGGTTAGGTTTTTTATTACAATACTCCCATGCAGTCTATATAAGAAGACTGCACTCACCTAAAGAAACAGAACTAGATTAAAATATGATAATAAATTATACCAATATTAAATCATGAGCTTATAGTGGGCCATAATTATTAGATGTAATTTTCAGTAGTTGGTAGGAAGGAGAATTCTAAAAACACAAATGAATAGGTCAAGTTCATATGCTAAGAGTCATTACAACTTGGGTTATAATTTCATAATATATAATTGACAATCTTAATTAAGAATGTTAATGAGGAGAAACAACTTTGGTAAATTTTTTCTTAAACATTTGCTATATGTGTTGTACTGTGTTAGGAACCTAAAATACGAAAAATGAAAATACACAGTCCCTGCAATTGAGAATAGTAACTGTGACAGTGATAGAAACTTTCATGTTCAGGCACTATTATGATTACTAAACACTGAAAACAGAATATAATGGATATTTATACAAAACCATCGTATTTTTTATGTTTATTTATTTTGAGAGAGACAGCATGTGCGGTGTGCGGAGGAGGGGTATAGAGAAAGAGGGAGAGAGAGAGAGAGAGAGAGAGAGAGAGAATGGCCAGCAGGCTCTGTGCTGTCAGTGCAGAGCCTGACACGGGGCTCGATCTCATGAACTGAACCATGAGACCAAGACCTAAGCCGAAATCAAGAGTTGGATGCTTAACTGACTGAGCCACCCAGGCACTCCACAATACCATCTATTTCTAAGTTTCTTTGTAGACTTTCCTGAGCAAAATTTAATCCTTTATTAATGATTCAAGTTATCATTATAAGCATAAGAACACAGACTCTTGAGGTATACCATGACTATGTGCCCTTAAAGTAAAAGTCCTTGAATGCAAGAACCTTTGAGATTTGTGTCTTTTTTGCTGTTTGTGTGTTTTTGGTTTATCATTTAATTCCATCTCTGTCCTCTTTCATCCATTCCAATTTCCACCAATATTTTGTTTATTTTTTTAATGTTTATTTATTTTTGAGACAGAGAGAGAGAGACACAGAGGACAAGTAGAGGAGGGGCAGAGAGAGGGAGACACAGAATTTGAAGCAGACTCCAGGCTCTGAGCTGTCAGCACAGAGCCCGACGTGGGGCTGGAACCCACGAACTGCGAGATCATGACCTGAGCTCAAACTGGATGCTTAACCAACTGAGCCATCCAGTCGCCTCTTCCACCAGTATTTTCTGAGCTCCTTCTATGACCCAGGCAGTATTCTAGGTGCTAGAGATACAATGGTGAACAGGAGACAAAAGTCCAGGTATCAAGGAACTTACATTCCAGTAGGAAAACAGATAAAAGAAACATAAATATGTAATATTATGTCATGTACTTAAAAGTGCTCTGAAAAAAACTAATGTGGGCTGAGGAGACAGAACAGGCTATTTTAGGGTAGGGTGATTAAGGAAGGACTCAGTGAAGAAGTGGCATTTGAACAGAGACTGTATGAATGAAGTGAAGAAGTAAGCCACACAGACATCTTAGGGAAAAAGCCTCTTAGGCAATTGCAAGGGTTCATAGATGGGATGATATTCAAGGAACACCATAAATGTACTTGGAAACACAGTGAGACCAAGTGTGGGGAGGATGACAGGGTATAGTCAGAAAGCCCATAGGGGCAAGACCCTATAGGGTCTTTTAGTCTATAGAAAGAAGGTTCAACTTTATTGTAAGAGAAGCCATAAAGAGATGTTGAGGAGGACAGCAATATGATCTAACTTACATTTAAAAAAAAAAAAAAAAGAAGAAAAGATATTGGTGGCTATGAGGAGGCAAGAGTGGCTGCAGTGAGTGCAGTGAGGCCAGTTCAGAAGGCTGGTGTGGTACACTAACAGGACACGGCTGCTTATACAAGGATGGCATTGGTGGAAGTGGTCAGATTCAAAATGGGTGAAGGGGGTGGAAAGTACAGGCTTCTAGTTACAGAATGAACAAGTCACAGGGATGAAAGGTATTACAAAAGTGTTGTATGGTGACAGATAATAGCTACACTGTGGCAAGCACAGCATAATGGAAACTGGTTGAATCACTATGTTGTACATTTGAAACATCTGACACTCTGTGTCAACTGTACTTTACACACACACTGTTAAAGATAGAGCAACAGGCTTTGCTGGTGGATTGGAGATAAGGTATGAGAGAAAAGAGAGGCTAAAGGTTTTTGGCCTGAGAATCTGATAAAAAAAAAAATGATGATATATAGAAAAGAAAGTGTATTTGGGAGTAAAAAATATTTTTGTCCATGTAAGTTTGAAATGCCTATTACTATCCAAATAGTCAATTAGATATCAGAGGAGAGAGTAGACATACTTGAGAGTCACTGCCATACAGGTAATATTTATGGCCATAAGCCTGAATAAATTGCCTGGGTAGGAATTGAATGTCGACAGAGAGAGAATTTGAGGATTTAGTCCAGCAGTACTGCCCAACATTTGGATGTCACAAAGAAAAGAATAGTTAGCAAAGGAGACTGGAAAGAACTTCCAGCAAAGTTTAACAAGAAAAGCTGCAGAGGGTGGTTTCCCAGCAAAACCAAGTGAAGAGTTTCAAGAAGGGATGATTCACAATGTCAAATGCAGCTGAGGGCTATGTCAAATTCTGTTTGGAGGTTTAGTAAGATAATGCCTCCCTTGCTGTTATATCATTTCTAGATGTTGGGAGTGCACTTGCTTCCAGCAATCCCTTCTACCTCTTTCTAATTCGTAACTTTTAGAGGATAGGAAATTATACAACCCAGTTTCTTAAAATTATATGGAGTAATTGTAAATATGTTCTGGAAAGGATGTGAGAAAGACTCCAAGAAGCAAAGTAAATAAACTTTAGTGCACAAATTTTGTAATCTTATTTACTCTCATCTGTGAACAAGGGAGTTGAGGTTCTTGATAACTGAACTCTGAAAATGTATAAAGAAATTGTACATAAAAACTAGAAAACATGGAGAACAAAAGTCATAAACTAGTAATGTTTTAAAAGGAAATATGTCCAAAAGGAAAAGCAAACTAAGCAAATGACCAAACACTGCCCCATCTCCCCCAGTCATTTATAAAAACAAAAAACAACCCTGACAGATTTCTCTTTCAGAAGCAGCTTTGTTAGTTTGATACCGGCTTTGACAGAAGGACAGAATATAACATGGGCATATTAGTAAGAATAATTTAGCTTAAAATTTTAAATGACTTACCGGCAAGCACAAGGGTAATATTCAGTACAATGAATATTCCACAAAACAGGCCAACTCTAAAAGTAGTCCATGCTGGTGCAGGCTGTAGACAGAAAAACAGCATGCCAGGTATAGGGCAAAATACTGCATACATTCAGCATATGATCTAATAAATTAGTACTATGAATCCCAAAGCTCTACCATGAAAACAAAAATATTTTATGAACTGAATTTTTATAAATCAGAACCAGAGAAACATCCTTCATCCTCCTATAATACGAAAACAGAGTAGCCAGTTATTCAAATTCTTTTACAGAAATCTGAATTACTAAATAAACAAGATTATAATCATAGACGTCAAAGTATACATACACTGAGTTTTCCTTATAGGAGAAACCTGAGTGCAATTTCATTTTTACAATGTATACATCTTTAAATTTCATAAGTCACTCTTTACTCAGAGTTCACGTAATTGGTAGAAGGAACCATGGAGACAGTGACAAGATTAACAACAACTATTTTCTATACTACTTACACTATTAATACTGGGATAATTTAAAGTGAATTTTTATTTATTTATTTTAATGTTTATTTTTGAAAGACAGAGGGAGAGCATGAGTGGGGGAGGGGCAGACAACAAGAGACAGAGACAGAGACAGAGACAGAGAGAGAGGAAGAGAGACAGGATCTGAAGCAGGTTCCACGCTGACAGCAGTGAGCCTGATGTGGGGCTCAAACTCATGAACTGCAAGATCGTGACCTGAGCTGAAGTCAGATGCTTAAGCAAATGAGCTACCCAGGTGCCCCTAAAGTGAATTTTTAAAGACATGCTAGAGGGGTGCCTGGGTGGCTCAGTCGGTTAAGCGTCTGACTTCAGCTCAGGTCATGATCTCACAGCTCGTGAGTTCGAGCCCCGTGTTGGGCTCTGTGCTGACAGCTCAGAGTCTGGAGCCTGCTTCTGCTTCTGTGTCTCCCTCTCTCTCTGCCCCTAACCCACTCACATTCTGTCTCTGTCTCTCTCAAAAATAAATAAACATTAAAAAAAAAATTTAGTTCTGTGTTTTGTTTTTTTTTTTAATTTTTTTTTTCAACGTTTTTTATTTATTTTTGGGACAGAGAGAGACAGAGCATGAACGGGGGAGGGGCAGAGAGAGAGGGAGACACAGAATCGGAAACAGGCTCCAGGCTCCAAGCCATCAGCCCAGAGCCTGACGCGGGGCTCGAACTCACGGACTGCGAGATCGTGACCTGGCTGAAGTCGGACGCTTAACCGACTGCGCCACCCAGGCGCCCCTAGTTCTGTGTTTAAAAAAAAAAAAAAATAATAAAGACATGCTAGAGATTCTCAAGAGACTGGTATATCTGAATCTCCAGAGTATAAAGGTTAAAGAATATTTTTCTCCATTTTAATGCAGATTTATATCAACTGCTTTCTAATATAAAAGAAAGTACCTGATATTTTAAAAGTAAAGGGATGAGAAACACAGGAAAGAGAAAATATTGTGGATTTAAATATTTGCAATGAGTGTTATAAAGAGATTCTGCTGGTTTTTAAGGTGATATTATATTTAAGATGGTTTAAATGTTTTCTAAAAACCTTTAAATGAAAAAAAAATTGAGACTCCCTCCGACTTACATATTATTAATGAGTAACAGGTATCTGCAATTGTTAGTTTAAGACTGAAAGCATCCAGAGGGAAGACTGTCATTTGTATTTAAAAATTTTTTTCTTTAGTTTAAAAATTGTTTAATTTATCATATAGGAAAGAACACATAAAATGTATTTGAACTGTTAAGGAACTGAATAATAAAGTGTGCCTATGCCTATCACTCATCTTTAGAAACAGAACATTTCTATTAACTTTGACATCTCTAACCCTTCCAGATCCATAAACCTTCCCCCCTCGCCAAAGATAACCATTTACATGTTTTTTTTTTAGCTTTACCAACTCTTCATGCATTCAGAAACACCTTAATTTTTTGAGATTAATTTTATTATTAATAGTTTTACTGAAATATAACTGATATATATTAAAGCATACACATTTAAAGTATCTAATTTGATGTTCTGATATAAGTAAACACTTATGAAACTATCACCATAATCAAGACAATGAACATATGTATCACCTGCCGCGCCCCCCCCCCCTCCCCCGGCCAAGAGATTCCTCACACCCTTCTGTAACACTTTTCCTCTCACCACACCCATCCTACCCCTAGACAATCATGGACCTTTCTGTCATTATATAGTAGTTTGCATTTTCCAGAGTTTCAGGTAAACAAAACCATATAGAGTATGTACTCTCTTTTGGTCTGGCTTCTTTCACTCAGTGTAATTATTTTTTTTTATTTATTTTTTTTTTTATTTTTGGGACAGAGAGAGACAAAGCATGAACGGGGGAGGGGCAGAGAGAGAGGGAGACACAGAATCGGAAACAGGCTCCAGGCTCCGAGCTGTCAGCCCAGAGCCTGACGCGGGGCTCGAACCCACGGACCGCGAGACCGTGACCTGGCTGAAGTCGGACGCTTAACCGACTGCGCCACCCAGGCGCCCCTCAGTGTAATTATTTTGAGATGCATCCATACTTTCCATATATCAATGTTTATTCCTTTTTATTGCTGAGTAGTATGCCATTGTATGGATATACTATAATTGTTTATCCATTCACCTAACTGAAAGATATGAGTTGTTTCCAGTTTTAGGCTGTTATGAATAAAGCTGCTACAAAACATTTGTGTGCACATCTTTTTTTTAAAAAAAGGATTTTATGTATGTATGTATGTATGTATGTATTTAAAAGTAAGCTCAACACCCAAACTCATGACTCCAAGATCAAGAGCTGAATGCTCTACCAACTGAGGCAAGCAGGAGCCCCTTGTATACACATCTTTATATGAAAATATGCTTGCAATCTGCCTTGGGTAAATACCTATGAGTGTAATGGCTAGATTATATGGTAGATGAAGGTTTAATTTTTAAGAAACTGCCAAATTGTTTCCCAATATGGTTGTATTATTTGATATTCCAATAGCAGCGCATGAGATGTCAGAGCTTTTGTTCCTCCAGCATTTAGTGTGTCATCATTCTAATAAGTATATATTATCTCATTATGGTTTTAATTTGTATTTCCCTATGACTGATGATATTGAACATCCATTTACGTTTACTTGCTACTTATCCATCTTTGTGTGTTTGGTCAGATTTCTTGCCCACTTTTAGTTTACGTCATTTGTTTTCTTATATTTGAGTACTGGAGTTCTTTACACGTTTTGAATACAAATCCTCTGTCAGATATATTTTGTAAATATTTTCTCTTAGTCTGTTGCTTTTCTTTTCATTCTCTTAATATTGTCTTCTGAAGAGAAGTCTTAAATTTTGATGAAGTGCTTTTGGTTTTACTTGTTAGATCTCTGCATAAACCAGCCATCAGGATGTTTTCCTGTATCTTCTTCAAAAATGTGTAGTTTTTGGTTTCATTTAGGTATACTTAAAATTAATTTTTGTATATGATGTGGAGTTCTAATGTTTTTCTTTTGCAGTTGGAAGCCAATTGCTCCAGTGTCATTTATTGAAAAGACTATCCTTTCTAAGCTGAACTGTCCTTACATCTTTATTAAAAATTAGTTGTACTTAAATCTTTACATCTGTCTTTACATCTTTATTGAAAATTAGTGCACAGGGGCGCCTGGGTGGCTCAGTAGGTTGAGCATCGATTTCAGCTTAGGTCATGATCCCAGGGTCATGGGATTGAGCCCCGTGTCGGGCTCCACACTGAGCATGGTACCTACTTAAGATTCTCATTCTCTCTCTCTCTCTCCCCCTCTGCCCCTCTCCCCTACTCACACACTCTCCCTCCCTAAAAAATAAAGAAAAAAAAATTTATTTAATTAAAAAAAAAAAGAAAATCATTTGTCCATGTATTCATTGGTCTATTTTTGGACATTTTATTCAGTTTCATTCATCTACTTGCCTATCTTGACACTAATACCACACTGTTCTGATTACAGTAGTTTTAATAAGTTTGATAGGAAGTAGTCTCAATCTTTCAACTTAGTTGTTCTAAAGTTTTTATGGTTATTCTTGGTCCTTTGTATTTCCATATAAATTTTTACATTTGCTAACCAGTTATACATACATAATAAATATAAAGACCTATTGAGATTTTGAGCTGGATTGTGTTTTATCTATGGATCTATTCAGGAAGAAATGATACCTTAGAAATATTGGGTTTTCTAACCCATGAAAATGGTATATCTCTCATGCATTTGTCTTCTTTATTTCTCTTAGCAATGTTTTAGTTTTCAATGTAAAGATGCTGTACATCTTGTGTCAGATTTATCCCTATATATTTCTATTTTAATTATAAACAGCATTTAAAAATTTGATTTCTAATTATTCTTGATTATATATATATATACACAAATATATGCAATTTATTTTATATGTTCATCTAATATTCTGCAACCATGCTAAACTCACTTATTAGTTCTAGTAGCTATTCTAATAACTCACTGCATTTTTCTACACAGGTTATCATGTCATCAGCAAAAACCCCACCAGTTTTAGTTCTTTGTTTAAATCTGAATGCCTTTTATTTCTTTTTCCTACCCTCCTGCACTGGCTAGAATCTCTAGTACAATTTTGAATAAAAGTGGTTAGATTGAATCTCCTTTTTTGTCCCTAGTTAGGGAGAAGGCATACAGTGTTTCATCATTAAGTATAATATTAGTTGTAGGTTTTTGCCTTTTATTAGGATAAGGAAGCTTTTTTTGTTATGGATTTCCATTCCACTGTGGTCAGAGAACATATGCTCTATGACTTAAATCCTTTTAAGTTTATTGAAACTGGTTTTATGACACAGAATATATCATTTAAATGTTCTGGTATAACTACTGTGTAGACATCATTTAATAAATTTTTTTTAGAAATTTTTTTAGAACCTTGGCATTTTGGATGAAGATATGCAGTACCTGAGCATACCCGAATCCTCCACCACATATCACGAAATAAAAACCTCATCTTAATCGTTTAAGGAGACCCGGAAGTTAGGATGTCAATAAAAATAAACAAGAGAAGGAGCACAGAATAAGAAGAGAAAGGTGAGAAGACATTATAATTCATCATGAAGTGAGATGTGGCATTTAATATTTTAAAAACGAAATAACAATAGTAACAACTACTTTTAAACTTTGGCTGGCATATATTTTTTTAAGTAATGAAACTAGAATTTTACCAGCTAAATAGATTATGTTGATTACTAAACAGACAAAACCAGCTGGCCAGACAACTGGAAGAAAATACGAACCTGAGCAGCTCCCAAAGGGGGAACACGTAAACGCTTCATAGCTTTTTGTCTGTCACCATCTTCAAGTTCATTAGTCACTACAGCCTAGAAAGACACATTAAATTTTGACACAGGTTATACTAATCTTGAGTAATACATAAATAATTCTGAACCATTTATACATATGGTATTCTGATAACCTCTTGGTGACTATATACTGAATAAAAAGCAAAACAAAAAAATCATGAATAAGATTATATTCAAAGCCAGCAAGTAATTACAAAAAGGGAACAGAGATGAGGAATTATTTCATTAAAAATAAGACATTAATTTTATTGAAAATATATGGCACACAAATGAAATTACTATACCTCAGTTTCAGAGATGAGCTGGTTGATTTTCTTGCACGTATAAAAAGGCGCCACTTCTACATGAGCCACTCGCCAATCTGCTCCACGAGATGTTTCCAGGATCTTGTCATGCTTTTTGAGGATTTTTCGAAACCCTGTAAAATTCAGATTCTACAGAAAGAAATGAGAAAAACTACTGTAATTTCCACCACCATAAAAGGAAAACAATAAGCACTATGCATTGATGAGCTGACTGAGGACTGAGTACTGAGAGAAATGGCAATGCTTTCATACAAGCATTTACTACTAAAAAGATAAGACTCTTCTTTCTTATTCCATCTGTTTATTTCAAGGTAGTATCATCAGTAATGGTAGTACCATCAGTAATAAAAGAAACCTTGAACTATGAATCCTAGTATTTCTATTTCAAGTAAATTAATAAAAGTCTTAAACTCAAAACATCTTTATTTCCATTTTCTTATGTACAATATTCTCAAAAAGGCTAGTTGGTATTATTTTGTTTCATGATCAAAAGAAGACTGTCAGAAAAATGTTTGGATTTATCATACATTGACTACATTTCTTAGTTTTGTTTTCCGAAGGACTGGCATAGCTATGTTTTTTACCTCTAATGTGCAACCATTTATGAACAAGCATGGAAAAATGGAAAATCATCTATTTCTTTTAACTTTCATTTTACTTCCATCCATTCTCAGTTTGGGGATGGGAGTGTGAAGAGAGTCAGTAGAAGTGATCACATACATAGGGTTTCACTGATGGTGGGTGAGAGCTTGCACTCTTTCTCCATTTCCACAATATCAAAATAGTATACTTTTTTACATTCTCAAATTGTTGTTTTTTTGATCAACATGCAAGAAAAAGCAAGAAACCGGCTTTTCACGGTTCTTTAAACCAGAGGCTTCCAAATTTGTTGATCACATAGTCCTATCAGTAAAAAAATTGAATACTGACTCCAAATTAGACTTTGCATGCTTCCTAGTTTGTATATAATTTTTTTTCTCATACTTTAATAAATCATCTTAAACTTTCCTTGGGGTGCATACACCATGAATTAAAGACTGCTTTCAATTTTCCTTTCTCCTCACTCTCAATATAAATATATTCTTACAGAATAGCCAGCCTCAAAGAACAGAGAATGGATCAGAACTTTTATAATTAATGATTATTTTTGTTTTCCCAAACTTTTTTTTTTAATGTTTATTTGTTTTTGATAGGGGGGGGAGAGAGAGAGAGAATGAGGGAGCATGAGTGGGGGAGGGCACAGAGAGATAGGGAGACACAGAATCCAAAGTAGGCTCCAGACTCTGGGCTGTCCGCACAGAGCCCAATGTGGGGCTCAAACTCACAAACCATGAGTTTATGACCTGAGCTTAACCAGCTGAGCCATCCAGGCGCCCCAAGGAGCTTTTTATAATGACCCCACACAAAAGCTGGTGGGAAAGTTAGTAAAACAAAATTTAAGAGGGGTATTTCCCTGTAACACACAAGCATAATCAATGAAACATGAAATGTTAATGTTTTATAGCATTATAAGAAAGAATACATTTTTGTTTCTTTTTAAATACAAATTATAATGCTATAGATAAATTTCAAAGGAAAATAATTTCTCATGATATGCTTTACTATTCTTCTTTGAATGATAAAATATTAAATTATCAAAGAAGAACACAGAATTATGAAAGAGATGGAAATAAGTACATGCATTAACAGCTTAGATTACTGCAGATATGAGACTATAATGTCTTCTTATTTTAAAACTCCCAATTTACCCCTAGAATACTTTTGTTGTATAATCTTGAGTTTTCATCCTGTGATGATTCTAACCACAGATTATTAGTACTAATCACAATAAAATGGAAAAAGAATAGTACGTAAAGTCACTAAATTTAGAGATTAGAGAAGCTTTTGCCTACTGAAATGTTTATTATTGAACAAATCATCTGTTTTTCTATAAATCTGTTATAGAGTCAACTATGTAAACAAATCTGTAAAGAATTAGAAATTAATAAATGCCTTCAATTTCCATAATTTAATGTACATGGTAGTAAGGCTTTACAGATTGGATTTTAAAAATAGTCATATATCCTAATTGCATAGATATTCAGTCTCTATATATATTTGCTGTGACCTAATTTCTTTTCTCTCACAAGAATTCTTTTCTACTTAAAAAAAAAACCCTTTATTTTAATTCTCATGTAGTTAATATACAGTGTTACATTAGTCTCAGGTGTACAATATAGTGATTCAGTAATTCCATAAAGATTTTTTTTATCACAGAGTCATATTGCAGGCTGCAGATAATAAAATTGGAAGGATTGTTAGTTGTAAATTGAAAAGTCAGTATCTTTTATAATATTATTAGTGTTAGTTTCAGGAAAGTTAACTGTCTAATTGCCTTTGTGGAAATTTTGCTATAGGTTTGGAGGAATATAAAGCTCTTACATAGCCAGCGGTGGTTGGGTAAACATACACAATTTCTTATTTCTATTCACCACTACCACAGATGCCTCTAAAAACAGGAAGCAAACCATTAGGAAGCAAGCTGTGAGTGAATATAGTGAATGTTGTACAAAAAGTTTTCAAAAACTGATCTTCAAAAACAGAAATCTTTTCACAAATCTTTTTGATGTTTATTTTTGAGAAAGAGTGAGTGAGAGAGAGAGAGAGAGCGCGCGCAGAGTGGGAGCGGGGGAGGGGCAGAGAGAAAGGGAGACAGAATCTGAAGCAGGCTCCAGGCTCCGAGCTGTCAGCACAGAGCATGATGTGAGGCTCGAAAGCACGAATCATGAGATCATGACCTGAGCCGAAGTCAGACGGTTAACTAAGCCACCCAGGCGCCCCCAAAATAGAAACCTTGTTACACTATTTTGCTACCTTTGATATGTGGTTTTTAGCCAATAAGAACAACTGAAATCACATTAAGAACCTAAAAAATAATGACATGCTAAAGATTTCCCTTTTTGGATTGGCCCGTTAGTATAGTTCACGGTTAATTCCAAATTTCTCAATTATTTGAAGATTCCATTCTCCAGGGTAAAAACTGAAGTACCTGATAGTTCTGCAGCAGGATAAGACTGAGGTAGAACTCGCTGAAGGCCAGTTTAAGGTCTTTAATATTCCTATGTTGGACACGTTCCTCGTGGGACAAGTGGAAGACTGGCTTTCTGCGTTGTCGCAGTGTAGTAACGCCAGTGCTCTCTTTCTGTGCATCCAGTGATGACTGAAGCTCATTCTGAAGTGTAGCAAACCTGCGCTGAGCCTCCGCAAGCTTCTCTGTTAAAAAAAAAAAGAAAGAAAGAAAAAAAAAAGAATTTCAAAACATCAAGATAAAAAACCTGGTAAAGTTCTCACTGACTTCTGAATTTTTAGTATTTATTCCAGTTTGTTTCCCTAAAATTTCTAGGGAAAAAAATGTTACATGTAATATTTAGAACTGGATAGGAAAAAAATGTTTTGGTGTAACATTTCATCCTATCATTCTATCCCACGTTTCCCTCCCTGTAAAACCTCAAGTGTACCCTTTGTTTTTACAGATGAAGATACAGAATTTAAAAAGCCGTGAAAAGTGAGAATGCAAAATGGTACAGCCACATTATAATCTGGAAAACAGTTTGTCCATTCTCGAAAAGTGAAACATAGAGTTAGTTACCTTAAGATGCAGCAATTTCACTCCTAGGTATATACCCAAGAGAACTGAAAACATACGTTCACACAAAAACTTGTACATATACATGAATATGTATTCACAATAGTAAAAAAAAAAACCTGGAAAAATAGTAAAAAAAAAAAAACCCTAAATGTACATTAACCAATGAAAGGATAAGTGAAACACACACACACACACACACACACACACACACACACACACACACACAGGAAATATTATTCAGTCATAAAAAAGAATGAAGTACTGATACATGCTACAACATGAATGAAACTTGAAGAAACCATGGTAAGTTAAAGAAACCAGACACAAAATGCTACATGTTATCTTATTCCATTTATATGAAATGTCCAGAACAGGCAAACCCAGATACAGATTAGTGATTGCTAGGGTCTAGGGGGTTGGAAGAATGGGGAATGACTGCTAATGGGCATAGGGTCTTTCGGGGATGATGAACATGTTCTGGAATTATATAATGGTGATGGTTGTACAACCTCGTGAATATTCATGATTTGAATCTCTCTCCTCAGGAATACCTCAGTCTCTTTTAATCGCTTATGTGAGTAGTCAGGCTTCCTTGGGATAATCTCCCATTTTTTTTTTTTAATGTTGATTTATTTTGAGATAGTGCGTGCACATATGTGTAAGCAGAGGAGGGGCAGAGAGGGAGGGAGACATAGAATCTGAAGCAGGCTCCAGACTCCAAGCTGTCAGCACAGAGCCCGACATGGGGCTCAAACTCATGAACCACAAGATCATGACCTGAGCTAAAGTCGCACAGTTAACCAACTGAACCACCCAGGTGCCCCAATAATCTCCCGTTCTTAGTCAACTGATTTGGGACCCTGAATACAGCTGCAAAATCCCTTCAGAGCAACACCTACATAGATGTTTGACTGAATAACTGGGAAAAGATAGAGAATACATGAGGAGGATGGAATCTCAGAGGCCTCCTTAGAATTATGCTATCTCTGGACTGATGCAAATTTCTAGAGACTCCAAATGCCACTTGGTCCAGCAGTCAAATGGAGATTTATAGTGTTCAGGTTTAACTCACAGTGGACCCAGATGGTCCATGAACTCACACTATGATTACTTTCTCAGTTCTAGAATGTATAACTGGAATAGAAACATCAGGCCACTTGTACAAATCTCACATTGACTCTGACCCAGGGATAAGGGCCATTATTGTCGGAAGGACTAGTGGAAGTTCCAAGAACTTCTCCCTATCAAGATAATAATCAAGAAGCAAAAACACATTCCTAGGGGAACTCCAGAGCTTAGTGCCACAACCAGAGACTTGAAAGATACAGGGATGTTGATATCTATCATTCCCCATTTAATTCATCTATTTAGTCTGTGCAGAAGTTGTATGGATCTTGAAGAATGACTGTGGATCACGGCAAATGTAATCAAGTGCTCATTCCGATGTCAGCTGCCATTCTAGATGTGGTATCATCACTGGAGCAAATCAACACAGCCTCTAGCACCTGGTATGCAGCTATGCACCTAATAATACAGCTTCTTATCTGGCAGCAGATGCCAGCATTGTCTGAGCCCCAGAAATGGCATCATTCCCCATAAGTACCGGTCAGCCACCTAGTGGCAGGTTGAATGCAACTGGATGCAGGGGGCAGATCTGTCCTCTCTGGAATAAATGTATTCTTGATATGGTTGTGCCTTCCCTGCTCATAACATTTCTGGCTAGCACCACTATTACCTGGAATGTCTTATCCATTTTCATGGTATACTACACAGCTTTGTTTCTGATCAAAAAACTCATTTCACAGCAAAGGTAGTAAAACAATAAGCATATCCATGGAATATAATGGTCCTACCACATACCCAGAAATTGCTAGCTCAAAGAAAGACTTAAAATGAGAGACAAAACTCTTGAAGAATAGGGTTCTGCCTTATAGCATTAAGACCATTATATTGGTGTTTTCGCAAACACAGTCAAAATACAGAGTCTACGAATCAAGGAATGGAAGTGGGAGTGGCTCCTTTCACTACTATACTAAAAATTCACTCACCCAATTTTTGCTTCCCAGTCTGCAACTTGAGCTCTGTCTATTGGTTAGTTCTCAAGAAGAAATGCTTCTTTCAGAGGAATACAACAACAGTTACACTGAATTGGAAGATGAGAAACACCTGGCCATTTGGGGCTCATCATACTACTGAACCAGTAGGCAAAGAAGTTGTTTACTGATTAGTGATTGATCCCAATGACCAAGGGGAAAGTGAATTGTTGATATACAATAGGAGCAGGGAGGATTGTGTCCATAACCCAGGAGACTCTTTGGAATATATCCTAGTATTTCCATGACAAGTAATAAAAATTAATGGGAGGCCACAGACATCAAAGAAAAGAATTATTGACGATTCAGACCCATTAGGAATTGAAATCTGGGTCATTCTATCCACTAAAGAACCCTAGTCAGTTGGGCTTCTGGCTGAAGGCAAAGGGTAGCGGACAAGGCAAAATCATAGATACAAACTATGGCCTCTTGACTTCACGCTCTTTTACATAGTTTGTATTTTCCTCTTTTTGTTGCATTCTGGGTAATTGCTTCAGCTCTATGTTCAAGTGTATAAATTCTCTTTTTTTAAATTTTTTTTAACATTTATTTTTTAAGAGGCAGAGAGAGAGCATGACCAGGGGAAGGGCAGAGAGAGAGGGAGTCACAGAATCTGAAGCAGGCTTCAAGCTCTGAGCTGTCAGCACACAGCCTGACAGGGGGCTCGAACTCATAAGCAGTGAGATCATGACCTGAGCTGAAGTCGGACGCTTAACTGACTGAGCCATCCAGGCGCTCCTATAAATTCTCTCTTAATCTCTACCTAATTTACAGGTTTAACTGGTTAAGATATTAATTTCAGTGATTATATTTTAATTATTAAAAGTCCTAATTGGTTATTTTAAAAAGTCAATTTTGATCGTTTCTTCTTTGTTCATGGTTTTGATATTCTTCTATGTCTTTAGCCATACTAAGCATATTGTTTTATTTTGTATCTAATTAATTTTGCATATTTTATGCTGCATCTTACTGTTTTGTAGTTGAGAGGTTTTCAGGATTTCTTCCTAATCATCCATATTGTAAGAAAAAGAACTATTTACCTATTTTCAAATCTCCAACTGAAAAGGCAAAATGAATCTCAAATTTCTTATTAAAGCCAAGCATTTCCACTGCAAAGTTGTTTATCTTACTATCCTTCTGATCAAAAACAATATAGAACTTTTTGGTTCTTTCTTGGTTCACTGTGCACTTAATGATTCAGTAATTTTTTCGTGATGCTTCTAGATCAAAAGATACATATAACACTTCTGTTTTATTAACAACTTAAATATTTATGCCCTAACCAGTAAAAAGCCATATGAAAAAACAGTATACACAAATACATACACAATATATAATGAAAGAATGTGAGACAAGGTCAACTATAAATTACTTGGCTGATTAAAAATCTTAGGTAACTTGTAAGACCCAAAAGCCAGAAAATCGTAAGTATATGAATGATCAACTTTTACTGTTAAAAGACTGATACACGAATTTGCTATCTGTTTACCATCCTTAGCCACAAATGTCAATACATAAATTTTGTAATTATTTACATCTTTCATCATATGGATATTAAAAATGAAAGTAGTCCAAAAAATGGAAAGAAAGAAGAACTGTTACTTCCTGCATGCCAGCAATGTCATGAAACAAATGCCTCCCCATCTGGCAAACTCCTCACTCATTTTACAAGGCTAACCTCAAATATTATTTTCTACATAAAGTCTTTCTTGCCTAACAACTCTCAGCTACAACTTGAAACTCCCGCTACAGGGCTCTCATTAGACCACAAACATGCATACAAAGCACACTGAACATATAATTCTTTGTTTATATGTTTGTTTCATTAACCGTGAGCTCTCTAAGGCCAATGCTTCTCTCTTGAGAGCAAAAAAAATCTTCATGTTTTAATGGTGAGCAGTTTTCTAATAGCTTTTTCAGATATACTTTACACAGCATAGAATTCATCGATGGTAAGCATAGTTTGGTGATTTTTAGTAAATCTGTGGAGTTGCGCAATCATCAACACCATTCAATTTTAGAACATTTCCAACATCCCATACACTTCTGTCATGGCCACTGGCTGTCATTCCTCATTCCCACCCCTAGCCCCAAGTAACCACTGATCTGCTTTCTGTTTCTATAAACTTGTCTTTTCTGAAGGAAATTCCTTTACTTTTATAAAGGAATCATACGATGTGTTGTCTTTTGCATCTGTCTGGATTCTTAACATAATGACTTTGATGTTCATCCACAGGAGTTTGTTCTTTTTATTGTGAATTATATTTTGTTGGGTGGATATACCACATTTTGTTTAAATATGCATGTTGATGGACAATTGTTTCTATTTTTTTACTATATAAATTATGCTATTAATATTCACATATAAATTTTTGTGTGGACTATCATCATCATCTTTATATTATAAGAGCTTGCATACAGTAGGCTCAATCAATGTTTGTTGACTGAGTGAATGAATGAATATGTAGGAAAAACTCTCTAGTAATCCAAGTGCCTATAGAGAAATAGAGGAATAATAAATGCCAGGGGTATTTTGCAGTTTTTGAACCAGTGATTCTCTTCCTTAAGGGGAAATGGAAGAGCACATAAAGGAAAATCCTTGTTTGGAAGTAGGGGAATATAAAGCATATTTCAAAAAAGAATTCAATATTACCATAGTTACAGTGTTATACTTAGAAAAAGGGTTTAATACTTATCAATAGGTTTAAAAAGGATGAGAAACACTGCTTTTGACAAGTGTCCAAATCTATTTTTCAATGACACCACAGTTTTCTAGAGTCAGGGCTCCAAAAAGTTCAAATATATGGGACAGCACAGAATTTGGGAAAAGGTATATATGTACACAAAAATGTACTTTGGCCTATGAATTAAACTCTACAAATATACTTAAGAAATAAAAATGAATATTTCTAAGTAATTTTATAAATACTGATAAAAATAGCCTATCTTGGCAATAAATTCCAATCTCTACACATTCCAGTAAATCCAGTGACTGAATGAGAACAGATTATTTTAAGAATACATGCTTAATGCCATAAGCTCTCAGATAATAAAATATTTGATAAAAATTTCCAATAACCATTCAAAACTTTCAAAGCACCTATATGTCCCTTAAAGACATTAGGGACATTAGGGTTAACGAGATCTTATTTTTATTTATTTATTTATTTGTTTGTTTGTTTGTTTGTTTATTTTGAAAGATAGAGAGTACAGAGTACATCTGAGCTGTCAGAGCAGAGTCCAATGTGGGCTTGATTTCGCGAACCATGAGATCATGACTTGAGGTGAAATCAAGAGTTGGACGCTCAACGGACTGAGCTACCCAGGGACCCCAACAAGGTATTTTTTTTAGTTTTCACCAGATTTATATATATTTTACTTTTAGAGAAAAGTTATTTCAGAACTATAAACTATCTTAATAACAAAGCTATTATAGTTATGCAACTCAAGAATAATTGTTGATAAAACAACGTTAGTGTTTTAGAATACTTTGATTTTTTTGTATACTTATCTTGCAATGTTATGATCTTGCTAATTCAATTTATGGATGTCAGTATTATTTGAAATACAAAATTTGTAAGACGGCTGACCCATCCTAGATGATTCAGGGTAGTTAATTGTTATATTACATGACATTTTTGTGCTTTTATCTGGAATTCTTATTACCTGAGATTGTTACACCTCAAATACTGAAGTCTAAAATTTCCATGTGTCTAAAACAACTCCAGCCTCAGCAGACTATCTGTTATACTCCTCAATCCCAAATATGTCATGTACTTTGATTTCACAATGCATCTGGATAGGTGTTTCCCTGGAACACTGCACTCCAACTCCTCTCCGACTGTTATCCTCAATATGCTACTCCAAGAGCATGTGGAGATGCCTACGCATTTTCAAGGATGCAATTTAAATTTTACTTCTTGTGTAGGCTTTTCCTCAATCCCTCTCTTTTCCTCTAAGCAAAGTCAATGGTTCTTCATGTCACTTTCCACAGTACTTTGCAAAATTTGAAAATACCAAGTATCATATTGTACATAAAAGAAATAGTACAGTTGACCAATACACACAACAGCTATTCTACTATTCCATTCTACTATTTCTTCTCATGTATCTTTTAATTTTTATTTTAAAGTTTATTTATTTTCAGAGAGACAGAGACAGCATGAGTGGTGGAGGGGCAGAGAGAGAGGGAAAGTGAGAATCCCAAGCAGGTTCCACGCTGCCAGCGCTGAGTCCGATGCAGGGCTTGAACTCACGAAACCATGAGATCATGACCTGAGGTGAAATCAAGAGTCAGATGCTTAACGGACTGAGCTACCCAGGTGCCCATATATATTTCTTAAATACCCGAGATGACCCCTCGTATTTTAATTCCCTGACCCATGTGTAGAGTTGCAACCCACAGTTTAAAAAAAACATTACTTTTGATGACAATCGGCTTTTTTATTAAGATGCCATCCGGCAACTGTGTTACTCCATGACCATGGACATTGCCCATCTTCTCAGTCTTAGAAAGAAAGAAATGATATGACAGAAGAGAAGGACAGTGGATATGTGGATAGTACATAAATAATTTCCAACTTCTCCCCACCTCCCCATTCTTTAATAGCTCTGAAGTAAATGATTCTGTTGAAATGAACTCAAGAGAATCATGATGTAGGAAAAAATAATAGGACAATGGGAATTTTAAACAATATCACAGACCCATGATCACGCTAATTAATATATACTTAATCCATGTCTTTACACATATGCAAGCAAACACATACACACATATCAGTCATTAAGCCATAACTTAGCTATGTGGGTACTAGATACATATGATCACTTGTAAAATGAATATTTACTATTTCAGTGAAAGACATACTTATGTTTTATTACACACATTCAGTGGCATAATAATATACAATGCTTCAAATTCAGTAAGAATAAAGAAAAATAGACCTAATAGGATTACAGGAATAACTGTAATAGGAATAGTTCTGAGTAACTATTATCCAATTGGTCTTGCATATATATGAAGCCTGAAAATATTCTATAGCCAAGAAATAAATCTGTTTCTAATGCCATAATTTTCATACTTCTGAATAACACTACTGTAATTTCATTCCTTCCCTCCTACCTTTCCCACCTCCCTCCCTCTTTTTTGGTAAAGAACAGAAAAGCTCATAAAATTGCTGTGAATTCAGAATAATTGAAGCCAAAAAATTAGGACAGGTCAGAAAAAACAGACTGTTTAGAAACAAAGGAAGAAGCCCTTAGCTATTTAAAACATTCCAACTGGGGCGCCTGGGTAGCTCAGTAGGTTAAGTGTCTGACTCTTGATTTCGGCTCAGGTCATGATTTCATGGTTTCGTGAGTTCAAGCCCTGTGTTGAGCTCTGAGCCGACAGGCGGAGCCTGCTTGGGATGCTCTCTCTCTCCCCCCCCCCCCCCCCGCCCCCCCCCCCCCCCGGGTCTTATAGCACTCTCTCTCAAAATAAATAAACATTTTTTAAAAAGGCTTGCCTGTTTTAATAATGGAATATTAAAAGCAACAGACACATTCTAACATTTTGTTTTTATGTAGGCACATAAAAACATGGCTTGGAAGGTAAGTATTTTGAATGGAGAGAGAAAGCAAACTGGTTCAAAGAGAAAGGTATTGTAACATGAAGTCATTAATATTACCAATGGAAAAGGATATTACTGATCACCACAAAAAAAGATCTCTGACACTATCGCCTCTAGAATTGATGCCATTTTTAGTACTAAAAGAGACCTAGGAGACTTCAGTAATTAGTAATGTTATCACCAAAAAGGAGCCTTCCTTTAAAAAAACTTCCCTCTCCTCCCACAGTCTAAAAGATTTTATATATTAATATAAATAAAATAAAGAGCAATACAATGACTTACATGACTGACATCAAACTATTGTCAATTGTTTCTAACTCATTACATGTGGAACCCTAGAGGACTGGGAATGAATTTGCTCATCTTACAAGGTACATAGAGGCCTAAGAAGGTTAAATGGTAAACTTCTTCTAAAAAAATAGTAAGGTTCAGAAATCCAAAACATAACTGGTAGGTAACAGAACTGGTATGAAAATAAATATGTACATTTTAGTAGTATTCATTCTATGTTTTGTTTGGCTTTTATAGCATTTTTTGGGGGGTACTTAAAAGCTTCAGTCAAGACTATATCTCACTTGAAAGTGACCATTATTAGCTGACCATTAAATAATCTGTGAGATATAAGTGGTGGAGGTAGGTTTATACACTAAACTCATCCCTGTTATTTTAGTTATTTATAGTTTTTCTGTGTCCTAGTCTCTGAGGATTGCTGTCTATAAGATAATCTGCCACAGAGCAGGTGGCTAAATAAGGAGGAAAATGATACTGTCTAGAACAAGAGCCAAATTCTATTTCTGTCAATCATGTCTTCATATTACCCATCACTTCCTGACCTGGCAAAAAGTCAGTCTGAAGACTATCAATTTGTACCTCCTCTGTGGTGACATCAAGAGACATGCCCTACTGGTCCTGCCAACACACTAGGAAAAAGGAAGTCATTTAATCACAGCCTCCAAACTTTCAATAGTAGAAAGCCTAAAATTATTTTTGAAAAATAATGAAATTTAAGATACCATTTTTCAAACTAGGGTTATAACTCAATATGGAGTCATAAAAGCAATTGTGTGGATCATAAATTGGCATATTATAAGTCAAAGAGAAATAATTATAGAAAACAATATATACTACACATAGTAAGGATATTATTCCATGAAAAAATATTAATTATTTAAATATACTGCATATACACACATATATAGATGCATACAAACATACATAAAATACACATATCTGACTAGGTATGATGGGTCACATGTGTATACAGTTTTTACTACAACTTAACACGCAGTATATATATCTCTTATTAACAGTAGATATTTTTTTTTCTTTGTATACTAACAAGCATTATCTACTCTTTGTGATCTCAATAATCCACATAGAACTGGGCTCAGAGATCTTTCCAAAAAAAATCACAGGAAAAAAAAAAAGCTAATAAACTTGGCCTTTATATTTTTCATTTACAGGCATAGGTCATATCCTATAGCCTTTTCTCAGTCTAAACACTCTTTCCCCTGCAAATGCCTTCCTCCTAGCTTCCTCTTCCTCATTCTTCATTACATGGCTGCCCTCTCCTTCTCTGTCTACACTGCTAGTTCCTCTTTCACTCCTACTCCTAATTATGGAAATTATCTCTGTTCTTGCACATTGCAATTGTTCTGTACATTTTCCCCTTGCTGAAAATCTATCCACTGCACAGTTTCAAATAATATTGCCATTTTGTCTCTGCATTCTAGGTACTTACAGTGTAGTGCAAAGGACATGCTATGCCCTTTCATGGCTCTGTGTCTCTGCATAAACTGCTCTCTTTGCCTAGGAAGTCTAGCCATAAGGGAGAGGTGAGGAGAACTAAGGCATTTGCTTCCTTTTTTGTTTCTTTTTTGCTAAAAGGCAGTGACTTGCTAAGGAGATTAAACCAGTTAAAAGGAAAATCAACGATGCGTTTATTTACTAATTCTTAGAAGAAATAATTACTGGTGCAAGGTCTTGAGGAGCTAAAATTTAATCAGTAGTTGCAGAGATTTGCCATGGACTAAAGAGGGATATCTTTTCTAAAAAGATTGGAGGGAAATAAATCAGGGTAAGAATGTGAACAAGTATTTGGGGGGAGGGGTGGCCTAGATCTGCATAAGTATTATACACCAACAGGAGCTGAAGGCCTTTATTTTTATTTGTAAGGAAGGAGTATAGTATAATGAGCATGATGGAGAAGATGGTGGGGTCAGAAAATTCAAGACAATGGAGTTGGGTCCAGAAAAATATTTTGGAGCATGGAAAAGGGCACTGATTAGGACCTGTGGGTAGCTTTGAAGACACAGTTAAGAATGTAACAGTGAATTTACACTGGTTCAAACTTGTTCTGGTATGTGATTTTTTCCCCCAGCTATCCTAAGCACCCAGGGAATAGGCATGGAGAAGGAAAGGCTGGATTGGTTCACAGTTGGAATTTTGCTAGGCAGAAGCAGTACAAAGCAATGAGGGTAAAGGATTTAAAAAGCACAAGGGACAACACGGTTAAGATGACTAACAGAGAGGGAAGTAATTCTGGGAGGGGTCTTGTCAACTGGAATAGATGAAGGAGTCAAGAAACTTGAGCTCTGTGAGACAGAAAAACAGAAGTTAAAGGACTAGGGGAGTAAACATATATAAAAAACAGAATTTTAAAGGGTCAGATATAAATAAATAGAAGTTCTAGTATTTCCTCCTCAACTCCAATAGCATCTTGTAGATGCCACTCTGGAGACAATGCTCTAGAGAGATAGAAATGAGTATTCCATACAATGGAAAGACAAAAGAAATGTAATTAATAAGCAGGAACTGCTTATTTAGCTTATTTAGCTGTAATTTAGCTTTGAGATGATAAAATCAAATTTCTGAGTCTTTAAAGCTTTAGCCTGGACTTGAGCGAAGCTCTACAAAGTACTGGTTCACAAGGAGGTTCCCAAATCCTTGCAACTGCAAAAGAATCTAGGCAATGACCATATTAGGCTTAAATACTGAAGCACCAGATGCATTCCTACCTTAGCTATAGAAAACATCCCAAAATGCAGTATAGGAAGGAAAACAAGCCACCATTTTAAAATAATGATCAGAAGGTTAAATAAACAATGACATGCAGAGTTTCTCTTTCCGTAACAGCAGAAATTCTATTGTATGTTGTACCAAAAAACTACTCACCTGAATAAAATGTGTTGATTTTGGCAAGTTCCTTTTCACAGGTTTGGAAAAATTTTTCTTCAAACTTGGCAAAATACCTCTTTACTGTGTCCTCATCTGTAACTGAAAGCAAGGAAAACATTTAAATTTAATGACCAAAGGTCAATTAAGAAAGCTAGGGAAAGGGTGCCTGGGTAGCTCAGCGGGCTAAGCATCTGACTCTTGATTTCAGCTCATATCTTGATCTCAGGGTCATGAGTTTAAGCCCCTCACTGGACTCCATGTTGGGCGTGAAGCCTATTGGGAAAACACAAACACAAAAACAAAAACAAAAACCAGGCACCTGGGTGGCTCAGTCGGTTAAGCGTCTGACTCTTGATTTCAGCGCAGGCTATGATCCCAAGGTCCCTGGGATTGAGCCCCGAGTTGGGCTCTGCCCTAGCAGGGAACAGAGTCTGCTTGGGATTCTCTCTCCCTCTCTCTCTCTGCCCCTCCCCCACTTGTATAAGCTCTGTCTCTCTTGGTTTTGGCTCAGGTCATGGTCTCACAGTTTCATGAGTTTGAACCCCGCATCAGGCTCCACGCTGGCACTATGGAGCCTGCTTGGGATTCTTTCTCTCTCCCTCTCTCTCTGCTCCTTCCCCACTTGCGCTGTCTCTGTCTCTCTCAAAATAAATAAATAAATAAACTTTAAAACATAAATAAACTTAAAAAAATACGTTAGGGAAATAAAATTTAAACTTACTACTTTCTTAGTATTCAAAATGACAACAATGAATTGTGAACCATATTAAGAAAAGACTACTAAAAGGCCTCTTTATAGGAATGCAGCCATTTTTTAACTGGATGAGACTCTAAATCTCCACTATGATAAATTTACAGTGGTGGAGAAAATAAGTGTTCTAAGACTTGGGGACAGGAAGACACTACTGGAGACAGAGGTGATCAAGGAAGAGTCAAGGTGTTGGGAGTTGAAAATGAATAGGATTCAGCAAAAGTAAATATTTCAGGGAATAAAAAAAGGAACAAAAATGAAGACATGAATATGTAATATGTTCCTGGAAAAAAAAAATGAATCAATTGTTCCTACTATATTAAATTGCTATCAACTCATTTTCACTTAGCTGCACCAGCATAGAAAAATGTAGACTGATGGTTATAAATTAGATATTTTAAGGCTACAGATGCTGGGTATGAACATAAGTGGGTTGAGCAAATGGGTGACTGTGCAAGTATAGTGATAAATGGCAACAGACATCTTCAGGATAAGGAGTGGTATGCATTCTGGCAAGTGAGAGCATATGTCCATCTAGCTAGTTGCTGCCCTGTGGCAATAGGTGGTTAAGGTTGTCAGATCTTCCAATTTTCAGGAGAAGTCATAAAATCTAGATATTTTAAAAACACAGTATAGGCCAATCAATATATGTCTCTGCAGGCTGGGTCCACTTTGTGAGTTCTATCATATAGCTATTAATTTACTGAATATCGTAAGTACAGACATATGTACTGTCTTCAGGAAACCCACCTCCCCAAGCCTAAATGGGTATGTTTCTTGCCCAAGTGAGATTTGACTAGACTCCAGATGCTAATTATAATACAGAACTATCCTATTTCTGGATCTCTCGGGCATCCTAAGCTTAAAATGTCTAGGAAAAAGTATAGATTCTTTTATGTCCCTCAGATGTTTCAAATCTTAGTGCAATCCCCAAAACCCTTAAACAATTCAACTATCCAGGAATAAGAGAAAATGGTATTTCCTTGAGTAATATGCAACACCTACATATATACTATTTCTTTGTATCAGAGATACTTTAAACAAAAACAAAAGTTTAAAGTGAAGTTGTAGGGGTGCCAGAGTGGTTCAGTCAATTAAGCATCCGACTTCAACTCAAGTCATGGTCTCGCAGTTCTTGAGTTCAAACTGTGCATCAGGCTCTGTGCTGACAGCTCAGAGCCTGGAGACTGCTTCAGATTCTGTGTCTCCCTCTTTCTCTGCCCCTCTCGCACGCTGTCTCTCTCAAAAATAAACATTAAAAATTTTTTTTAATTAAAAAAAATGAAGTTCTAATAAGCATGTCAAATCTATTCATTTAATTTGAGTAACGCAAATGTGAAAAAAAATACCACTACACAAAACCTTGAGTTTTATTTGTATATCTACTTCTTTATTTCTTATGCTTTAGAACTTAATAGATAATGCAGGATTCTACCGATTTTGCAGGGAAGAAAGGATGGCCACTCTTAACTTCCTCATGTAAGCTCAATAATTTAGGTACACTAAAGGCTATAGCTGCCCAAGGCCACTGAGAATTATTTTTTCAAAGTATAAAGCAGGTCAAAGCTTTCTTTCAAGGTGACCTTGAGTTAGAGATGATCCATGGTAACAGATGCTACTCTTATAATAACTTCTAGCTGTAGCTGATTTAAAATAAGAGTTAATTACCTATTTTCTTTTCATTTTTATTTTATTCTTCATTGTATTGTTAGGAAAGAAAACCTAAAACCAAAATATGGGCTTGGTCATACTTACTTTGTTTCCCTATTAACAGAGAGCTTTCATTAACACACATTAACATGAGATGATGGAAATAAAGTTGTTCACCAAAGCGATTTAAATATAGCTTGTTCTAAAAATAATTTTAACATACTAATATTTATATAGAGGTTGCATATTCAGCAACATCAACTATTTAAAATATTACCAAGAACAAAGAAACCAAAAAACCTAAATAAGCCTCATGTATTAAAGTATGTAACATTCTACTCATGAATCAATCTCATATGAATTCATTTCCTCAACTAGAGAGTGTTTTATCTAAAATACCAGCAGTCTCTTATGTAGATTTCTGGTTCCCATATAACTTAATGCCCACAAATTACAAGAGGGTAAGACAAGCTTACAGCAACACTAAAAAGTAATAGCAAAAAAGAGAGAAAAGTAATAGCAAAAAGAGGGAAGAATTATACAAAAAAATAGATTTGCATATACAGATACTTTCCCTTTTTGAAAGTTCAAGTTACACCACTTTACTTTTACATAAAAAGACATAACATCAGTACCTGTTTTTGCTAACTGAAAAGAAACCTGAAGAGGATTTCTGCTTTTACAAAAAAATGTTTTTTAAAGTTTTCAGCATTTGTTTTGCAGCAGGCCATTACAAAGGCAGCCAGCACCCTGGGCAGTGAGAGTGACCCCACAAAGCACCTTCCCCGAGAACTGCACTCAGTATCTCAGCATCAAGCCACCATAGCTTTGAACCATGTCAGTGAGCATCTGTGCCTTATCTTGATTTATTTTGTGCATCTGTGACCAAAGTATATCCTAAGGTATCAGAAAAGCATAAGAGAGGGTATTTTGGGGGCCTGGGAACACTAAAAATTGTTTCTATATTAATTAATGGTAACAGTATCTTCACTATACATCATTTTGGCTTATGAAAGGTTTCATAGGAACAGTCTATTTTGGGGGAAACTTGTACACAGAGATTTAAGATTAAGATAAAGGGAGCATCAAATCAGTGAGGAAAGAATGGACTATATAAAAACAGGGTTGAGCCATCCATTTAAATAAACTCCAAATGGAGTTAAAGAAACAATATTAGAAAATAGCAGAAAAAAATTAAATAACCCTACATGGGGAAAGTTACCCTACACACTACACAAAACAGGCCATAAAGAGAATGATTGACATTCTCACATAATGAAAAATCTCCATTCTACAAGATACCAGAAGCAAAGTTAAAAGACAGGGAAAATGTATCTGCAACATTTAAAATAAAGGATTCACATGCAAAATAGACTTTAAAAATTTCTTACAAATCAGTATTACAAGATATTCCATACGAAAAATGGGTACATTAAAGGAATCCATAGAAAAATACAAATGGCCAATGAACAAAAGAAAGGATGCTTAACAGCCCAGATATCAGATGTTACTTCAAAATAATGAAATATAATTTTTCAACCATCATAATGGAATAAATTTTAAAGTATTTTTTCAGCAATGGTAAAGGTAAATGAACTCTTGCTCCCTGTTGGTGAGAATGTAAATTTGCAAATCCATTTAGGAAGGGCCATCAAAATTTTCAGTGTGTTCAATCCCACATGTAAGAAATATTTCTAAAGGAATCTCTGCACAAAAGGATGTGTGCACAGGGATGTTCATGCAACACTGTTTTTAATAGTAATAAAACAAAGTAACATCCAACAAAAGGGGAACAGATAAATTATAATATCATATAACACTATGCAGCCATTTAAAAAAAATAGACATACATCCTGGTTATGTATGAAAATTGTAAGACACTGCTGATGAAAAATTTAAATAAGAGAATATATACAGCATGATCTCATTTATGAAAAAATATGTGCATAAATCAATATTCATATGTACATTCATAGAAAGAAGACTGGAAGAATGCATAACAAACTGTTAATTGTGGTTATTTCATTTGAAAGAGGAGAAGGTATGAAAGGGAATCTCACATTTCACTATCTATATTCTATCTATATATTGAATTCATTACAATGAGATGTAGCCACGAATGATAAATAAATTACATTGTATAAAGAGTATTATTAACTGGAAGGAAAAAAAGTAACATGCGGCATACAAGTCTTTAAATTATACATAGTAAAATCTAACCAGCACAGCTAGTTGAAAAAAAGTTAACTGTATCAGAATTTAGATGAAAACAGGATGATTAAGCTCTTCACCTCAGTTATGAGAAGTTGGTGGAATGCTGATTTCTAGAATATCAATTTCTATTATGCTTCCTATAACCTATCTGCTGAATAATGTTAGAAATTAATAATCCTAAACTGAAGAAACAGAATTTTAGCGTTCAGAAATCAACTAGCCAGTTTCCCGTTTTAGAGTTGAGAAAATACAGGTGTAGAGAACCTAGATAACACGAGGTTTTTTCCCCCTCCAGTAACAATGTAAATTTTACAGAAACTCACTATATTTTCTTATTATAAAATAAAGAATATAAAAGTGACATCTATTTGTTACTGAAATGTTATGCACTGAACTGTGCAGCCACCCTCTCCTAAAATTTAAATGTTGAATCCCTAATCCCCAATGTGATTGTATTTAAAGTTTATTTATTTTGAGAGAGAGCGCACAAGCAGGGGAAGGGCAGAAAACAAAAGAATCCCAAGCAGGCTCCACACTGTCAGCACAGAGCCCAACGTAGGGCTCGAACTCACAAACTGTGAGATCCTGACCCGAGCCAAAATCAAGAGTCAGACACTTAACCAACTGAGCCACCCAGGTACCTCCTCGATGTGACTGTATTCAGAGGCAGGGCCTCTGAAGAGGTTAATTAAGATGAAATGACATCATAAGGATGGCCTTATTCCAAAAGGGCTGGTGTCCTTATGAGAAGAGAAAGAGACATCAGAAATACCCCTGTATGTGGACACCGAGGAAAGGCAGGTGAAAAGTAGCCAGAAAAGGCCCTCTGCGAGCCATACTAGAAGAGCTTGCACCTGATCTTGCATTTTAATCCTCCAAAACTGTGAGATCATAAAGTTCTACTGATTAAGCCACACAGTCTATGGTATTCTGTTATGACAGCCCAAGCACACTAATACAATGAATTTAACATGTCCTTAATTCAGTAATTAATCTCAAAAGATTAAGCCTACTTTTAAAAAAGGTAGCATAAATAACTACAAATCTTAACAACACATATCAACAATTCTAAGATTAGCATCAACAGGAAAAATCCCTGGAAGACAAAGGGGTGAAAAAAATCCAGAATTGGTCAAGAATGATTCAGAGAACACTGCTGTAGAGAACCCTTTGCTCTGAATTAAATAAATATTAAGTCAGCTATACTAAAGAGACAGGGAGAGAAAATGAGGGACAGATTTCTTTGTCGTTCTATTATGGTCAAAATTTTACCTCAAATTTGGAGATGACAGAAAATTTTTTTCTCATCCACCCCCAAATTAGGAAATTAATAGCAAATGACTCTAAGAGAACTAATCAAGGTAAAACATCCCGACTGCATAGCAACCACCATCAAGTGCTTTTTGCTGCAACTGTCAGGAATATTTTTCTTTTTATACGAGACTTGTCATTCTACTTTCACATGCAGTCTCTCAAAAATCTACTTCTTAAAACCATTATTAATTTCTTCAAATATCTTATATGTTCCATTCAACTTTTTTTTTTTAATTTTTTTTTTTAACGTTTTATTTATTTTTGAGACAGGGAGAGACAGAGCATGAACAGGGGAGGGTCAGAGAGAGGAGAGGGAGACACAGAATCTGAAACAGGCTCCAGGCTCTGAGCTGTCAGCACAGAGCCCGACGCGGGGCTCGAACTCACGGATCGTGAGATCATGACCTGAGCCGAAGTCGGCTGCTTAACCGACTGAGCCACCCAGGTGCCCCCCGTTCAACTTTTTATTACAACTTTCCATGTTCTTAATTTCCAGCTCTATGATACTGAAGGGAGGGATTTTTTTTTTTTTATCTTTTTAGATCTTATGTCCAACATAATGTCTGGTAGACAGTATGTGCTTCATACATTATTTTTTGAAACTGCTAATGTTGAAATGATGTTAATAATGTTTGCAAAAAATTATGATGTATTTATTAAGTTTTAAAAAATGAAACTCCAGGGGCACATGGGTGGCTCAGTTGATTAAGCGTCTGACTCTTGAATTTGGCTCATGTCATGATCTCATGGTTTATGAGATCGAGCCCTGCATCAGGCTCCACCCTAACAGGGTGGAGCCTGCTTGGGATTCTCTCTCTCTCCCTCTCTCTCTCTCTCTCTCTCTGCCTCTCCCCCAGTCACATACTCCCTCTCTTTCTTTCTCTCTCAAAAAAATAAGCACTAAAAAAAATGAAACTCCAATAATTGGATATTCATGCACAAAAGAATTAAGTTGCATCCCAACCTCATGCCATATATGAAACAGCTAAATGAATCAAAGACCTAAATGTAAAAGCTAAAACTATAAAACTTTCAAAAAAAAACAGGCATAATTCTTCATGACCTTAGATGACACAATGGTTTCTTAGATATGACACAAAAAGCAGTAGGGATGAAAGAAAAAGTTGATAAATTGGACTTCATCAAAATTAAAAACTTATGTGTTTGAAAGAACACTATGAAGAAAGTAAAAGAACCCCCACAGAATGGGAGAAAATATCTACAAACCACATATCAGATAAGGTCTAGTATCCAGAATATATAAAGAACTCTTAGGATTCAACAATAAAAAGACAGATAACCCAATTAAAAAATGGGCAAAGGATCTGAATAAATATTTCTCCAGAAAAATATACAAATGGCCAATGGCATATGAAAACATTTCAACATCAACAATCATTAGGGAAATGCAAATCAAAACCACAATGCCACTTCATATCCACTAGGATGGCTATGATTAAAAAAGAGAGAGACAGACAAACAGACAATAACGAATACTGACACGAATGAAGAGACATTAGCACCTTCATACATTGCTGGTGGGAATGTCAAAATGGTGCAAGCACTTTGGAAAACAGTTTGGCAGTTCCTCAAAAAACTAAATATACAATTACCATATGATCTAGCAATTCCACTTCTAGATACATACCCAAGGGAAGCGAAAACATGTTTACACAAAAACTTATACACAAATGTCTACAGCAGCATTATTTGTAATAGCCAAAAAGTGAAAACAATCCAAGTGTCAATATATCAACTGATTAATGTATAAACCAAATATGGTCTACCCATATAATGGAGTATTATTCAGCCATAAGAATGAATGAAGTACTATTACATGCTACAGCATGGATAAATCTTGAAAACGTTATGCAAAGGGAAGAAGCCAGGCACTAAAAACCACACATTCCATTTATATGAAATGTCCAGAGCAGACAAATTCACAGAAGCAGGAAGTAAATTAGTGGTTGGCATGGGCTGTGGGGGGGAGGAGGAGGGGATGAGGAGTCATGAAATGTTCTGGAATTAGACAGTAGGGACAGTTGTAGAAATTTGTGAATGTATTAGAAATTACTAAATTATATACTTTTAAAGGGTAAATTTTGTAGTATCTGAATTATATCTCAATAAAATACATTTTAGCTCCAAATGCACTGATAAATTAAAACATTCATTTACTTATTCAACAAATAATGATTGTGCCTATTAGATGCTAGGCTCTGTGCTAAATGATGGGGATATATAAGTAATGATGAACAAGATGGATGTGACTCCTGTCCCTTAAAGACTGTGCATTCAAGTGACTGAGGCAGAAAGAAACTCACACAAATAAAAAAAAGAATTACAAACTGAAAAGTGCTGTGAAGGCAACAGGGTATAAGAAGGGAGGTAGGTACTGGGATGTTCAGCTATCCTTCAGGCAGGGTAAGAGATGGTCAGCAAAGATCTCATCTTAGGAGATGACATTTAATCTGAAACCTGAACCTAAAGGACGAGAAAGAACAAGAGAAGAGCAAAATAGTTCCCAAGAGTGGTAATAACAGATTAGGAAAGGAGCTGGGGTGCTTGAGAACCTGAAAGGCAGGTTACTATGGAACTGAACAGCAGGTAGTGATAGGAGGTTAAGATTAGGGCGGTAGGCAAAGGCCTTTACACATGGGAAGGCCATGTCATAGAGTTTGAATTTTATTCTAAGTGCAATGGAAAATATTGAAGGGTTTTAAGCAGGAATCTAAAAAGTAGAATTAGTTTACTTTCACTAAATGATTATTTAAAATAGCATTTCCCAGGACATTAGGTATGAGATGAATGGAGAAGAATTCCAAGGAATTCAAGTAAGTTTGGGAAGTATGAGTGCAAACAGAAGTCAACTGATCTTTTTAAGGTAATAGTTCTCAACTGGGGATGGTTTTGCCTCCCAGGAGTTATTTGGCAACGTCTGGAGACATTTTGGGTTGTCACAACAGGAAGGGTATTGCTAGAATATAATGGATAGAGGACAGGGATGCTGCTAAACATCCTACAAGGGCCAGGACTTCATCCTCTCTCTCCCCTCCTTCTCAACAAAGAATTATCCAGTCCAAAGTGTCAACAGTGCCACAGCTGCAAAACTCTGCTTTAAGGGTAAAGAAGCATTACTATGCTAATAAGCATTGTTATTATTCTATGAGAAGGAGATACAGTATATTGTGTTTCTCAAAGTTATTTATAAGAATATAATCTTTCTTTGGGGTGGAGGGGGAATGGCAGGGGAAAGATGAGAAAGGGGGTGTAGAGTATCTAGCAAAACTTCCAAGAACATTACTCTGTGGAACACTAGTTGGAGAGGCACTAACTTTAATATCACCTCTTTATATTTTTATTATATTCCATATCCAATAGTTGCTATGACTTCTTAGCCTCTCAAAAACTACTCATAAATGAAAGAGCTGATGAATAAAAATTAACATGTGACTGGGTTCCATCACATATAGGAAGAATATTTAGCACTACTGATTTCATGTTTTTAAGGAGAAAAGGTGTTTTTTTTTAAGTGTGATTTACAAATTAGGAATAAATAACTTGAAATTCTATTTTTTCTCAAATGCTACTTCATCAACAGATGGGTGAATTATATAAAGCATATGGCTAAGAAGATTTCAAAAATAAAAATGTTACTCTAAAATCACTGGTGTAGTAGAAATAGAACTGGGAGTCATTCATTCAACAAGTATTAAGTCCCTTGTATGTACCAGGCAGGCACCAGGGATACAATAATAAGCAAAATGCATGTAGACTCCACCCTCAGAGATTACACTCTACCTGAGGAAACAGACTTTAATCAAATAATCACACAAATACACAAAACGTAATATGGGTTTTGAAGAAAATGTAAACATGAGAAAAAATAGCAGTGGGATCTATCTAGTCTGCAAGGAGTTGAGGGAAGGGAGGTGTGGGAGTTTCTGAAGAAGTGTCACCTCAGATGAAATCTGAAGGATAAGTAGGCATTTAGATAGAGCTTAAGTGCTCTAAGCATATAGATGCTGTGGAAGGAGGCATAGTACATTTGAGAAACTAAAGAATATGTGACTGGATGGAATCCAGGGGGCAAGGACAACAATGGTGGCAGTTAAGGCCAAACAGGCAAGCAGGGATCTGATTGGTTAGGATCTTGAAAAATAAAGGGCTAGCCTTTTTCCTATGACCAACGAGACATCTTTGAAGAATTTTAAGCAGAGGAATAATTGTGATCAGATATGCTTTGTAAATAAAGGGATATGGGAGACCACTCAGATGTAGCACAATAGTTACCATGATAGCCTTAACCAGGGTGAAGCCACTGGAGATAAGAAGTGGAGAAATTCAAGAGACAATATTGAAATCAATATGGTTTTAGTGACATATTGGATATGGTTCTATTGTCAATTACCTGCATTACCTTGAGTAAGTGAATCTCTGGCTCTTCTTTTCTCTTTGACAAATGAGAGCATTTCATTAGGCAATCTCTAGGTCCCCCTGCAGTTCCAAATTTCCTATTCCATAATTAAAGCTGCTATTTTCTGCAAAACCCAACTACACTGAAGGGTCCTAAGCAAAACTTTATGATCTATTTTGAGGTTCCATCAGATGAGGTTAATTAAAAGTGCTTTTAAAATAGTCATGGTAGAACAACAAAAAATTCTTTTAATTCAGACAGTGACATGTAATTGAGATGAAATTATTGGCACTAACTCTGATACAATCAAAAGTATTTATCACCTCAATGAATATTTACCTAATGTCTGCTAGGCAAAAAAAATAAAAAAATAATAAATGAAATAGTGGTAATTCTAACATGAGCGCAACTCAATAGTAAAGCAGGTATTATATGCTAGTGTTTTCAAATGTGTTTTGTCCCTGTAACCTCTAAAAGAATTTTGGAAAACTTTCTTACATATATTTAAGTTATGACAAAAGATTCTGTACACATTTAAATAGTTTAAATGTAATTTTTGGTGCACTGTAATTATTTACAGTTTAAAACAAAATGACACTGTTTCTAATGTGGCTAATGGAATTTAAATGCCATCACAATATGGTAACTACTATCATTCATTATTAAATATACACACAACAAGCTCTTCTTTAACAGTTGGAAATTTTATATCATTTTGGGTTTTTTTTTCCCATTTTGTTTTCTTGAATTTGCATTTCTACTCTACTCATATTACAGAATTTATTCTAATATATTTTTAGGTTTGAAAGTCATTTATTGATCATCCTATCATACTTCCTAGCCATTAAATATATATAAATTACAATTTAAATACAAAAACTTTCCTAACCATAAAGCTCTAAATATTAAAATTTCTTCTGGACTGGGTTATCATTAGAATTATTAGAACATACTACATCAACACAATATAAATATGTAATAAATTTTGAAAGTATTAAACATAAGTAAAATGTTACTGGGAATTGGAAAATAAACTTAATTTTTAAATTTAAATAGATAGAGCTTTCCTCCCAATTAGCTCATATACCCACTGATAAATGTTACATTATTGCTAGCATGATGAATATCACATTGGTAGAATTTAAGAATATTGTAGAATGAGACAATTAAGAAACACTGATAGCACTATTTTTCATCTTATAGATATAACTACTGAGAAATACTTTTCACATAAATAAGATCAGACTGAAAGTTTATTGTAGCAATGTGAATTTTCTGAACTCCTTACAAGTGTCTTCCAATAACTGCATAGGGATTTTTTGTTAAAAATTAATTTTAATAATACACAAGCTGACAATTAAGTCTTCTTTCCAATTCACTGACAACAAACAAAGAAAACAATTTTACTTCAAAAGGATTTGTTACCCTGTAAAACAAAAGGATTTGTTACCTTGTTTTTTAAAAAAAGTTTATTTATTTTGAGAGAGAGATAGAGCGGGAGAGGGGCAGTGAGAAAAGGAGAAAGAGAGAATCCCAAGCAGGTTCCACATTGTCAGCTCAGAGCCTGAGGCAGGGTTTGAATTCATGAACCTTGAGATCATGACCTGAGCCGATATCAAGAGTCAGACACTTAACTGACTGAGCCACCCAGGCACCCCAGGATTTATTACCCTGTTACTCACATTCTTAGCATCTACACCAAGAATTTGAGTATCTCAGACTATTCCTTTGGGGGCTACACAGGTAAAGCATTGTAACAAAATTCAGATTTAGCAAAAGACAAAGCTTTCTTTTAAAAAATCAGGGCAAGACCATTTGAAAAGGAACTGCTTGGCTGCTGGCAACTACTAAGGCAAATCAATTTCAGGATTTAGTATGGATGGGAGATTTGGAAATGAATTCCCTTGAAAGACAATAAATAAAGGACTTTCTTCCAGCACCGTTCTTCATCGAATCATCATGACAAAATACTAATTTGTATACAGATGATATTTCCGAGAGAATTACTTATTCTTTACTGAATGGTTTCCACTTGCTAATTCTGATAACCTAATTATTTACTTCATATAATTGGAAAGTGACTGACATTATTTAAATCCACTTACTAATTAAATTTATCTAGTTAAATCCACCTTCAGCTGAATTATTACTAATCACAGTTCTTTTTCACTTCTGCAAAGCAACAGGTCATAAATATTATTAAGAATGGAGTTACTATAAACAAAGAAATATAAAATATCTGATTACCTAAGACGAATAGTATTAGTTTAACTGAATTTTCAGTTTTTTCTTTTTTTTTTCTTCTTGCAAAGATGAGTACAAGAATGAACCATAAGAAGTAAAACCATTCTGGTTACTTATTCCAGGAATAAAGCTTTCAAAGAACTATAATTATGTAACTATCTCATTTCTCTCTAAAGTGCCAGGCACGCAGCTAAAGATAGAATGCATTTATGATGAATGTAACATCAATATTCCAATCAGATATAAAAAGTGAGGAAACAGGTTTCTAACAAAGAAAGTACCAAAAAATTAAGGTATGTTTTATTCTTTGTTAATTCCTTAAGCTCCATAAATTATTGAAAAATTTCTTCTATATTCCCAAATTTTATTCTGATATCAAAGCAACATAACAACTAAAATATATACATATAAGTTCTTAGCTCAAATTCCCTAAAAGTCAGGGTTTCATATGCTTCCCTCCTCCTCTGTATTTTGGGACTATTCAGTATTCTTCAAATTAGGCCAGAAAGCAACAACCAATAAAGAGACTCTTCCAATCATTAATAGATAATTAACAAAATGCATCCCAGAATCATACTGAGAAATATGAGACCAAAGGAAAAGTATATAAAGTATTGAAATTTAGGAAATGAACAAGTGACTACTAAAATGAAATTTTTAAAAATGTTCAGTGATTTTGCATATTTTAAATAGGAGATTTGGACAGGTGGCAAAGTTCCTATTTTCTCGAGGAAAAAAAGAACACTTTCAATTCAAGTAAAAAAAAAACAATTTCTGATCCCAAAAATAACAGTTTTGGCTCCTAATTACATATAGACAAACTTACCACCTAAGCAACTAAAGCATACTCTGTAGCTGCATCACTCTTAAAACAATACATGGATTGAGATGGTGACATAGGAGGCTCCTGAATTCACCTGTACAACTAACTTACAGAGCAACTCCTTTCTGGAAAAAAAAAATCCAGAAACTAGCTGAGGACTCTTAAATATCAGACGAAAGAGAAAATGCCCACATCACCCTTAGTGAAATGATCAGGAAAGACTGAGACGCACTCTCACCATAAACCCCACTCCCCTAGCAAAGTGCCAGACAATTGGGAGGGAACTCCCAACTCCCAGCTTCTCCCAGAGGAGAGAAGGGGTTGATTCCCCACATCTAAGGAAGACACAGAAACACAATAATGGTTCAATGGTTCAATGGGTTCAATAACCCAGTTTCAGCAATGCAGATAATCCATACAGAATATCAATAAGCAAACAATGGACTTAAACTACAAGTTTAAACAGATGAGCCTAACAGACATTTACAGAACATTCTATCTAACAATAGCAAAATACACACTCTTCTTAAGTACACATGAAACATTCTCCAGGATACATCATATGTTAGGTCACCAAACAAGTCTGAAAAAATTTAAGAAGGGTGAAATCATATCAAGCATCTTTTCTAACCACAATGACATGAAAACTACAAGCTCTATGTCTCAACCAATATAGCTATCCTGAACTATATTCACTTTCCTGGATCAGCCATACTTTTCTTACCTTTGGATCTTAACACAAGCTGTTCTTCTGCCTGAACATTTTCTAAGTACTCCAAAACCACCTCTTCCCTTACCCCCAACATTCATATTCACATTATCTCCCTTGTTTCCCTTACACTTAGCCTCTTAAATAACTCTTCTCAGAAACATTACTAACCATAACAACCCCGAGAATATTAATTGACTATAAACAGTCTATATCTCCTGGGACAAGGAGTGTCAGGTAAATTTCAGGCACAGAAGAGAAGAAGGAGTACTAGAGAATTGTGCCTTGGGGAGCTAAAAAAGAAGAAAAGCTACAACGAACTTTATGTGTTGAGTGGAATCAGAGATATCCGTTTGAATTAATGGTTGTTAAATATATGTAGATAAAGAAACACAGAAATAGATAGCATGTTTATGCAAGGGTTAACACACACACACACCCTGGCTCTATCCACTATCAGAATGTAGGAAAAATGTTACTCTAACAATGAGCACACCTAGAGCTCAGACCTTGATTTTTAAATACCATCTCCAATAAAAGGAGTCAGGGCTCTTAGGAAAAGAGATTGATTCCAGGGCTGGGGCAGGGAAAATATGAGATGAACCTCGAATATCTTTAATACCTGAAAGTAAATTCTCACAAAAGGATGGGGGTATGTCAAAATGACATAAGAGCCAGCCCCAGCCTGAAGAAGCTTCCAAAGTCCAAAGGAATAAAATAAAGGATAATATTGTATTATAATCCATAGAATAAAACAACTGTCCACAGGTCCATATTGATCCAAATAATTAACTGAATAAGTAAATAAATGTGGGGGAAAAGACAGCTCTCCCTTACAGAAGAAATCTAATTAGTAAAAGTAGAAGGAATGAGGGACTCCTGGGTGGCTCAGTTGGTTAAGCATTCGACTCTTGATTTCAGCTCAGGTCATGATCCTATGGTTGTGGGATCAAGCCCTGTGTCAGGCTCTGCGCTGATGGCATGGAGCCTGCTTGGAATTCTCTCTCTCTCTCTCTCTCTCTCTCTCTCTCTCCCCCTCCCTCCCTCCCTCCCTCTCTCTTTGCCCATCCCCATATATGTGCATGCACACACATGCTTTCTCTCTCAAAATAAATAAATAAAACTTTTTAAAAGAAGACTTAAAAAGGGCGCCTGAGTGGTTCACTCAGGTAAGCGTCCGACTTTAGCTTAGGTCATGATCTCGCAGTTTGTGAGTTCGAGCCCCATGTCAGGCTCTGTGCTGACAGCTTTGGATTCTGCGTCTCCCTCTCTCTTTGCCCCTCCCCTGCTTGTGCTCTGTTTCTGTCTCTCAAAAATAAACAATCATTAAAAAAAAAAAAAAAAAAAAGAAGAAGGAATGAGAGGAATGTAAAATCACCATTAGGCAAACCACCACAGTATTTAACTGATGCAGATTAAGATAAACCTATGGATGCTTAATCAGTACACAAAAATTTGAGGAGCAAGAAGATATTTGCCCATACAAAGGGAAAAATAGTAACTTCACAGTGCAGAATCTAGGCAGACACCCTTTAAGCAAGTAATCAAGGTAAACATTACCAATAAGACATATCAACATCATGTACCACCTGAAATAATGCATTGTGAAGGGCACATTGTTTCTGTGGTATTCTTGACAAAAAGGCATAACCTGAATCTACGAATGAAAAAACATCAGACCAAAAAAAAACTTAAAAGATATTGTACAAAAAACTCATCAAAGTCCGGTATTCAACAAAGTGTCAAAGTCATAACTAAGGAATTGTCACAGATTGAAGGAGAATAAACAGGTAAGTAACTCAATGCGATGTGGGATTTCATCTTGGATCCTTGTACAGAAAAAGACACAAAGAGAAAATCTGGTAAAATTCTAATAAGGTCTATAGTTTAGTAAATAATATTGTACCAACATGTTTAGTTTAGTAAATAATATTGTACCAACATGTTAAGTTCCTGGTTCTACTAACTGCTATGGTTAAGTGAGATGTCAACACTGAAGAAAACTGGCTAAAGAGCATAGATAAACTACTATTCTTGCAACTTTTAAGGTTAAAATTATTTCAACATAAAAAAAGATTAAATTGTCTAAGGTTTGAAGGCAAACAAATTTAAAAATTAAAAACAATTTAAACCTAGACAAAAGAATGATTTAATTGTGATACCATTTCTCAAGCTACTTAATGTATGAGTCTAATAACAAATCTTAAATATCAATATTATATATTCAACAGCAAATATTTTCTAAAATACCTGTTATGTGCCAGGCACTGTGCTATTGACCAGGCATGCACTGATCAAGAGTGCTAACACAATCCCTTTGAGAGAAAACAGATAACTAAGCAAGTAATTATAAGAGCAATGCACATAATAAAAAAGAAAGCACAGGATGCTAAGGGGGCATGATAACAGGAACTAAGCCTGTGTATAGTGGTCAAGCAAGTTTTCCTGACAAAAGACACTTCAACTGAGATATAAAGAAGGAACTGAGGGATATGGGGCAGGAGGAAGTATGTGAGTGTTGAGAGCATGGCTGACTTGAGAAAAATATCCAGTACTGCTGAACCATACCAAGTGAAAGTAATCTAAAATGAAGCTAAAGATAGAGACAGGAGGCAGATGAAGGGGCTTACTGTGAGATTTGTAAAAGAGTAAGGAGGGAAATAATATGGCCTGATGCACTTGTACACTTAAAATAGGACACATCATAAATCCAGGGGGTGAAAAAGTTCTACCCACATTTAGGATATCTGTCACCAGGTGAAACATAGCACATGTTTAGGGAAGACAAGACAGTATAAGCTTAAATTCTATGTTTAGGCAACTTTATCATACAATTTAGATCTTAAAACAAATGCATACTCCTTAGCATAAATGCAGTTCTCTTCAGGTGACTTAGTTATTTAAACTCAATTCATCTAAACATCTTTCAGCTCTCTTCTGTGTCTTATGCCAAGGTCACTAAACTTTGTACACACCTTGGCTCCTATATTTCTCCGAGCGGCCTGGTGTAGGCAAAATACTTGTTATTCAATAAATACTAGGAGAGATCATAATTATTTCAATAAATATTTCACTTAATTTGAGAGTAAGAGGTGTTTAATCCTACCTTTGCTTTGTCAATTGTCAAAGTAATGATATGCTCCTTTGAGAGACAGAAGGATATGCTTTTTGTTACAGGGTTACAACGCCACATCCTCAGTGTTTAACTCTGAATGTGCATTAGCACCTCACTGACTCTTTCACAAAGAAATCAGACCTTAGGTTTAACATTTAAAAAGCATCAAATTAAGGAAAATAAGTATTCAAATATAAATAATACAATATTTCTAAGAAGGAACAGGGTGGGAATTCTCCTTTATAAAAGGAAAAACACTATTCAAAGAGTTCCCAAGACATAAAAATAGACACAAAAGAAAATCAAAGACACCCTAAAAACTGGCATTCTTAACCATAAGTTCACAGATCAACTATAAGGAATTCCTCCTGAAACTAGATATAAAATCCTAGGACACATCTGCATTTTTTTTTTAAATACTTAAATTGATTTATTTCCCTTAAAGAAAATTAAGACTCACTACTTCCAGAATGCTAAAATTTCTGAAGAGAAGGGCATACAAGAGCAAGTCTTTCCTGTTCCAGGATGCCTGGAACAAATTAGTGCAAGTGGACTGCAACTGACTGAACTTATTGAATGTTAGCCAGTGAAAAGCATTGCTTTTTTTTCTGAACTTATTGAAATCTTTAGTGGTAGAATTTTTATTCACATAAAGAGAAGTAAAGTCCTTTTATTTGGGAAAGATCCTGAGAAACATTACCAACAACAGCTTAGAGCCTAAAGAACACTGAGAAATGGCTCTAGTTACTAAAGGAAGGAATCTGAAATATCTAAATAAGCTGGAATAGATTTAGTAGAATAAGAAGCCTTTAATTCTTATACCAAAGTTTATGTGCTCCTCAGACTCACATTTAATAGTTTCTATTTAACTTTGTTAAAGGGTAGCATACATAAATCCTGCAGACTAAAATACCTGACGATTTTGTTACACAAAACCCTCTACGTGTTCTGCCTTCTCGAAGTCCTAAAGAACTGCATAAATGTAATCTTAATCACGTCTTCGATCTTAATTCAGGTGCATTCCCCAAAAAGGTTTAACAGAATAATGGGGCTTGAGGGTTTCACACAGAAGCATCAATTCTGACCATTTATTTCTGGCACATAAAGTCCAGAAGCAGCCCTATAAATCTTCTACGGATGAAGCAGATCCTCCTAGAAAGCTATGAACAGGACATAATGTACATCTCCAGTGTTTACACAGCATTCAAACTAAATAAACTCCACAGCAAAACTGAATTTTAGGCCATACCTCCACTCATTAAGTTTAAATAAAAATTAAAAAAATAAAAGTTTCTTGTGGTAAGAGTAATTACTTAGTCTTTGTTACGAAAGATTATCAGTACTCTTACCATTCATCACTATCCCAGCCACTATTTTGAAATATCTTCTCCATGAACAGATATGTATGTGCATGTGCTGTACAGAATTGGGATCATTATCTATGTGTGCAATGTTTATATTTTTATGTAACATTCTGTTAAGAGTACATAACATTACTATATATCCTCTTAATATCATGATTTTAAGGGCTTGATAGTGTTCTCTCATGTGAATGTTCTGGAATTTATTTTGTTTTCATATTACTTGGAATTTACATTATTTTTTCAAACTTTTGCTACTTTAAGCCATGCTAGAACAATTTTACCCTTGCATTTTTTATTCATAAATCTGACTTAAGAAAAAGTCAAAGATTATGGAATATTTACAGTTTTAAAAGGGAACTTTGAAAAACATTTAAAAGAGAACCAAATTATAGCTAGCAATTACTGAATACTTACTATGTTCTATAATAAGCTGTGTGGATTATCTCTCTTAACATTTACAACCACAGGGCAGGTAACATTTTTATTCTCAGTTTTAAAACGGAGAAATAAGGCTAAAGAAGGAAACTGTCCATGGACACAAAGGAAGTTAGTGGCAGAGCTAGGATTAGAGCCCAGGTCTCAGGCCTAAACTTTTAACTGCTACAATAACCTGTCTCAGTGTTCTCAATGAGTTGGTGAATATGAAAGTACTAATCAAAAGTAAGGAATTAACCCAAATCAAATTTTATCATAACCCAAATGCCTATATTTCCTGAAAAGAAGGGGAGAACCGTAACAATGCCAGACACACACCGATTTTTCTAGTTCACTATCTCCTATGACTATTTGGAAATTATTATATTAAAAGATCACCAAATACTATATACAATGAGAAGCCTACAGGCAACTTATACCTGGTTAATATTCTATAGAAATCTGCAACAAACAAATGCACTACAAGAATTACCATTTTACATATTTTTACAATTCTTACACTATGAAAATGACTAAATCTTTAAAAAAAATTTTTTAATGTTTTTTATTTATTTTTGAGAGGCAGAGAGAGACAGAGCATGAGAGGGGGAGGGGCAGAGAGAGAGGGAGACACAGAATCCAAAGCAGTCTCCAGGCTCTAAGCTGTCAGCACACAGCCTGACGCAGGGCTCAAATCCACGAACTGTGAGATCGTGACCTGAGCTATGGTTGGATGCTCAACCGAGTCATCCATGCACCCTTAGATCCATCTTTGAACAGTCCATTTTCTCTTGAAAACTACAATTAATTCCCATTACCATTTCATGAACAAAATTTCAATTATTTTCTAACCAGTCATCCCTATGATATCTAAATTCAATTTCCTATTGAATTTGAATGAGTGAACTGAGTGGGTGGGAGCTTTTTCTAATTATTAAAGCTCTTCTACTTATACTGCTTTAAAACTGTCAGCAATTCAATTTTTTTAATGCTGTATTTCAAAGTTTAATACAAAGATACAAAAATTTCTTTCTTTTTTGAAAAAAAACAAAGAGAAATTATCTGTTTGGAACTCAATTAGTAAGATTCCCTTCTTTCTCTTAAATCCAAAAACTGATTCGTAGTTTCTTTTTTTTAAATTTTTAAAAAAATATTTATTTTTGAGAGAGACAGAGAGAGACAGTATGTGAGCAGGGGAGGGGCAGAGAGAGGGAGACAGAATCCGAAGCAGGCTCCAGGCTCTGAGCTGTCAGCACAGAGCCCAAGGTGGGGCTGGAACCTAAGCTGTGAGATCATGACCTGAGCTGAAGTTGGTCGCCCAACCCACTGGGCCACCCAGGCGCTCCTGATTTGTAGTTTCTAACAAGAATTTGGTTAAATGAGGAATGGAAGGACCAAGAAAAGGAACAGGAGAAATTCCTTAAAATTTGCTTTTTTTGGGCGCCTGGGTGGCTCTGTCAGTTAAGCGTCCGACTTTGGCTCAGGTCATGATCTCACAATTGGTGAGTTCGAGCCCCACATCGGGCTCTGCACTGACAGTAAGGAAGAAGACTGTTTAGAATTCTTGCTCTCTCCTCTCTCTCTGCCCCTGCTGGTGCTTTCTCTCTCTCAAACAGATAGAAAGATACATAGATAAATAGATAAATACCAAAAAATACAAAAATAAAATTTGCTTTTTTTCCCTTTTGAGTTGAGCATTTGTAGCTTCAGCCTCAAAAACTATATATGGCATCATGACTCTTTGGTCACCAGTTTTGGAGGCAAATTTATTTGATAACAAATAAAACCTGTATTAAACAGGGTTATGAATAAAACTTCTGTTAAAGGGAATTATGAAATAATAAATTTGTAGTTCACTGCTCACTGCTTCAATTTTTTTTCACTCCAAAATAAGAAATAAAGGGCAAAAGAATATAAACATGTAATGTAAGAACACAAAATAAAACCTTACTTATTGATGATTTTTTTCCCCCTGAAAGCACTTCCTCCCTCTGGAACAAATGTTTTTGTAGTTTTAACCCGTGTAAGCCTTATTTACCATAATTTACTTTCGAATTACAATTTCACTGAAAGGTTTTAAAAAACTGCTAGAAATACTTAACAGTAATTCACTTATAAGTACAATGACAATTTCTTTAAAATTTTTTGGAAATTATATCCCATTCCTTTAAGTTTACATCTCAAGCCTGAGCCACAATGTAAAAGTTTACCTCTTACTTAGAATTATATTTGACAATTAAACATACCCAACACATGCCTACTGCATGTCAGCTATGCACTAGATTCAGTGTTCCTTTCCTTAACGACATCAGAAAAGTAATACAATTTACCGAAACTATCCTCATTCCTCCAAATTTTAATTTCATTCCTTTCCATTAGCACCAAGTTGTACAGAAAACATCTGTTATATACCTATATAATGTTTTCTCAAAATTCAAATTTTTGCCTTATTGATCTCATAGCATTAGGATATGTCTACAGTACCAACAAATGCAATCTTCCCAGATATTAAGATAAAAATATTAAATTGCAACCTACTAAATACAGGCAGAAGGGCATGATGACAAGGACTGTGAACCTGGAGACAGAAAATTTAAGTTCTCTCAGCTCCATTAATGGTAAAACTATACAACCACAGTGAGTTAAACTCTCTGTACCTCAGGGATATTTTGTTTTCTCATTTTTTTCTATTTTCTTTTAGATTTCAAGGGTTTATTATCTCCTTGAAGATTGTATGATAACACCATAAAAAATGATGAAATGGTAAAACTCGCAGTACTATTTTACATTAAAAGTTCGGAAAAGGGGGCATATATTTGAAAGCAGTATCAGGTGGCACTTGATCCGAATTTTTGAAGTTGAGGAAAAATCTAGAAGTTACAGAGAATAGAAGAGATATAGGGATGCCTGGGTGGCTCAGTTGGTTAGGCTAATCCAGCTCTGGATTTCGGCTCAGGTCACTATCTCACGGTTTTTGTGAGTTCGAGCCCCACACTGGGCTCTGCGCTGACAGCGGGCCTGCTCAGGATTCTCTCTCTCTCTGCCCCTTCCCCTCTCGCTCTTGTGCACTCTCTCTCTCTCAAAATAGATGAGTAAACACTAAAGAGAGAGAGAGATTAAAAAATAAGAGACACACTTTGCAAAAGGACCTGGAACTGAATAATGAAATCAGCACAGTATATGTTAGGAGATTAGACTAGCTGGAGCTGATGCAAATGTAAAGATCATTTAGAATTTGATGGATTATATACATTGTGGCTGCAAAAAAATGGTTTTGAGGCCAGGCTGCCTAGGTTCAAATCCTAGCTCTGCTACTTACCAGCTGAGTGTTTGTACAAGGTCTAATTCTTTCCACTATTCCTAGACAGAAGCAATAAAGCAATGGAAAGAGAAAGGACTATACCAATGCAGTGATCTATTTATCTATTATCTTGAGTATATTGTGCTGTCCAGTTGTTTGCCTATCTCTCCACAGACTGCACATTCTTTGGCTAGTTAAAAATCTCCCTGAAAGCTGTTTCTCTACAATGCATTCTGTTATCACTGAAATAATTTTAGAGTTCAAAATACCTAAGATATTCCCAGGTATAAAGCTCATCTTAGAGATGCCTATGTTAAAAACCTAGAATAGAAGCATGACCAATGTCATGTTAATGTCACAGATTCCCATTACAACATTTAACAGAAAAAAATACTCAGTCACTCACAAAAATGTATTTTTTTTTAAAAGCACATTTATGCTACATACCCCTTTTTAGAACTTACAATAATCATAGCTTATATCACTGGTCTCTAAAGTGGGATGACTGAAATTGTGCAAAGTAATCACATGGGGTGGGCAAGAAAATATTAGATTATCTCTTTGTACATTTTATTCAAACAAAAATTAAGCTTTACTAATATGTAAACTGCAAATAAATAGTTAGTACCCTTACTTGGTCCATAGTCTGTCTGACAGTCATGTTTACTTTCAGTATGTGAGGTATTCTAAGAGAAAGTGGGAATTCTACAACACAGAGAATTCAACAACAAAAATAAAAACAAAAACAAACAAAAAAAATCCTGGTTCATTCATTCAAGTCCATGCTGAGGTTTAGTAAGTACCTTAGTAAAAAAGTTTGTGGACTATGTTATAAAATGTCAAATTACCCTCACAAAATGCATAAGCAGACTGAAAATATTCCTGCTAGCATTCAATCAAATAAAGTGAATTACCAACTGGGAAAGAAAGAAAGAAGTTGGATCTCTCCTTCACACCTTATACCAAAATAAATTCTAAATAGATCAAAGAGTAACCATAAAAAGTGAAACTACAGAAATGCTAGAAGAAAATACAGAAGTTTTAAGTGTCTCAAATCATAAAAGTTCTATAAATGCAACTACCTAAAAACAAAATCATTTTCTAAATGATACAAACATCATCACAAGTCAAAACCTAAACCACAAATTGGACAAAAGTATACATAACTCATATAACAAAGACCTAATTCCCTTAACATATGAAGAGCTTCTCTAATAATTTTTTTAAGCTTATTTATTTGAGAGAGAGAGAGAGAGAGAGAGAGAGAGAGAGAGAGAGGAAGAGAGAGAGAAGAGCTGAAGAGGGGCAGAGAGAGAGGGAGTGAAAAGCCCAAGTAGACCCCAGGCTATCAGCGCAGAGCCCAATGCAGGGCTCAAACCCATGACATGAGATCGTGACCTGAGCCAAAATCAAGAGTTGAATGCTTAACCAACAGAGCCATCCAGGTGTCCCTCTGATAATTAACCCATTCTTTATATACCTAGTGAGCAAAGACAAACTCTGCCAGTATGTGTTAATGAAGGAGTGAAGGAAAGCAGCACCCATACATTCCTGTTAAGAGCATTAAAAAACAACTCTATGGATGGCAATTTAGCAATTTTCATTTCTAGCAAATTATCCTAGAGATACCTACACAAGTATAAAACAACATATGTAAAATAGTCATTACAGCATTGTTTGTAGTATCAAAAGACTGAAAAGAGCCTAAATGCACATTATAGTAAGACTAAATAAATAACAGGAAACTTGTATAATGTAATACCACGCAGCATTTTTTTAAACAAAGGAGCGGTTGGAATACTTACAGAATAATCTCCAAAATATGGGCCCCTGGGTAGCTCAGTCGGATAAGCGTCCGACTTCAGCTCAGGTCATGATCCCACAGTCTGTGAGTTTGAGCCCCACGTTGGCTCTGTGCTGCAGCTCAGACCCTGGAGCCTGCTTCAGATTCTGTGTCCCCCAATCTCTCTGTCCCTCCCCTGCTCACATGCTTTCTCTCAAAAATAAATGTAAAAAAATTTTTTTTAATAAAAAAAGAAAATAAGTTGCAAAATATTGTGTAAAACAAATGAAAAAAATTCTAAGAAACTTGTGCAGTAATGCCTTAGGGACACCCAGCCACATAGCGAGGGAAAACAGATGGAAGGAAGACTTTCACTATACACTTTTGTATATTTTGCATTTTTACACAATCTATATATATTTTCTACTGAAAAACCTAATTGATATATCAAAAAACAGCACTGCAAAAAAAAAAAAAAAAAAAAAAAAAA